>NW_003852450.1:2927151-2935087 GCF_000181295.1 Otolemur garnettii | reverse complement strand
TTTTTTTTTTTTAGTGGAGTGTATGTGTCCATTTGTGTGCATGTACTGGGTCACATTGTAACATATATTGCTCATTAGGGGTGATATTCAAAATAAGTTCGGAAAACACTGTCTGAGGCCATTCAACGTTTATTTGCTTATTATGGGACTGGTAAGGATAGAAAAGAAGTCAGTGCCTCAGGAGGTTATATCTTAGTGAGATAAAAGTAGAAGTTCAAATGACAGTTTTCTGTTAGAAAAACAACCCAGATTGGGTTTGTTGCTGTCTATGGAGGTGGAAGATACTGTGCCAGAACAGTCTGCTGTTCAGGTCAACAGGAACTAAGCTTGTTGTTTCTCTCTGCACAAAGAATTGTGCAATTTCCAGCAGGAACTCCCCTCTGGAGGTGGAAAGGGAAGGGGAAGGAAGAGTGGAGAAAGAGGCAATTAGGCAGAAATCTGCATTGTTCATCTAGCTGACCCAGGATCTGCACATAGTTAACGCGGAGGCTTTGTTGGAATCTGCCAAAGAGATTCATTGTTGGAGACAGGGAAAGCACAACTCATTTCCATTTATTTCAATTCAACATTTATGCCAGCTCTACGCTAGGTGCTGAGGATGTTAACAATGAATAAGACATGGTCTTGGAATTGTGGCGCCCCTAGCCTGGCAGGGAAGACAGATGTAAATTGCTAATTACAGTACATTGTGCTGAGTGTCATAATAGAGAGTGTGTGTAAAATGCTCCAGAATAGAGCTTATGAATTAGAGGAACTATGCTTTCAGCCTTTTATTCTGAGAAATGTGTCGTTTTATAATAAAGGACTGGAATAGAGGATTCTTTTCTAAAAGTTGGGGAAGTCTACTCTATTGGAAGGGAAAAATACAATTTCTAAAGAATTAGGTTCATCCAGTCAGGCTATTGTGTTATTTTGTGTCTTTTTCCTCTCTAAAAGTATTCTAATATTAAAAAAATTATTTTAAAATCAATTTTAACATAGTCCCTGCCCAGAAAAGTCTGGAGACATATAAAATAATTTAAAGCAATTTTCTATAATGGTCTTAAAAAGTTTTGACAGACATAATCATAAGAACTTGAATGCTTTTCTCTGATAGAACCATAAAACTTGGCTTTTATTTTGGTGCTGATTTTTAAAATCAGTAATAAATTTTGGGGGCAGGTAACATCATGACCAATTCTACAAAAGTACTATCAACGCAAGTCCCAGTCTGTTTAGGGTCTAGAACCCAGGTTTTCTAGCTCCAGGCTGATTAACCTCTGGTCTTAACGTCTGGCCTAAGACTTGCCCATGTCTATGGAACCAGATCAAATCAGGAGTTAAATTTTAACATCTTTTATTTGGTTCTTATTTAGTTCAGTGTTTTTTTTTGTTGTTGTTGTTATCTGACTTGGCTCTGAATTTTGTTCCTGCTTCAAGCAAATTCTGATTATGCCCATCTATGGATTTGAACAGTAGGGTGTATTTTCAGAGGTGTGAAGTGATCAGGCAGCCGTGGAACTTTAGACATTCTGTACATTATGGAGCCTTTCTTGCTGCATGTTGTCTTTTTTGATGGATTGAGTCAAAGCAGCTGGCAAAATCTTTTCCTCTGACATGGTTGAGGCATGGGGTTGATACATGGCCTTTAAACGGTGTGAGGTAGGTAGGCAGGGGATAAATATGGATGAGGAAAGTGAAACTCAGAGGCCCAAGTCTTCTGACTCATGCAGTGGTCCTGTTGCTGCCCCTAATATCTAATGATGGGACTGATCTATGTGCAAGTCCAGAGCTTTGGGTCTCCAGGCTGTTTGTGTTTTGGGGGGGGGGTGTTTGCATTTTGTTTTATTTGGGAGATTCAGCTTGAGGGAGTCATTAGAAGATTCTTAGAAACCTTAAGCCCTCTGAAAATAAAAAGTCTCACATTTCCCTCTACTTTGGCTCTCGGTTGGAGGGAAGCACTTATGTCATTAAAAACATTGTGGTTTGCTTATCTCATTTCTACTCCGTGTTCACATTAATGGCTTCTCATTGCTCTTAGGAACAATTTCATACTTCTTCAGATTATTTGCAGTACTCTCCAGGGCTTAATCCCTGCCTCTCTCAACAATCTCATCTTTTTCATTTCTCCATTTAAATTCTATGCACCAGTTACTCTGAATTTCTTCAATTATTTCAGTTCCTTGCATGTGGTGTTCACCCTCTCTGCCTCTGGACCTTTGAACATACTGTTTCCTCTGAGTAATTCCAATCCTTTAAAACCAGGTCTTTGGGGGGCCCCTTGCTGAGTCCTTGACTGTGTGTTCCTACAGCAGCCTCTTTTCCCCTGATAATGGGCTCATCACATTGCAATTACTTCTCATAATCTGTCTTCTCTGGTAGACTAGATTCCTTTGGTAGGCAGGCCCAGGAAGCTGGTTAAAATTACTAGGGTCTGATTAAAAAGACTTTTATATCACACTGGCATTTCCTAACATTTTAAAATTTATGAGCTCCTTTTAGGGTAATGTAATTTTGTGAACCCCTTTGGCAATTTAAAAAATAATATTGCTTTTATAAACTATGGTAAAGAAGTGAATTTTGGTAAACATTTTCTTTTACATTAACATTATTAACATTATGCAGCTTATTTTTTATAGACTTTAAAATTTAATAGCCTTTATTGTATATGAAGAAAATTTCTCTCATTTAACAAGTCTTATACACTATTTAATTTATTTAAATCAATTATTTAAGAAAAAGTGTGATTTGTAAAAAAAATTTTAATATAAAATATGATGCTTAGTTTGAGACCAAATGTATGTTAAAAATGTAGGTGGAAATTCAATTACTTGCTAACACATTTTTAAAAATAAGAGAAACTTGATCTCCTGACTTCAGATTTAGAATTTTGCATGCTAAAAAGAATGACTTCTTACAATTTTTAAGTTCTGCCTGTCTCTCAGGGTACCACAGAGGGTTCCAGCTGCATCTCAGGAATAACACGTTGTAGGTATGAAATGCCTTTCCTCTAACAGTTATAAAGCCAGTTCGGATATGTTATCCCTACTCTTTTGTCTTTAACGTTGGATTTTGAAGTACTAAAGAGTTAGATAAACATAACACAGCGATCTGGTAAAGATCATCCTGATGTGCATTAGATGACTTGACACTGTTTTTATGCTTCTAACTGACGATTGGATTTCATCATGTGTTGTTAACTTCTTGTTTTTAACCCATAAGCCCACTGTGATTGTGCATTTTTGATATATGACAAAGAATGAAAGCAGTGAAAAACTGCAGAATGTTGAAAACCACCCTGGCCTTAGTAGTAGTTGCCAGGGACTGGTGCAGGGAAGAGTGGGGAGTTATTATTTAATGACTACAGAAGTTCAATTGGGGAAGATGAGAAAGTTCTGAAGATGGGTGGTGGTGATGAGTGTTCAAGGATGAGAATGTCATTAATGCTACTGAGCTGTATACTTAAAATGGGTGAAATGGTAAATTTTTATTGTTTATATTTTATAATAATCACAAAAACCCTTCTTGGCCTAGCTTGGCCCATTGCCAAAACCATTGTATACACTCTGTTGATATGCCAGAGGTTTGAAACTGTTCAATTTTAAAGGGATAATTGTCAAAACAATGGGTTATTGATTTTTTAAAAAGAAAATGGAGCAGCTGTGATGACTACAGTTAACAGTGTAAAGACTCTGGAAGATTTCTGTGAACTCCTGGGGACTCCCAGTCTATTACTGCTTAGTCAACAGCTTAGAAAATTTAAAATAAGTGTTAGGAGATTTAATTTTGAATCCTACCCAGGGTTGCATAAACTTCTATAGTAAACTCTCTGATGCCAGATTAGTAGTCTACATCTCCAGAGTGGACATGCTAGTGCTGCTTCTTTCCTCATCATGAAAAGAGCAGAAGATGCAGGTAATTCTGGAGTTGGGGAGATAAAAGAGGAGAGGCCGAAACCATGACCCAGGTTTGGGTGCCATTCGTGCTTCCTGTTTCCCATCAAACTTCTCAGGTTATCACACATTCAGAAAATGATATTCTTAGATTTTCCATTTAAGTACTACCAACGACTGTCATACTTTTTTAGTTGCAGGATGTTAACACATCCTGGATTTTGGCATCAGGATTATGATAGCAATATTGAAGAAAGACAATCACGTGGGGAGTGAAATTTAGGAAAACCTTGCCAAATTTTATTTTTACTTGAAAGCCTTATATTTATACCCCCTTAGTCAGCTCTGAACAATTAAAACTTTTTTTTTTTTTTTTTTTTTGAGACGGAGCCTCAAGCTATTCCCCTGGGTAGAGTGCCATGGCATCACGCTCACAGCAACCTCCAACTCCTGGGCTCAAGCGAGTCTCCTGCCTCAGCCTCCCAAGTAGCTGGGACTACAGGCGCCCGCCACAACGCCCGGCCATTTTTTGGTTGCAGCCATCATTGTTGTTTGGCGGGCCCGGGCTGGGGATTTGAACCTGCCACCTTAGGTGTATGTGGCTGGCGCCTTAGCCGCTTGAGTCACAGGCGCCGAGCCCAATTAAAACTTTTGTTTTGGTAAAGTTTCTTCCTGAAAAGGTTTCATTAATTATGAAAAATGCCCTATGGGCATTACATTGTGAATCCTTTTGTGGCTATTATAAATAATGGGGGGAAAGCACTTGTCAAAATGTAGCAGAGATGACTAGATAATGCATCTCTCCTTTGATTTTTGGTTGGTTTTCTTTTTTAATTCTTAAAGGAGTAACTCTTGTTTCTTTAAAAAATATAGTAAATACTCATTATAAAAATTCCAAGCAAGGGCGGTGCCTATGGCTCAAAGGAGTAGGACACCAGCCCCATATACTGGAGGTGGCGGGTTCATACTTGGCCCCCGCCAAAAACTGCAAAAAAAAAAAAAAAAGTTCCAAGCAAAACTGAAAAGTAATAAGAAGTGAGCAATAAATTACTCCAAATCCCATCACACTAAAATGGCTGTTCGTTCTCTCATTCAATGTGTATTCATGGCTTGTTTACTGGTATTCAGTACTATGGCATCAAGATCAGCAGGGTACAAAGTGAAGTTCCTGCCCTCATGGGGCTTACACTCTAGTGGGAGATGATGACAAACAAGTACCTAAATAGATTTCCAAGTGTTGTGAAGAACACACCCAAAGGCCCTGGCGTGGGAGTGTGCTTGCTATGTTCTAGGACTCAAGAGGCCAGTGAGTAAGGGTGAACTGCACCATCTAAGGTTTTGGAAAGCCTTTAGCTTTTCTCCAATGGGGCACCGTGGGAGGGTGATGAGCAGGACTGCAGTATGGAGAACAGACTGCAGGGAAACAGGGTGGAGGTAGCAGGACCATTTAGGAGCTACCATAGTAATTCAAAACAAAATGATGCTGAGTAGCACTATGTTGGAAGGGTGAAAAAGATAGGAAGAAGTTTGATTCTGGACTCCTTTTGAAGATAGAGCTGACAGAATTTGCTTATACGTTGGTTTGGGAATTTGAAGGAAAAGCATCAGTAGTAACTCTGAATCAGGAAAGATTTTAGAATTCCAAGAAAAAAATACACACATTTGAAGGGTTTTGGCCTGCAGGTGAATGGTGGTGCTGTTACTGGGGTGGGGATGGGTCAGGATAGGGTGTCAAGAGTTCAGTTTTGCACATTTTAAGTTCCAGGTACCTGTTAGATAGCTAAGAGAAAATGTTAACTCAGTTGCCCTGGCAGTTCAGAGAGAGGTCTAGACTACAGATACAAATGTGGGGATCACTGGCCGGAGAACTGAATGAGAAGTGCCGGAAAGCAAGTAGAGATGGAAAAGAAGTCCTAAGGCTGAGCCATGGAGCATTTCAGCATTTAGAAGGCGGAAAAGGAAAAGGCCTGGCAAACGGATGAGAATGTGTGTCTGGAAATGTTATCAGGAAAGGGTGGGGTCTTGGGGACAGTCCTGGTGGTGGTGGAGTGGGTAGAGTTTTGAGAGTCAGCTGTGTCTGGCAATGTGGAGGCCATTACCACCCACCCAGCAGTGGTAGAAGCAAGAGCTTCTTATAGTGGGCTAAGGAGAAAAAGGGAAGAGAGAAAGTGGGAAACGGGGAGTATGGACAACCATTTCTTATTATAAAGAAAGGCCAAGATGAAAAGGTAGCTGGGTGAGGAGGAGGGAGAGATCAAGGAAAATGAGTACTTTTTTTTTTTGTAAAATGGGGGGAAATATAGAATGCTTGTTTGCTTATAGGAATGAACCAGTGTAGAGAGAAAAGTGATAATAATGAAAATAAGAATGTATAATTTTAGGAGCAAAGGGCTTGAATAAACAAGAAGGGATGGGTTCTGGTTTGGGTAGAAAGAGCTGACCCCGGGCACGCAGGTAGGAGAGGAAGGCTGTGGATTTGATAATGGGGCACATGGACTTTCTTTTCCAGTGTTAACTTTCAGTATGCCCAAACAGAACAGTGGAAGGTAAAAGTGAAATAAAATTATAAGCATGGTGTTACCATATGTATTTTAAGAATGAAAATAATTCTTTTTACTTTATGTTCTTTTTACTTGAATTTAACAACAACAAAAAAAAGAGACACTGAAATAAAAGTAAAGAAATTGTTGAACTTTAGATAATGTTTCTTCTCCACCAAAGATAATAGTTTCTAAAAGTTCTCTATAAGGTTAAGAAAATGATTATGAAAACCATTAAGAAGCTGAAGTCCTTATTAATAGTTTTAAATGTATTTTTAGTTATATCTTCACTTTCAGATGGATTGACTGGAAGAATTAGGTGATTCATACTTTTTTTACCTTCTTGTACCTCTCTTCCCCATCTCCCAATTTTTATAGCTTATATCTTTTTTTTATTCCCCTTCCTCGGTAGGGTTTTTAACATTTACATTTCAACCTGTGTGCCCCGATTTTTTTTTTGTCTTGGTCTTGTATCTAACCACCTGTTCTGTAATCAGTTTCCTGGTTCTTGTGGTTTTTGTTTTGGTTGAATGATTAGATCAAAGATTTCTGTTTCTCAAGAGAAGTTGGTGGGTGCTATATAGGCTGAGATCTTCCAAGTTTGAGAATGTCTGAGCCATTTTTACACTTGAGTGGTGATTCAACTTGTCATAATATTCTTAGATCACAGTTGCTCTCTCTTAGAATTTTTTTAGACATGCTACATTAACTTCATGCCTTGAATATTGCCATGGAGAAGTCTGAGACCAATCTGGTCTTCCCTTCAATTTTGTTAGTAGAGTTACCTTTTCTTCATTGATTCTTAAGTGATTCTTTCTTTGTCCTTGTAGATCAAACATTTAAACATCACGTGTCTTAATGTTGATTATTCTATGTTCATTTCCTCATATACGGTGTGCCTTTTTTATTCATAGATTTAGTTCTCTGGATATTTTTTCCCCTTTCTTTTCTTTCTTTTCATTTACTATGAGATGCTTAAGCCTTTTTAAAATATGCCATTGGCAAAGTACAGTGGCTGATGCCTGTAATCCTACTACCCTGGGAGGCCAAGGTGGGTGTATTGCCTGAGCTCAAGAGCAAGACCCCATCTCTACTAAAAATAGGAAAATGAGCTGAGTGTTGTGGTGGGTGCCTACAGTCCTAGCTACTCAGGAAGCTGAGGCAAGAGGATTACTCGAACCTCATGAGTTTGAAGTTGCTGTGAGCTATGGCACCACGACGCTCTATCCAGGGTGACAGAGTAAGATGGTCTCAAAAAAAAAAATAAAATGCCATTACTTAGTTTTTTTATAGTTTTTATTATGAAATTTTCAAACATATACAAAAGTAAGAGACTAGTGTTATGAACTCTCATGTACTCATCACCCTGCCTTGATAATTACCAGCTCATGGCCAAGTTGTTTTATCTGTATCCCCAACCCACTACCATTCTCCTCCATTACTTTGAAGCAAATACTAGACATTATTCATTCTTGAATATATTAATATTTATCTCTAAGAGATAAGGATTCTTTAAAAAAAAAA
>NW_003852450.1:2924348-2926708 GCF_000181295.1 Otolemur garnettii | reverse complement strand
TTTGAATTTCTAGTGTTCACATGAACTGTAGAAGGCATGGGAGGAGGATCCAGAATGTACAGTTTCTTTTCCAGCAAGAAGTGAAACTTAGGCCTTTTCTGATTTAATAATAACCATGAAGGAGCTGAGTGGTTTGAAGACTGTTCTAGTTCTGCCTTTGGTGGTTCATTCTAGAGCTTTTCAAATTGCAGATCAAGACCTTTTTAATAGATCATGAAAGAAAGCAAATTAGTGAACCACAACAGCATTTATAAAGACTCATAAAATGTCAGAGTTCATGACATGTACTGGGGATAAATACTGTTTTGTGAAACTTTTGTTTCAGTTATGTGTGTTTGTGTGTGTGCATATATGTTGGCTTACAGAAGTTTGAATCCACAAATTGGTTCTAGGCAATTCCTATCACTTTCTATACCTTCTTATTCATAAAGTTAAAGGATCATACATCCATGAGACAGATTTTATTTGTATATTTAAGAAAAACATATATAGTGCTTACAATATACTGGGAACTCCCTACTCCAACCCCAACCCATAATGTTAATCATTCAGAGTTAAGACAGTGATGAGGTCTCTTTTTTGATAAGTTGAAGATATTCAGGAATCCTTTTTAGTAATCAATCAACATTGCCAACCTAGAACTGTAGGATCTCACTATGAATGACAACCAAATGAGGCCATTTCTCCACTCTATAAACAAATGTATGTGAGAGAGTGGTTAAGAGCACTGATCTTAGAATTCAAGAAATGCAGGTTCAAATCCTGTTGTGATCTGTTACTGTCTGAACCTTAGTGGTCTCTCATTTGTGAAATGGGAGGAATTGTATTTGACTTTTAAGGGGGACTGACCAGGCAGTAGGCATGTAGTAGGTACTTTATATACATTATCTATCTCTTTCATTCTTCATAGTAATCCAGGGGAGTGGCTGCTATTACAAACTCCATTTTATAAATAATGAAACAGACTTAAGAGATTTTGTGTCTTATTCGAGGAGACACAGCTAGCACGTGGCTGAGCCAGAATTAAAACTCTGGTTTTTCTGAATGCAGTCTATCCTCGTAACCACTCTACTTTACTATCAATTTATCCCCCGGGATGTTTTGAGGATTAAGTAAGGTAATGTGCCTTTATACTTGAATAGTGAGTCAACTTAATAGTAACTTGCTTGGCACACAGTAAGCATTTAATAAATGGTATTTATGATTACTAATCAATTTGTAAGATGTGTCTGCCTACAACTTTTGTGAAAACAATTTTCTTTTTCATAGAGTAAACTGTAATCAACTAAATCGTTTCTTGTAACCAATCAATCACTTAACATATATGTTGAGTTCTTGAAAAATAATCAGGTAGCTATTCTCAAGGATCACTGGGAGGATTCTTCCATTGGAATAAAAGTTTCTTCATGGAAAGGACTGTCTGTACAGCATCTGGAATAGTGCCTGGTGCATGGTAGGTGTCTTAGTCCAGATTCTCTGGAAAAGAGAGCCATTGGCAAAGGCTTACACTTTATTTGTGAGAGTAATTCCAGGGAAGCGGGGATAAGGAGAAAAGGGAAGTGAGGAAGGGAACCAGAGAAAACAAAATAAGGCACTGGTTATAATCTGGCCATAGCTTCATGGGAGGCTGATTGCTTGGTCTTATCTTCAGATAACAGTGTGAGCTATTGTATCTGGGAACAGTCCACTGGAGGGAAAAGATTTCATTCATCAAGTCCCATGTACTATATAGGTCAATGTTTGACTTCATGGAACTTCAACTCCCCTGCACCTACTGGTCACACATATGGCTGCTGGCTGGGCAGGTCCCTCTAATTCTCAGGTTGGAGTGGCAATAGGGAAACCCTGGGGTGGGATTGAGAGGCACATGGCATGGGTACTAGGCAGGGTGCTATCAGGCTGGTCCACCAACAGCATGAAGTACCAGGAACAGCCATTGCAACAGGAGCATTGCAGCCTGTCTTAGCCAGCAGCAAGGCTTGTGTTCATCGTGAGTGATGCATACACTGGATCCAGCAGAGCAAGCCCTCAATAACTATAGACTCCTGTTGCCAGAGTAATGAACGTCTTGCCCTACCATCATATGTAAACACTCTGCAGTTATTGACACTTTTGTATGTCTCTCTTTATTCTTAGTCTATTTTCCTATCTTTTCTTCCTTTGCTTTCCACCTAAATTGGGGTGTTCAAGGCCTAGAAAAAAGCTATGAAAAAGCTCTACATACAGCTGCATTCACTTTGATGGTTAACTTCCTAACTCCCAGCTTCTTGCTGGTGACTCCCAAATGTCTATTTCCAGACTAGACCTCTCCTGAGAACTGGAGACTGGAGAATGCAACTGCCTTTTCCAAAAGGATGCTT
>NW_003852450.1:2914907-2924121 GCF_000181295.1 Otolemur garnettii | reverse complement strand
TTTAATAGAATGGACATGTTTGAATTGACATTTGGTCTTTTCAGGAGTTGTTTGGTAGGAAATTCCTTGGGTTTTGACTCTCCTTGAACTGTCCTGCTTTTCAAGACACTTATCTTTCTTTGTCCACAATTTACAGAGCCCTTTTGGACTGGGTTTTTATCTGTTCTGCTCATCAAACAAACAAGGCTTTCTCTGCTGGCCCTGGCCTGTTTTACCACCTCTCTTCATAGTCTGCTGCATGAAACTCCAAGTCACAGTGCTGTACTTGCAGCTTCCTGAGCTTATTTCAGCCTCCTTGCCTTTGCTCTGCTAACCACATCATCACCCTCATTTCTCTTTAAATTCCTTTCAGCTCAAGGCCTCAAGACTAACTCAGGTTCCTGCTGAGCTCCTCCTCTCTGAATGTGGTCTGGGACTATTATTTTGGTATTTAACATGCACAGTCTTATATTTTGAATTACTTTTTTTTTTTATTAAATCATAGCTGTGTACATTAGTACAATCTATTTCGAATTACTTTTGCATTTAGTTCCCTTTTTTCTAGTTGGATTATAAACACTTCAGAGTAAGACAATGCTTTCCATTTTCTTGTGTATATGTCTTACATTTTCATGTGTATTCCAATGATTCTTCACCCAGATCTTTGCATAGAGATGGTGTTAGATAAATATTTGCTAGGTTTCCTGGTTGGTATTGTGGTCCTTGGGAACTGACTTGCAGCTTGTCACTAGCAGTGAATCAGGGACATCAGACTAGGTGACATTTCCCAGAGGAGCTGTTGGTCTTCTCATTCCTCATCTTAAGTTTGTAGTACAAGTTAATTCTAGATTTTGAACCTTTGGAAATCTGTTTCTTAAACATCTCAGGCAAAGCCTAGGAGCTAAAATTACTACTTTGGCATTTGATGTAGCAGCTTGTTCATTTGGGAGCCTTTTGTCTTTGACTTGCTATTGAGTTACTTGAAAGTGCTAAGGCGGCCTGCCAGAGCAATCGTGAGGATTAAAGTTCATTGAGCTATCCCCCTCCACACTCTCCTGCCTCATCAGCTTTATGGAGTTGTTTTCCGTGCCTTCATTTGGGAGCTGGAAAGTTAATGGATGACTGAGCATCCTTTGGAAACCCATAGGGCCATTTTTCTCTTCTCTTTTCCCACTAGCTGGTTTCTCTTTGTCTCCAGAGCTGCTGCATGCATTGTTTTTAGGTAATTTGGAGTTAATGTAAAGGGAGGAGAGGTTCTTTCTTTTACAGCTTTGGAACAATCTGGTGCACAGGGCAGACAGTTTTGAAGATGGCTACATTTAAAGTTCAATAGAGAGAACTGTAGTCAAAGAGAAAGCCAGAGAGGCCAGGCCAGAAGTCACTTTCTCCCTGCCAAGATTACTGTCTTACGTCTGAATCTGAGGTTCTCTTTTACAGGTCCAGTTTAAAGGGTACAATAGTTTGGGTCACAGCTCTAAAGTCCAGATTACTGCTAATGATCAGTGTTAGTATGTGCGGGGATTTTCCACTTGTGGAATTCTCCTCCTCGTTTTGACCTCTCTGCCATCCAGCTCGTGTTGCTCATTCATACTCATTGCACCTCTTAATTTAGAAGGCCTAGGAATCCATCCAGGAGACCTCCTCCACCATGATCTTCCTTCAACTGCGTTTGTTATTTTCATCCTAACACAAACTTTTACCAGCTCCATTTCTGGCTGCTTGAAATCCAAACTACTCTGCTGGCCGTTGGAGCTGCTCCTCCTCCCCTTGTACCCTTATCTTTGACTGCACCCCATTATCACCCTTTGTTCAAGTAATCCTCCTCATGGCCTCACAAAGAGGTCACATTCAACACAGGCATTTCTGGGTTTACATTTTCTTTTCCTCTGCAATTTTCTTTCCTCTCCCTTCACTTACCGAAATTCTAACAAATCCTCAGCGTAGTGTTCTAGTAAGTAGTAACACTAGTCTAGTTCAGACTTCTATTTCCTCGCCTTCTCTCTCCATCTCTTTCTCCTCTCTTACCTTCCCTCCACAAATATGGGACCTACTATATGCCAGGTAGTGTTCTGGGTCCCAAAAGTACATTAATGAGCTAAACTGACAAAATTTCTTCATTTCAAGAGTTTAGTCTTCTTCCAGAAGTTTTACTTTAGTAATGTTAGTCCCTACGATCTTCCTGAGCTCTCAAAATTTTTACTTGTTATATTTCTTCTTAATTTCATGTACTTATAGGATATAATGGCACCAAAATTTCTGTACTACATAATTTTATATTTTGTATAATTATATAATATGTTATATAATTTTTATGTTATATAAATTTTAAGAACATATTATATCTTTTGGTCATGTCTTCACAATTAGACCATAAGTTCTTTGAGAGCAGGAACGTTCATACTTTTGAAGACTTCGCAATCTCTCACTTTATCTATTAGAATTCCTTGGTTTGCAGGTGACCAGAAACCCAATGCAAAGGTTTTTTTAGTTTTCTTTTTTGGAAACAGAGTCTCACTGTGTTTCTCTAGGTAGAATGCTGTGGCATCATCACAGCTCACAGCAACCTCAAACTCTTGGGCTCAAGCAAACCTTAGCCTCCTGAGTAGTAGGGATTACAGGTGTTCGCCACGGTGAGGGTAGTTTTTTCTATTTTTAGTAGAGAAGGGATCTCATTCTTGCTCAGGCTGGCCTTGAACTCTTGAGCTCAGGTAATTTACCTGCCTCTGCCTCCCAGAGTGCTAGGATGACAGACATGAGCCACTGTGCCTGGCCTACCAACGCAAAGTGTTTTAAGCAAAAAGCAAATCAGGCCATGACTTGATTGAGGCGCTCATGCTTTCTTTCTCCCATCTCTCGGTTCTGCTTCTCCTGGCCAACTCCATTCTCTATCAGGCTTTCCTCTCATGGTGATAAGATGGTAACCGCAATCTCAGATTGTCACTGTTTGCAGATCTTATAGCTCCCAGCCAGAGCCTGGAAGTAACATCTACCATCTTTGGTGAGGGTATAGGGATGGAATCAGTTTTACTAAAGGTATATATATGGACTAAGAGTGGGGCGGACATGGATGTAAGCGATGAAAAACAATTATTCCAGGAACTTAATAGCTATTTGTTGGTTGGTTGGTGGGAATAGCTCACATCTACAAATAGTTCTGTGCCTTGTTCAGTAAAGTAATGCAGAAAAAAGCTATAAGACGCTCCTTAAGAAAGAGTATTTGCTGTGTTCTAGTTTACTGAAAGTAGCTTGATGGGCTTTTCTTGGGAAACTGACTACTCATAGGTAAGTAATGTCAGAGACTGAAAGATGTGATATAACAAGTGGATTGAGGGTGGTGTGGGGCCTCCCTTTGCTCTGTGTGCATACCTCATTTACTTACAGTTATATGATTATCTCACCTTGTTAGTATTTTTTTTCTTGTTTTTCCCCTCTCCCTGCTACCATGAGAGAGGACTTTTTGTCTTTGCATTCTCAGAGAACCTGGAAGGTTCTCAAATAAATGCTTGCAATAAAAGTGAGAAAGAACCTTGGCTTGGGGAACCCAGTACCTTGGACTTCGGTCAGTCCTGGATCTGCAACTAAATAGCTGTGTGATCATGGTTAATCCCCTTGGCTTCTCTCTGCTCTGGCTCTCACATCTGTCCAGAAAAGGTTTTTAAGGGTTCTCCCTTTACTAAGTTTGTAGAAAGACAAACCAGCAGAGTAAGGAGCAAGATTTGGCAGGGCATTCGGGCATTTTGTTTCCTGGGGAACCGTTTTGAGAGGGATTGATTACTGTTGTGATAAAAAGTCTTGGTAAGAGATATGGAGGGCAGAGCCTGATGAAAGCCTCATTGTATTCTTATGTAACACTCCCTAGAAAGGTACTAGGGATTAATATTCCTGAGATGGCTGTGGTGACATCATGTGTTTGTGAAAAGGCTGAAAGCAGGTGAGGCAGATTTGGTGGAAAAAGACTGGCATTCAGGCCAGGTTCCCAGTGGGGAGCACAGGTGATCTCATGCTCTGCATGATGGTGACAGAACCTGTGGGAGTCGCTGCTCCTGCCCCCTGGGTGCCGGCACATCAAGGAGAAGGAAAGGACATGACTATGTGACTTTCCTGAAAGATTACAGTTTTTTTCCTCAGCCCATTTTCCCCTTAAAAATGTAGGATTCATGACTTAGAGAATATTCCTCAAGGAGATGAATTTTGAATGGGGGAAGAGAGGGGCCAGTATCTCTAGATTGAAAGCATTAGACTGAACTAAATCCTCCTTGCTGCCTGTTCTTGGCCGATTGCTGAATTCCCTGGGTGTTATCTGAAGTGAGTACGGTTTTCAGAGGACTGGATTGGCAAGTGTTGTAATTTAGGGTCTACATGATTATCAGTGTGGCAGGACTCTGTTTTTGTTAAATGATCAGTAGTCTACGAAGGCTGTTTTTCCCCTCCAGTTACATCCTTATTATGATCCTTTAGCATCTTTCTAAAAAGGAAATAAAAAACATCTTTCTAAATCCTAGGACAGGTGTAGCCAGCATCTTGGCTGTGGCCAAGCATGAACAAGCAGGCAGCATTTCCCAGGAGAAGCTTTCTTGGGTGTGTCTGCTGATCCTGGACTTGAACTCACGCATAAAAACATTCCTTGCCAGGTTTTGATCTGACACCCTTCGGAAATGATGGGATGGTAATCTGCCAGTAGAGTTTAATATCATGGCCAACCCTGCTGTCCAGAGGGGCAGCTTCCAAGATTTGCTTTAGCAATATTCGGTGCAGACTGCTTTAACTCATATAAATGGAGAAATGGAAACTAGAAATTCATGCCTCCTTTTGATATTTGTTTCTTGGGTTATTTTTCCCTAACCTGGCAAATCATGCTCAATAAAATATGCTATTTGGTGCGGTGACAATTTTTTGTGAGATATAATTCATATGCCATAAAATGCATTCTTTTAAATGTACAATTCATAGCTAGATGTCATGGCCGGCACCTATAGTCCCAACTTACTCAGGAGGCTGAAGCAGGGAGATGAATGGAGTCTAGGATTTTGAGGCTGCTGTGAGCTAGGCTGATGCCATGACCCTGTAGCCCAATGCAACAGAGTGAGACTCTGTCTCAAAAAATTAAAAAATATATATATATACAATTCAGTTTTTAAAAATATATTCACAGGTTGCATAGCCATCACCATTGTCCTAGATTCAAAGCATTGGGGTTAAATTTTGTCTTGACTCTTTTGAATGTAATATCAATTATAAGTCAACTCTAATTTTCAGGAAATGTTTAAAAATCTACCAGGCATGTTGGCTCACTCCTGTAATCCCAACACTTTGGAAGGCTGAGGCAAGAAGCTGACTTGAGGCCAGGAGTTCGAGACCAGTCTGCTCAACATTGCAAGCTCTGTCTCTACAAAAAATTAAAAAATTAGCTGGATATGGTGGTGCCTGTCTATAGTCCTAGCTACTCAGGAGGCTGAAGAGGGAGAATCCCTTGAGCCCAGAGTTTAAGGTCACAGTGTGCTATATAATTGCATCACTGCACTCTCTACCTGAGTGAGAGACATTATTCAATGTCTCCGACATTATTATTTACCTATGAGTAGTCAGTTTCCCAAGAAAAGCCCATCAATCCAAAAAATACACATTAAAAAATAAATAAATAAAACTTTGGTCCCTCTTGTAAGGGAAGCTTCAGGTTTTATTCAAGTACATTTTATAAAAGCATAATAGAAAAGAGAGTCAGAGGACACAGAACTTTTCTTAGGTTTGTTACTTGGTTTCTTTTCTGTCTGCTATGGATGATTTTTGAATAGGTCTTCAGGTTGGGCCTATTACCATGGTTTTGTTATAACAAGGAATATTCAAAGCAGAAACAACAAGACTTTCTGTGCTCTCTTGTTCTTCCCTTCTTTGTCAAGCCATGCTGCATTATTGCAGGGATTAGGCCTGTCTCGTTCCCCTTTGTCACTATTACTTAGCACAGGGCCTGCCATACAGGAGAGGCTCAGTAAGATTTGCTGAGTAAATGGGCTCTATTGGGAGCCTTTGTGGATAGCCAGGCAATTCTTTGATACCCCTGAGATACAGCTGCTTCTAGAATGTGAGAGCTTGACTTCTTCCCATGTAGTTCTAGGGAAGGAACCTACAAGGACCCCATTATCTCCATTGCTCTCAAGAACGGTCATCCAACTACAAACTGGATTTATAAAGCCTTCTTGAGGCTTCTTTGCATGGTGTGAGTGATACGAGTTTTTCAGTGTACACACGTATGCACCTGCATGCTCACCTCAGCTCACAAAGGAACTGTGAGGAATTTCTACATGTTTTTATAAATTGCCCCTTTCTTCTTGGCCTCTGGCTTCTTGGTAGGTCAGGGTGCAAAGGGGCCTCCAGCTTAGGCACATGGCCCAGGCATGCTGGCATTCAGTGGCCTATTGCTTCCTGCCCCTTATGTCCATGGACAGAGGACTGGGACTGGCATAGCTGCCTTCTTAGGCACCACTGTTTATATCTGTTGCAGCAGCAGCAAAGCCTGAGGCAGCACATTCTGCCCTGGACAGAGCAGCTATTCTGTCTTGGAGCAGTGGGCCCAAGGGTGGGAGTGGTTAGAGTCTCCCTTAAATGTGTGGTTGCTCTGAGGATGGTAGGAAGGGAGGCTTCTTCTTCGAGGTGAGTAGGGGGAGGGGAGATGCTTAGTGGTGTCATATCACAAATAAACCACAGTGGCAGGTGGTATCTATTAGCAGAGCTTCTTCTTTTCCTGGATCAGGGGTGGCGATATCACTTTCTCTCTTTCTCTGTCCTCTGGGCTTACTGGCAGACCTCAGGGTGTGCTCAGAGGATAAGAAAAGCACTTCCTCCACAGCTGCTCTATAGAGTAGATCTAGGAAGCAGAGGAGGGATCCACTGTGGTGTGGACAAGCTAAAACGTGACCAGCTAATTATTCGATGGGCTAGTCCACACTTGTATCCGGGGCCCTGAATCACCCACCCCTCTGCTGGAAGGTGGAAAAAGCCTGTTCCAGCAGGGAGCCATAGTCACTGTGATTTTCCCAGAAATACCATCAGAGACTCCAACCTGGTGTTCTATTCTTGTTTTTGTTTCCTGCCCCACCATCAACCTCTTTGACAAGTTGGACAGACCTTAATTTAGCCCCAACCCTACTTATACCTAATTGTTGACCCTTTCGTGAATTACACTAGAACCTCCATAGTTGACCACCTCCTTAAGTTGACCTAATTTTCATAGGCCAGACATATACCATGTGTATGTATCAGTATAGAAGGCCTAATTCCTTATGTTGGCCACCACCTATGTTGACCAGATTCAGTTCCTTGGTGGTCAACTTACAAAGGTCCTACTGTACTTAATGAGTCTTACTGGTTTCTTATCTATGCAGTCAGGAATTATAATTAAGGCTACCTTATAGACTAGTTGTGAGAATTAAATGACATGATGTAAATAAAGGCTCAGAAAACACATGCTCCCTTCCCTTGAAGGGTCACAGAGCAGATGCCTGAGGGTGGGATGCAGTTTTTGCTGCACTGCCCACTCGTTGAGGCACCTGAGAAAGTCAGGGTGGAAATCTATCCTGGCTGGATGTCTGGGGCTTCTCGGATTGAATCACATATCTCAGAAGCCTCTTATGAAGTGCTTGTTTCTTGGACAAAACAACTCTAGAGTGGTCTACTTGTAGAACTTCATGGTTTTCATGAGACTTTGGTTAGGTCTCTCCTTTTTGGTGGGAGGTGGGGCATGCAATTTCAATGTTCCCTTCTGCTCCCCCAGTTATTAAGATTACTGAGGCAAATTCGTAAGTGAATTACAGGTAACTCAGAGGGGCCTGGCAGCCCTACTGCCCATCCACATCCCCTGTACACCTGTCACTGATTGGATACCTAGAGAGCATTTTTACTCTATGAGGCCCTGATTCTTTTTTAGTGGACAAGTTGTAAGTAATATCAATGAGCATTTTGAGTGCTCTCTCTACCCACAGTCTGCCCACTCAATGGCTACTCCTGCCAGCTTTTCAATAATTCATAGAAAGGGGACAGATGCCTCCAGGAATAGTCTCAAAAAGGGCTGTTACCTTTAAGAGACCCAGAAATCCCTGGCAAGGACCAGATGCTTGATATGACCTCTGCAGATCTTCAGCTCCAACACCTTTGTAATCAGACTCCATAAAATCCAGAACAAGAGAGCTTTGATGAGTGATGAGGTAGGCGGCTTTTCTGCACAGCCTTCTGTCTGCTTGAAACAATCCTTCTGTGCTCAGTTTCAGTTCAGGTGAGGTTACTGCAGGGCTGGTTGGCACTGGTGATTGGCAAGGGAGAGGCGTGAAGGCAAAGAGGGTGAGAACTGCACGTACAGATCACCTAAGATCATCAGGACCAGATACTTATGCTACACACTGTTATCTGTAAAAACAGAAACAAAAATGTAGATGGCCATAGATTACAGACACCCAACTACCCTAAGGCAAAGCTAAATGCACCCATTTACCCATCCTCATTGCTTCTTGAGAGGAATGATTGTAAGTCCTTCAGCATCATGGACCCAATCTTGGATTTGCTTCTGATTTATTTACAGTTCAGATGAAAACTCTAGACACCCCCAGCTCCCTGTAACCAAGCATTACATAGCATGGACAGAAGAAAATGTTAACAACTGTATTATTCAGGACTGAATTTGGAACATGCATAAGGAAAGGCTTAATGTAGGTACTCTTTCTCTCTGAGGTTGTAGTCACTGTCACATCCTAATGCACTTGAGCTGAGCAGGCTTGCAGGGGAAAGAGATGAAAGAAATGGCTCCATTCTGCCTCAGATGCCGATTGGAACATAGCTTCAGCAGGATACACACCAGGCCTCTCTGAGGTGTAAAGCAGTCTAGCTTTGGCAGACTGCCTCCTGTGAGTACCAGGTCTCTTGTCAGTAATAAATGCAGTGTTGCATTTGAGGCAGGTCTGGTTGTACCTGAAGCTACCGTTGTTGCAGTTCCAAGGAGACAGTGTTTGCTAGCCTCATCCAAGGACTCTGGCCAGCTAGAAATCTTGAAGTTAAAAATAATCAGAAATAATTTTAGTTGTGACACTGTAAAAGCTCTCTGGCATCCTGAGGGATAAGACTGATATTTGCAAGTGAAAAAAATCTCTTTCCAAGTCAACTTCTCGAAGATTGATTTATATTTTGTGATATTGCAAACTGTGAAATCTGATTGACATTGAATGGCTTGCTTACCTAGAAGTCCCGGTTC
>NW_003852450.1:2914458-2914742 GCF_000181295.1 Otolemur garnettii | reverse complement strand
ACCACTTAACAGTGTGACTTCTTTGTGACTCAGTTTTCTCATCATTAAAATGGGGATAAAGTAGTACCTACCTCAATAGGGTGGTTGGGAGATAATTTATTTGGGCCCTCTGTTAGAAGAGAACCGAAATTCTGGTGGTGTGCAGAAATGCAGTAACTTGCTCAATAAATTGAACTCAGAATATTTTTATGTGTTATGTCTAATAAGCAGCATCTCCAAATGATTCAGCAGATTCCTGGTTCACAGTATTCTTCAATTCCAGTAAGAGTTGGTGGAGTTGGGCA
>NW_003852450.1:2912401-2913351 GCF_000181295.1 Otolemur garnettii | reverse complement strand
TCTTTAGCCAGAACAAATGAATGGCATGGTAGCCATACATCTAAATCCCTGCCTAGGTAGTTGCTAAGGTCAATTTCTTTTGCATTTACAATATTTATACAACTGCCCTTCATACTGTTCCCATTGCTATTGCCCTAGTTTAGATCATCATCTTTTTCCTAAATGATTACAATACTTAGTGTATTATCTATAGCAGAGATTTTTCAACCTTGGCTACCCATTAGAATTCCATGGAGAACTTTTAAAAAAATACAGAAATCTGGGCCCCACTCCAGATCAATTAAATGATAATCTTTGGGAGTAAAGCCTGGGTAATAGGATGGTGTAAAAGCGTCCCAGGTGATTCTAATGAACAGCTAGCACTGAGGACCACAGTCTGCAGTTTCTTCCTACTCCAATCTGCCTGCTCCACTGTGATCAGATTTAGTCTTCCTGGAACACAATGGGGATCAGGCAGTCTCTCTCTGCAAAACTTTCTATCGTTAATGTTCTTTTTTTTTGAAACAGAGTCTCACTATGTCACCTTGGGTAGAGTGCTATAGCGTCACACTCACAGCAACCTCAAACTCTTAGGCTTCTGAGTGATTCTCTTGCCTCAGCCTCCCAGTGACTGGGACTACAGACACCTGCCACAACGTCTGGCTATTTTCTTGTTATTGTTGTCATTGTTGTTTAGCAGGCCCTGGCCAGGTTCGAACCCACCAGCCCCGGTGCATGTGGCCGGTGTCCTAATGTTCTTGATACTTAAGTTGGAGTCTCCCTGTGCCAGCATCATCTGGAATGTTAGAAATGCAGGATCTCAGGCTCCGTCTGAGACCTACTGTAACGAGATGCTCAGGTGATTTATGTGCACACTGATGTTTGAGAAGTGCTGCTGTCTTCACAAAGATGCATTTTTCATGGCTTGGTCTTCAGGCCCCCTGTATCTGGCCTCAACAATCTTTCCAACT
>NW_003852450.1:2862716-2911985 GCF_000181295.1 Otolemur garnettii | reverse complement strand
TAGAGGACTTATAAGTTTGTCTGATTTATCATCCAGTGTTTCACAGTGCCTAGCATAATATATAGTCGTTGCTCACTCAATATTGTGGCATGAGTGAGTGAATGAATAAAGCATGTCTTATTTCCCCTATTTTCTATCTTTGCTTATTGACCTGCTAATACAAGATACAAATTATTCTTTATGAGCCATCTCTGAGCATTGACTACTCAATGGGTAAGCGTGAGGAGATCACGATACTCTCAAAATAAGCCAGAATGAGAGTATCTTCCAGATGTTTTCTCCTGAGTCTCTTATCTTTCCCAAGTCCTATTCTCTTTACAATAAGAGAATCATCTGATAATAAAATGTTATTTTAGTATGTGATAAATACTTAGGGGAGAAATCATTTACCTTAAAAAAATGATTTAAAGTTACATTTATTCTGTTGATAATCTCCTCCTAAGTTTAAAATAGCATGTGATTTTAGTACTACGTCATATTCTCAAATTAGGTTCCTATGTGTTAATCTCTAAATCATTTGTGTTGCTCTGATTAAGATCACATACAAGGAGCAGGGTATTTTCCCCAAGGCTGGAAGAATAAATTTTCCTTCTGATAAAGATAGTACCTAGCATCATTTTTTTCTTAAATAACCAGTGAGTATTTATTGAGAACCAGCTCTCTTTTCAGTATTTTACAAAGTATTGGAAGATACAGGAAAAGTTCATTGCGTGTTTCCATACCTGGTTAGGGGGAAATGATTTTGCATACAAGAAACAATCAGAGGATAGAGCAATAATGATCTCATTAAGAGATTGTTGGTACTATGTAGAATATAGATATTCTTATCTTCTAGATAAGAAGTCAGAAAGAAATTATCAGAGATAGATAAAGGATCTGGGATAGTCAGGCAAGTCTTCATGAACCGAGTGGGATTTAGGTTAGATTTTAAAGGTAGATTTGTGTAGAAGAACAGCACAGCATGTGTAGGTGAGAGGAGGCAGGAAAGTTTGGTGAAGACGGGGTGTAAGGGCCAGTGTAGGGTCCAGCTTCATTAAGGGAAAAGTTCTTAACAACTAATATTCATTGTGTTCATCCAACTGATATTCATTGCACATTCCCTGAACTTTTTCCATTGTGCCTTGAGATAACAGGGAACGAGCACTGCCTCTTCCACATAGTACTTAACAAAAGAACAGGGAAATAGGCATCAAACAAGCCATACAATTAGATGTGTAATTTAAAGTTGTGTTAAGTTTAGTGGAAGGAGAGTACAAAGTGGCACAGGATCCTAGAGGAAGGGAACTTCTCCACTCCTTTGACCATCACTTTGTGGCTGGTTTATTGCAGTAGCTCCTGTCTAATCTTATCCTGAGTAACGATCTACTTCTTCAATAAACCCCTTTTAAATACTTACTGGGTACTGTGCACTGCACTAATTCCAGAGAGGACTAAGGTAAGCTTTAGAAATCTTGGTTAACAAAAAAAAGAGACATGTAAAAAATGTAATGTGAAAAGGGCTTTAGTAGAGACACGAAAACGTAGGTATTTCCAAAAGCAGTCGAAATAAGGTTACATAAAGCAAGTGGACTCTAAAGGACAGCAAGCAGAAAAGTTCAGATTTGATGTGATGATAGCATGAGAATAAGCCCTCTGAGTTCTTGCATAGGGAGAGAGACATGAGGAAAAATATGATAGAAGAGTGAATTTTAATGCCAGAGAATGGTAGGGTGGAGGGTTTGGGGATAATCCACACACAATGTGCAAAAAAAAAAAAAAAAAAGAATGGAGAGGAAGGAATGCATCCAAGAGGCATTCAGGAAACTAGACAGGACTGGATAGATAACTGATTGGGTAAAAACTTAACAGTCAGAGGTGACCCAGTGCCTCTGACCTAACAACCTGGAAGAAGGATGGTGACATCCATGCTAGAAGTGGGCATGAGGAGGGAAGACCCGTGTTGAATGGTGACCTTACTTTGGCTATGGTGGGTTTGAGGCAGTGTGAGGCCTTCATTATGCAGGTAGAGAAGTTGTACAGCTGGGGTAAGAGGCTGTGACTGGGGCTAGCTGGCAGAATGTTCAGTATAAGGTGATTATGGAAGATAAAAGGTGTATGAACTTAGGGAAGAGAAAGAAGAACAAAGAGCTAAATCCAGAGCCTGAGGCTTCGGAGACACCCAGTACCAGGGAACAGTAAAAGTTACTGTCAAGAGAAGTAAAAGTTACCTGGGTGAGTGGGGAGAGTTGGGTTTTATGTTTGGTTTTTGAAGGGTAGAAAGTAAGGGAGGAGAGTGTTGTCTGATGGAACTAGAAATGTTTGAAGTAGAAGGTCTGTAAAAGTTAATCACAAGAATTTCTTAGCGATACACCTTTCATTCACGTATAAAGCATTGCTGCTTGTATAGGTCAGAAATGGCTACATAGTGGCAATTTCATGTGGTACATCCTAATAGAAGAGATGAGACATACGCACAAATGCATTTTGTACGGGCCAGATGATGAGAAGGTCAATAAGAGAGGTCTGTGCAACATCCTACTTTCATACATAATTCCTAAAAATGTACACGAAAGTCAGTTTCAGTTTGACTGGGAGTAGATGGGGTCTATCATTATTAATATGAGCATACATGTGAAATTCTGAATACCTTACCTGATGTATTTCCAGCATTTATGTACACCTTGTCTTTCCTTTTCTTCTTTTTTCCACACCTAAACTCACCACCTGCCTGCGTGAGTTAAGTGAGCATGGAAAGAGCTGATGGTTGCTGCCTTTGTCCCATTAATACAGTGATGAGACTTCTCAGTCAAGTAAACATGACTTTTATTTTTCCATTTCCCACTCATTCCTATATTGCAAAAGTAACCAAGTATTCAGGTGCTTGCATAGTACCAGCATTGCTGTCCAGAGACAACCATGCTGCTGTAACTGAACTAGCACTTGGCAGACAGCATCAGTAGACCACGCTTGAAACATTTGTTTGCAACTGAGAAGTTGACATTTTGGCACAGGAAAGGGATTTTAAGCATGTCTGATTTGGTCAAGATATAGATTTGGCTGATGTAATAGACCCCAAGTAATAACAATGGCTTATATAAGATAGAGGTTGTTTTCTCTCTTGTGTAATAGTCTGGATGTTAGCCACTCTTGGCTGTGTCAGACTCCGTAGTCCATCCCTAGAGTGTTGTCCTTTTTTGTATGAAACAAGATGGCTCACTGCCATCATGTTGCCATTCCAGCCAGCGGGAAAGGCAACAGGGCAAGGGACAGGTTCATCCTTACTTTATAAGGTGTGGCTTAGGAGGGGCACATACATCTCTTCAACTACATCCAGCTGTCCAGAATTTAGTCACATGGTTATACTGAGCTGCAAGGGAGGCTGAGAAAGGTAGTTATTATTTTGTGTGACAATAGAGTTCCCATTAATATGGAAGAAGGGGAAACACATTAACAGACAGTCAGCAGCATCTGTCATGTTGTCCCTGTGTGGTGTATGGAAGGAAAGGTTTATGAAAGACCGTGGCTGCCCATCCATACAGAGTGCCACAGGTGCACCGAGAAGGGAGATTTATTTTGGTTGGGGCCCGGGGAGGGCTTTGTGGAGGTAAAGTTCAATGGATGGGAAATGGAAAAATAAAAATGCCAATCTAGGGATTGAGGTATACCTCAATATATACCTAGGTATAATACAATTGA
This sequence comes from Otolemur garnettii, assembly GCF_000181295.1. Classification (NCBI taxonomy): domain Eukaryota; kingdom Metazoa; phylum Chordata; class Mammalia; order Primates; family Galagidae; genus Otolemur; species Otolemur garnettii. The sequence continues at coordinate 2,908,310 of NW_003852450.1, read as the reverse complement.
GACTTTATGCAGAAATTGTAGAAAGATGGGGAAGGAAGAATTTTAGGCAGAGAGAGCAGTGTTAGTAAAGGCTAACAGAGCTGAGAAAAACAAGACTGGTGGATAACTTGTCTGATTTGCTGAGGAACAAGAATTATAAATGTGATAGTGAAATAAACCTAGAAAAGGTGGTAGGAACAGAAGATTACCGAGATCTATGAATGCCAGGCCACAGGGTTTGGGCTTTACTCTGTAAGCATAGGGGAACCACTGATAGTTTTGAGCAAGGAACATAATTATGGCCATGCTTTGAAAAAGGTAACTATGGCAACAATCCATATGATCAATTGGCATGGAGAGAGGCTGGATGGAGGAGGACCTGTTAACAAAGATGGCAGTCCAGGGGTGAGGTTAATGTGAGCCAAAACTGAAGTCGTGCCCTTGGAAATAGACAAAATGGGGTCAAATGTGAGGGCAAGAATCAATTGAAGTCAGAGAAGCTGGGACAGAGAAAGGGCTCTTAGTTTCCCAGGTCTTTGGAGTGAGAATTGTACTGTATTTTCATTCAGCCGGTGAACTATAGCCTCGATTTTGCTGACTCTAGGACTGGTCCCAGAATAGTTCATTCTCTGCCCAGAGCGTCTCAGCGGGCACTCATCACCTCCCCTGGAGCTGTAGCAGCTGTTGGCCCAGCAATGCCATGAATTTGTTTCCCTGTGCTGCCAGGAGAGCAGCTGCCAGCAGCAGCTCTGGACAGATGAGTCTCAGGGACGTGGAAACTATTCAACTTGGGATGGGGCAGGTTGGCTATGGCTGAAGTTGGTCCACATGGATGCATCCACCCTTTTCCAGGCCACTTTCTCACCCTGGCTGGGTTTCAGCCACTCATACTGGGTTAGCTTGGGTATTTTGTTACAGTTTTAAATGACTGCATTTAGGAATAAATGTTGCTGAACTGCCTTCTTCGTCTTCTCTTGGACGGCTCCTTCTCTGGGAATCCACCTCCCTGTCGCCCTTTGGCTTTGCTGCCTGTTCTGCTTCGCTCCTGCTCACCTTTTGTCCTCTCCCACACTGTGCTCCGCGCAGACATCCTCATTAAAGCCCACACAGCTCAGACTCTGCTGCAAAGTCTGACCCTGTGGTTCTCTCTCGCCTCTCCCCACCCCCACCAGGGAAAGGGAGATGCTATAGATAGAAAACTAGAGTGGTTATTTGATTCTACCTTATTCTGCTTTAAGATAGGTAACATGGCTTCCCTCATCCGGGTGAATTGAGGGAGGACCCTGTTAATGTCTGAAATTCTGTTGGCCTGGTTTGATTAAGAGCAGTTATAAAGTATCATGTGAGGGTAGGAAGCCTTCCTAGGGTAGCTGTTCTTGCATTTTCTTTGGCTCCTTGAAGAGCATAAATATATTCCTATTTGTTGCTGAGCCTTTGATTGTCTCTTTTAAGTGGAATCTGTGTTAATATTGCCCAGCAGGACTCTAATTGATAATGCATTGGCTGTTGGGTTATTTTTTTTTAACACACAGACTTGCTGTAAATTACCTTTCAGTCCTTAGCTCACTTGGTTTTGATCTCCTACTTTTAATAGCTCATTTCTTGCTTTCATTTTGAGGTTGCTTTTTTCTTTCTGTTGAGTTTTTAAAGGAATACTCCTCCATTGCTATCCCACTGTGATCCTTACAGAGACTTCATGCCATTTTACAACCCACTGTCAACATCTTTTCTTTCTTCCAGGGTTTCCTTCTCCTCAGCAAATATTTGGTGAACATTTTAAAGGTACTATTTGTTCTACACTCTTAGAGGAGAGAAATGCAAAGTAGTAATTCTTTTCCTACACGCATTTATAATCTAGTCAGAAATAAAATGTGAATATGAGAACACAAATCATCGGTATAAGACTGTTTGTGGTAAGCACCAAATATGTGCTACATAAGAGTGGAGGCTCAGTTGGATCCTCAGGGAACTTCAGTGAGGAAGTGGGATCTGAACCAAGGCTGGTTCTAGCAAGTTATCATTGAGATACAATGGTAGACTGGTTTGATTGAGGGAACAGGCGTTTATAGAGGAATAGGACAAAGTAGGTAGGACTGTGCTATGTATTTTGGAGAGCATTAACTGTTGACTAAGAGATTTGGCTCTATGCAGTAGACACTGGAAACCACTGAAGGTTTCAATAGGTTAGTGTCCAAGCTTAGGTATGAACTCTGCTTAAGGAAGATCGACCTGCTGGTAGTTTGCTAAATGACAAGAAACTTGAGATGGGGAAACCAATTGCTGCAGTAGATAATAAGGATCTAAATTAGGGTGGGATGATAGGAATGAAAAGAATAGGAATTTATCCTTCCATTCATTTAGCAAATATGTATTATGCTCTTACCATGTGCCAGACACATTCCAGACAAGACAGATACCACCCCCTGTACTCCTAGAGCTTATACCATTCTAATCCTGGAAAAATCTACAGGAATTGCTGACCAATAGGATTCAGTTTTCTTTTTTCTTTTTTTTTTTATTAGATCATAATTGTGTACATTATTGCATGTATGAGGTACAATGTGCTGATTTTATATACAATTTGGAATGTTTACATCAGACTGGTTAACATTGTATTCACCTCATTTATTGGTTGTGTTTATACACTACCATTAATATATTTGGGCAGTGCCTGTGACTCAGTGGGTAGGGCGCTGGCCCCATATACTAAGGGTGGCAGGTTTGAACTCAGCCCCAGCCAAACTGCAACAACAACAAATAATAATAATATATTGGACATATACCCTTGTAATATGCACAATAGATGAGTTCCCACCAATTACCCTCCCTCCACCCGTCCACCCCCACCCCTTCTGAGAAGTTTCTTTTGGACTCAAGTGACTGGTACATTAATGATGCCTTTAAGAGAAATATAGAAGTTAGGAGAAGAAATCATTTCTGAAGTATTAGCATATGAGAAATTTGGTTTGGGGATGTTAAGCTTAAAATACTAGATGGATACTGAAGCTGAAATTTCAATACTCACCAGAAAATCAATGACTGTATTCAGGGCTAAAGAGAGGTCTTGGCTATTGGTAGAGATGTAGGCATGTTCATAGGGAGGTGATGGTTGAGGCTATGAAAATGTCTGTGATTTCCAGCAGTAAGTGTTTAGAAGGAGAAAAAGGGGAAAATTCTTTGTATTATCTGTGGTACTCAGATTACATGTACAAAGGGACAAAAGAGTTTTAAAAGATATATTTGTTTGTGTATCAATCAGTACACATTTTGGGGGCCTAATTATGTGCCAGGCAGTGAGCTAGGTACTGTGTTTAGAGAGGAACAAGGTGATATTCTAGTCTCACTAACATTAAACTAACAATATATCAAGGAGGTACATGTAGAAAGTAAATCCGCTGATTTGGTAGACATTCAACCTGCAATACTCCTTTCAGTGGGAGGTTAGATACACAATTAATTAAGGAGAAATTAGTGTAGAGTCTATGTTCTTGGCCTTAGGCCCAGTATTTGAATGTGTACTGTCTTTGAAGTTACATCATCTGCTACCAATGGATTTCTCTTCCCAAGTTAAGTTCAGAGTTGTCCATCAGTCTCACAGGATAGGATTGGGTTGAAAAGCGCAGAGTAAGTTGGCCATGGAGAATATTGTTTCCATGGTTGGAAATCAGCAAAGGGTAGGGTAGAGAATCAGAAAGTTTCTCTTTGAGTATGGGGTGACCCTAAAGAGGGAAGTAGAAGGAGACATCAAGTTGCCAGAAGGGAGAACCCCTGACTTCCTGGGACCAGTGCATCATTCATTCATTTTGGACATATTTAAGAGCTATTTTTCCCTTAGGAAAGATTTTGCCCAGATGTAGCATTTGGTGTTGAGCAAGGGTTGGCTTTTCTTCCCCATGGCACAAGCTGCCTTTTTAAAGAAATTAATGGAAAGTTCCTTGGTGTGTTTTTCATGGGCCCGGTCCATATAGAACGTCTGATGGTAGTTGGGTCCTTTCTGAAGGAAGAGTTGGGAGGACTTCTCACATGTGGATAAGGCAAGGTGGAACAGACACCAGAAGGTTGCTGGGGAATCAGTAAGATCAGGTGGCTGCCAGTCTTTAGAATGAGGAAGGGTTTAGTTGAAAGCTCATTGGGAAGCTCTGTGACTTAGCAGAAAAAGTTCAGAGCTTTGAGCCAGACAAATTTGAGTCTGAATCCTGGCTCTTCTAGTCATAGCTATGTCTCCTTGAACAAGTCACTTAATCCGTTAGCCTCAATTTTCTTATTAATGAAATGTGGAGAGTGATATTTTAAAGCAGTGGTTCTCAACCTTCCTAATGCTGTGACCCTTTAATACAGTTCCTCATGTTGTGGTGACCCCCAAATTATTTTCATTGCTACGAAAGGGTCGCACACGGCATTAGGAAGGTTGAGAACCACTGGTTTAAAGGCTTGTTCTAAGAATTATATATAATATATGTAAAGCACTAGGCTAGTGTCTATGACCTAGTAGACACTCAATAAATTGTAGATGATAGAATTAGCATCACCACAGGAGAAGTAAAACATGATAGTTAAGGTCACAGATTCTCAAACCAGATTTCCTAGGGCCACAATCCTGGATTTTCTCACTTACTAGCTGTGTGATTTTAGATGAAGATTCTTAATTGCCTCATTTTGTTTATTTGCAAAATGAGGATAATAATAATAATACCTATCTCATAGAATTGTTATCCTAGTTAAGTGAGTTAATATATGTGAATCTCTTATGACAATGCTTGGGCATATAGTAAATTTATTTTTTATTTTATTTTTTTTTAGAGATAGGGTCTTGTTCTGTTACCCAGGTCAGAGGACAGGAGCATAATCATAGTTCACTAAAGCCTTAACTGCTGGGCTCAAGAGATCCTCCTGTCTCCATCCCCTAAGTAGCTGGGACTATAGGCAGACGCATACCACCATGCCCAGCTACTTTTTAATTTTTCTTGGTACAGATGGTGTCTCACTATGTTCCAGGTTGGTTTTAAACTCCTGGACCTCAAATGATCCTCCCTTCTTGACCTCCCAAATTTCTGGGATTATAGGCATTGAGTTGCTACGTCCAGCCAGCACATAGTAAATTTAAAGAGTAGCTATCATTATTGTTGTCCTTGGTAGTTAGGACTTAGCACAAATATCTACTAAAACACCAGTAAATTTGATTCATTAGTTATTTCCTGTGCAGAGTTAAGTACTCCTAAGCCTGACTAGGTAATCTCATGTCAGTCTCCATTCTTGTTAGAGACTCCTGTGGGTCCTCATGAATGACAATTCATCCTTCTTTCTGGGTTTATGGTGTGTTTACATTGTGTAGGACCTAAGCAATACGTGACTCTGTATAAATTGTATGGTCACTCTTGTAAAAACTCACTAGTTGTGTTTTGTCTTATAAGATGTCATGTAGTTCAACTTTGGTGTGTTGGATCAAGACTCATAATCATCAAAAGGAGGAAATTGTCATGCAGCCACCCTCTGCTTTCCTTGTCCTCTTGGAGTCAGTAGTTAGCCCTGTTGTCCAATGGTTGACTTTCTAGAAAGATATATACAAGGGTGCCAAAAAAGTATGAATATTTTAAAAAAGGATTAAGATTAAAATTCTCGGGTAGCACCTACGGCTCAGTCGGTAGGGCGCTGGTCCCATATACTGAGGGTGGCAGGGTTCAAACCCAGCCCCGGCCAAACTGCAACCAAAAAAAAAAAAGTTTATAATTCTCAAGTCATGTATGATTTCTGCATTTATAAGCAGCAGTCGCCATGACTTATATTCATCTTTTGTTATTGGTATATATTGAGCATTATAATTTTAATACAGTTTTTTCTTTTCTTAAAATATGTATGTATATATGTGTATATATATATTTTTGGCATCCTCTATCGTGTCCCAATTTTGACCTGTATGAATAGAAAAAGGCCAGTCTTGGTAAGCCTCCTGGAGTATCTACCATCGAGAGCAGCAGGTCAGTGCAGTACAAATCTCAGTCATGAACAGAGCAGAATGTGGTTTACTAGGTTGTTTGTCTCATGAGCTGAGCAGAAGCTCCCAAGTTTCTGCATGAATGTCTTTATATCATCCTTTTAGGGTAGGGAATAGTAAGAGGGTAGGTCAGAAGCAAAACAGGCTTTTATGAGCAACTGGGAGGATGTTGGAGACTCCAGAGAGTTTCCTGTGTCTCCTAGGATCTCCTCTGGAATGTCAGCAGGCTGTACCTCAGGCTTTTGGCGCCATGGAGCAAAGACAGTGGTGATCATATCCCTTGACAACAGTGCTGAGGCATGGGGAGCTTTTAGTATTCATTTTCTCTGCTCCTGTAAGCCCCATAATCATTTCATAGTAGACACAGGAAGCAATGTGCTTCCTGCTTCTACCAGGCAACATGTTCTTGGGATCTTTAATTCTCAGGAATTTGCAGCCAATTAAATGAATTTACTTTGAGCCAATTCCCTTTTCAAGGCAAAAGCCATGTCTCTTATTGGAAGCTGAGTGTGTCAAGTGGGAGGGTTTACAAGATAAGAAGAAAAGACAGGCTTTACCATACAAAATTGTAACTTTCATAATTCAGGGGAAAATCAGATAGGCTGAGAGAGAATAATAATAACACATGTGCGCAGGAATTTAAAAAGAGGATGCCATTTAACGTAGGTTCTAGTAGTCACTGGGAAGAGAAGGACCGTAGTGTACTCAGGAGAGACTTGCGCTTGGTTTAGTTAGGGAAAGGCCTAAGATAGCAGTTATGATCTCAATTAGATTTGGTCCCAAGTTAATTGAAGACTTTAGTATCTAATTCCTGCATTGCACTGAAGTATCACATTGTGAAGAGAAACAGTCATGCGGGAGGGACTCAGTGTTAGTGAAGGATTTAGGTAGGAGAAAAAAGCAGAGTTTGGGTTTTTCAAAGTTGAAACAGGACCATCTTTGCTGCTGGCTCCTGCTTCACATCCCCACTATCATTGCCCCTGGCTTTTAGGGAGGATCAATGCGCACTCTCTGCTTCTTAACATATTTTGGGTACAGCTGGTTAAAGAACCAGGATTACAAAATGAATTGAACAAACTAGGATTATCTTCAACGGTAGGATGCTGAGCTGTGTTTGCCAATTCCTGTTTAAGCAGTCGGGACAGGGCATTCTTGCATGAAATTCAGACACCCCTCCCTGGCAGCCTCTGTGTTAAAGTAGAGGTTGCAGAACAAGTCTGGCAGCTCTCAGCCTGAACCCTTGTAAACAACAGATGTTCATAACTAAATTCTAGGGTGGGGGTAGGGGTTACTGTTGATGCTTGAAATTCTTTGAATTTATAGGCAGCATCTCAGGGATTTAGCAAAAAGAGGATGTTGTACAGAATTGATTGTGCAGTGTACAGGTGGAAATGATGCCTCAGATGAATTCCTAGGAAGACAAGGCACAGGCTGTTGAGCGGACTCTGATCTGAAAGTGACGAAGGCAGGCACAGTGAAGAAAGGCTTAGTTTCCTAGGTGTATTGACTTCCTGCCCTCTTCCCCCTCCCGTGCCCCGTTTTATACCTGGGCTGGCTTTGTCAGCCTCCTCCTTACTTCTCTTTTCTCTGGTAATGGGTGGAAATGTGTGTTTTTCATGCTGCAGAGTCCTGTATACACGTGCGTGCAGACACATGGGCAGGTGCACAGCACAGGCCCTTCTATTAACACCTCCTGAAGGAAGTAATTAAGCTTTTGTGGTATACTAATTAATGAGCTATAATGGCTTTGTCATGGATTCTAACCTTATTTTTGTACCTTCTCTGTTGATTTTGCCAAATCTCCATTACATCATTCAATGGAGATGGGTGAAGGTGATATGGCTTGTACCTGAGTGCTGCCTCTTCTTTTTTTATTTTATTTTATTTTATTTTTTTTATTGAATGGTAACTATGTACATTAATGCACTTCTGGGGTACAGTGTGGGGTTTTCACACACAATCCGAAACATTTCCATCAAACTGGTTAACATAGCCTTTGTGTCATTGCTCTTCTTTATCTCCTAGTCCCCAAGCACACATACTGAGTTTCTGGCCAGGTGATGAGTGCTTAGGAAACCTTCTACCTTACAACATAGTTCAGGGAAGCCACAAGGAAAAGAAAGCAAAACATCTTTAGTAGACTTCCTTGGCACCAAAATAATGAAGACTTTATTAAGGTTTTCACCTTTAATCAAATGAGAAAAGCAGTTTTTCGGGCCAGGGCATGTTTTTGAGCCACTCTAATCAGCCAGCAACAAGTGACTTGAAAATCTTATCACATTATTTTGGGAGCTAAGAACATCTTTGTATTATTATTATTTCCCTGGAAAACAAGTCCACTACTGGCCATTTTGTCCATTAGTACAGAAAGTTTTGGAGAACACTAATCCTGGTATGAGGTTCACTTATTCTATCAGCAAACATTTACTGAACTTTTATTCTATGTCAAGGAAGAATAAGCTACCATTTTAGTTCATGGAAGTTATCATTTAATTAAAATATTTTAAGTTAGTTTATGTATGCGTGTGTGTGTGTGTGTGTGTGTGCATATGTTACTTTTAATAAGGCATAGGGTTCGAGGTCAAGGAACCAGAATTATTGAGTGACAAGTGACCTTTTTAGTCATCTTTTTTACATGTGATTCAGTAATAAACACTTAGCTACATCCTCATTATCAACAATGACCAGCAGATTCTGTGGCAGGCTTGGGTGTCACAGAGAGGCATAGGACTCAGCTCCTACCCTTAAGAAGCTTATGGTGTTGTGTGAAAAACAGAAGGTTTATACATACTGGCATATACTCACTGCCAAAGGAGAGATGGGAGAAATGATTTCATTCTTCTCCAGAATGGAATTTTTAAATGTTTAAAGAAAAGGCCAAGTGCAGTGGCTTACGCCTGTAATCTTAACACTTTGGGAGGCTAAGGTGGGTGGATTGCTTGAGCTCAGGAGTTTGAGACCAGCCTGAGCGAGAGTGAGACCCTCCCCCCCATCTCTACTAAAAATAGAAAAATTAGCTGGGCATTGTGGCACATTCCTATAGCCCAAGCAAATTGGGAGTCTGAGGCAAGAAGATCGTTTGAGCCCAAGAGTTTGAGGTTGCTGTGAGCTATGAGACCATGGCATTCAACCCCAGGGCAACTGAGTGAGAAACTGTCTCCAGAAAAAAAAGAAAAAAAATGTTTAAAGAACAAGTTGCAGGAATAGTACAAAGAATATCTGTATATTACCATTTTATCCAGATTATTCTAAAATGTCAACGTTAATACATTTGATTTATACTTCTTTCTCTTTCCATACACAAATCCATGCACATACACCTTTTTCCTGAATATACTTGAGAGTAAGTTGCAGAGATGATGCCCTTTTATCCATGCATTCTTTTTTTTTTTTTTTTTTTTTTTGTAGAGACAGAGTCTCACTTTTTCGCCCTCGGTAGAGTGCAGTGGAGTCACAGCTCACAGCAACCTCCAACTCCTGGGCTTAGGCGATTCTTCTGCCTCAGCCTCCCAAGTAGCTGGGACTACAGGTGCCTGCCACAACACTCGGCTATTTTTTGTTGCAGTTTAGCCGGGGCTGGGTTTGAACCCGCCACCCTCGGCATATGGGGCCGGCGCCCTACTCATTGAGCCACAGGCACCTCCCTTATCCATGCATTCTTTACGGTGTATTTTCTTAAAAATCAGGACAAAAAAATTGATATAATAATACATGTATAATCTAATCCATAGACATTAAAATTTTTTCCAAAAATGTTCTTTTTAGCAAAAGAAAGTCTAAGATTATGCGTCTCATTTAGATGTGTCATCTCTTTAGTTTCCTTTAATGTGGAATGATTTCAAAGTCTTTCTTTGTATTTCATGACATTGACAATTTTTTGGACCTTTCAGTAGAATGTAGAATGTCTCTTAAGTTGATGTTTCTAGAAGATAGTTTCTACTATTTCCTTATGATTACATTCAAGTTATGCCCTTTAGGCAGTAATACCATAAAAGTAATGGGCTCAAGCAATCATTTTGCCTCAGCCCCCTGAGTAGCTGGGACTACTGGCCCATGCCTGGCTAATTTTTTTTTTTTTTTAAGAGATAGAATCTCATTATATTCTTTTCTCCATCACATCAGGAGGCACTTGCTGATGCTGTTCCATTGCTAGTGATGATCATTTGGTTAAAGAGGTGTCTGTCAGATTTCTCCACTGCAAAGCTATTTTAGTCTATGCTTTGTAATTAATTAATATACTATGGATAGATACTTAGAGATCATGCAAATATTGAGTTACTCTTCAGCCCTTATACTTTAATGAATTTTAGCATTCATTAACAATTCTTGGTTGAATCAATTGTTACTATCATGATTACCAAATAATCATCTTTCTAGTTTCCATCATTTCTTCTACATTTATCAGTTGGAATTCTATTATAAAAGGAAGAGCTTTTCCATTTCCCCCAGTTTTTTGGGCTAATTTTTTATTTACATTTATGTGGATTTTTTATTCAATAGTTATAATCCTTTGCAATCTTTATTTTAATGTTTACATTGTCCCCGATTTGGTCAATAGAGTTCCTTCTAGATGGCTTCTGTATCTTGTTTTTTTTTTTTTCTTTTTTCTTTTTTAAGAGATGAGATTTCACTCTGTTGCCTAGGGTAGAGTGCAATGGCATGATTGTCGCTTATGGCAGCCTCTAATTCCTGGGGTCAAGTAATCCTCTTATATCAGCCTCCTGAGTTGTTGGGACTATAGGCCCATGCCTGGATTTTTTTTAACAGGATTTCACCATGTTGCCTTGACTGGTCTCAAATTCCTGGCCTCAAAGTGATCCTCCCACCTTGGCCTCCCAGAGTGCTGGAATTACAGGCATGAGGCCCAACCTCCTGTGTCTTTTTGATATGTCCCCATCATTCTTTGGGTACTTCCTTTCTTTTTGGCACAATAAGATGGTCCAAGCTTATTTGCTTTAGCTCGTAAGTTGGCCATTTCTTCAGAGTGCCATAGTTGCTTTTAGTGGGGAATGGTATTTAAAAACCGTGAGAACAAAGTATATTCTTTGTTATTGGAGTGCCATTATTTATAGTCCTTCTTCACAGATAGAGATAGTAGATAGACGTATGGACACGCAGACACAGATGGACACAGACACATGTACTTCCCCCATGTACTTCCATAACTATTTTTCTATCTATATGTTTACCTACATTAAAACTTAAGAGTTCATATCAGTGTCTTAAATTCTAATCCAACACCATATGTTTTCTTCATTTTTTCCCTTTTCTACTGCTCTCTGAGTGGAAAAGGGAGAAATTTGAGTGTACAGAAAGTAGTTTCAGAATCACTAACTTATACCTCTAAAAAAGAAGGCTACTAAGTTTTAATGTGGGTTTAGAATTCCTTTTGTTGTCAGTCTTGAGGGGCAAAACATTAAAGTTAGTGGGTTAGTGGGTGGCACCTGTGGCTCAGTGGGTAGGGTGCCGGCCCCATATACCTAGGGGTGGTGGGTTCAAACCCAGCCCCAGCCAAACTGCAAAAAATAGCCAGGCGTTGTGGTGGGCGCCTGTAGTCCCAGCTACTCAGGAGGCTGAGGGAAGAGAATCACCCAAGCCCAAGAGCTAGAGGTTGCTGTGAGCTGTGATGCCATAGCACCTACTGAGGGCAACAAAGTGAGACTCTGTCGCTTTAAAAAAAAAAAAAATTAGTGGATTAGTTCTGCCTCCCGCCCCCCACTCCTCACCCCCAGTCCTAATTCATTTTGTGTTGCTCTAATAGCGTACTTGAGGCTGGGTAACTTATAAAGAAAAGAGGTTTATTTGGCTTATGGTCGTGGGAGCTAGAAAGTGTAAGAACATGGCTAGCATCTGCTCAGTTTCTGCTGAGGGCATGTGGCAGAGAAGCAGGAAGGGTAGTGGGTGAGTGCAAAGAAAGCAAACACAGGAGGAAACTTACTTTATAACAACCTTCTCTCTTAGGAACTAATCCAGTTCCGAGAGTGAGAGCTGACTCCCAAGAGAGCAGTAATTTATTCATGAAGGATCCTCCCCCATGACCCAAACATATCTTTACACCACACCATGGCAATCTAATTTCAACAAGAGTTTTGGAGGGGACAAACCATATTCAAACTACCTCATTCCCCAGCCCCCAGACTTTCAGTTTGAAATATAATTTGGTTTATTTGTTTCTATTTGTATTTAATTTTTTCCTCTCCAGAATGAGGTCTTGATTGACATATTCACTGCCAAACCTTTTCAGTTGAATAGAGATTGAACAGTCTCAGTAGAAATGAGAGATCTGCTTATCAATAGCTTAAGTCAAGGTTTTAGCAGAAGTTAGTGCGGGGGCTATAAGCCAGAGAAAGAGTGTATACCAAGGACTATTCTGTGGACATTTTCGCCTACTCCGGGGCCTGCCCTGTCTCTGAGCCAGTCGTCTTATGGTTTGGGATCTATGCCAAGTTCTCCTATGACTATGTCTCTTAGGTTCCCCTTGCTATTCTCTCTGATCATCTCTTTTGCATTTCGGGAACCAAAAATCCATCTTTTTTCTCGGCTCCAGACTATGATTGTGCAGACTGTCTGAACCAGCAGCTCTGGTGGGACGCTTGATGTAGGACCTTTGGGTGATCTTGATCTGATTTTTCAGAGAGGAAGCCCCAGGGTACTCTCATTGACACCCAAACTTGCAGAACTTTAAGTCTAGCTCCTGGACTGTTTGCTGGCTCCGTTTGTCACCCCTAGAATTTCTACTCCTTGGCTTTTGGCCTCTCTAACAGTTCTTTTGCATCAATTCTGACCTGGCCATTTCTTCTGTCTGTCTTACAATGGCTTCCAGATTTCCTTTCCTCTGCCCCATTTAACCTTCTTCCTGCGTCCCCCACACTCTGATATTATTTCTCTTTCCTCCAGACACATATAAGCTGGTTGAGTATCACTGATTCCAGCTGTTCTGAATCTTGCCTACAGTTTAACTTAAAAAACAGATGGACCAAAGCGTCCTAGATGTTGTGCCAATTTCCACTGCATGAAAACAAATTACTGAAAAGCATCAGGAAATGTTGGAGTAGTTTTGGGGTTTCGTTCTGTCTTCTCAGTGGTCCTTCCTCCCCTGTTCTCCCCTCTCCAACCTCATTGTACCTTGTCACTTTCCATCACCTCTTATAGGCCTCACTTAACAAAGGCTGGTTCTGAAAGCCTTTCCCCTCATTTTTACTGTTTCTATGTACTAATAGGGTTTAACCATTGGGATAGGACTGTGTTGATAATCAAGTTGGGGATGTTTGTTGTTTTTCTAATTGTCTATGACCCTTTAAAATCCTCCACCTAAGACTAAGAAATGTGTGTCCTTTGGATCATAGAGAGAAGGCTGGGTAGGTCAAAAAATTTACCAACCTGGGAATAAGGTAGATATTCCTCTATTGACTTTATCAATGAGGCTGTAAAAAAGTGCCAGTGCCACTTCCAGCCCTTGCAGGAAGCCTGTAGACACTTCCATGCTTCCAGGGAGCATGTTCCTTGGGAAGCAGTGACATTATATCTACATCTTTGCTTTCAGAATCCTTATTCTTGGAATTTTCCAGCTCCATTTTTTTTTTGTAGAGATAGAGTCTCATTTCATCGAGGGCTATGGCATCACACAGCTCATAGCAACCTCCAACTCCTGGTCTTAGGGCAATTCTCTTGCCTCAGCCTCCCAAGTAGCTGGGACTACAAGCCCCCACCACAATGCCCAGCTATTTTTTTGGTTGCAATTTGGCAGGGGCCGGGTTTGAACCTGCCACCCTCAGTATATGGGGCCGGCGCCTTACTCACTGAGCCACAAGCGCCGCCCTCCAGCTCCTTTTTCCCAGTGTTCTATAGAACACTGTTTAGCTTCAGCGTTTCTAGTTACCTTGAAAATAAGAGAAAAAGAATCAATATAGTGGGGACATTTTTTATGTTACATGTATGTAAGGAAGACACTGGCCATCATTTACAGAATATCTGGAGAAAACTTTTTGCATGGTCTGGTAATTAGTGAGTGCCCACTGTAACCAGAGTACTAGACACTATAGTAACTGTCCTCAAAAGAAGTCCTTAGGGAATAGGCTTCCTGAAATTAAAGGACTCCTAGATTTATATATAAATTATCTCCCTCCCTCCCTCCCTCCTTCTCTCCATTCCTCTCCCCCCGCCCCACCTTACTCTCAGATTCTCTAAAGGACCTGGGGTATATAATCATCTCCCAAAATTTCAGACCATTGCTCTAGAGCAGTGCTTTTTAAACTTGATGATCATGAATCATTATATTTTATACTCCAAGCTGGAATACACACACACACACACATACACACACACACACACACAGAGCTCTTTATTAAATAAATAGCTGAGAACAACAATTTCACAAAACAATACTTAAATGTTGCTCTACGTGGTGTACTCTGATATTTTCCTACTTTGTTCTGTTATTCTGTTCTACTCTTTTCTATTTCATATTTTGAGAAATGCTAGGTGGTAACATGTCAATTTATCTTTTTTTAAATCCCACTAATGGGTCATATCTCACTGTTTGTAAAACATTGGTTTTCAAATTATTGGTGTGTTTAAAATTGCCTCAGATGCTTTTCTAAAATATCACTCCACCCCTAAGTAAATTGTCATCTCTGGCAGAGGGGCATAAGAGTCCACATTTAAACAAGCTCTCCAGATGATTCTGATGCATGGTGAATTGGGGTCTTGAAGCCTCACATTTAGAAAAACTGCTCTCCTCTAGATTTATGAGCCTGCCTGTTTAGGGCTTCAGATCACACACTTGCTTGAATACTTGGTAGATCAGCTGAATCCAGATTGAGGCTCTTCTCCTGACGGAATGACCCCAATTACTTTATACTCACTCTTGGACTTGCTATCCTTGATAGTCCCTGTTTTCTAATGTTTGGTATATCCCTGATGAAGGCAGAAAAGGGGTTAACTGAGGCCACAGAATAGAGAAGGAAGAAACTGAAGGGTCATTTTACAGAGTGGCTGGGGTGTGGCCCAGCTCTCTAGTAGGTGCCCAGAGCCAGTCCCAAATTAGAATGGGGTGGGATTCAAAACTGCTTTTCCTATTCACTTGCCTTTCATGTGGAACCACATGCAGTGTGTCAACATGCTTTCCGGCGCCGTTAGGCACCAGCAGTTTTGCTCCCTCTGGGTTCATGGACCCTTGGCATTCCTGTTATGTGTCATCTTAGAATAGCTCTGCACTCTGGGCCTCTGAGCATTGTCCGTTAACTCTTTTAGCACCAGGCTTTTGAGATGTAAGGGCTTTTTGGTTGAAATATAGCAGCCACCGTAATGAATTAAGAAAATGGTTACTTGTCAGGAGACCTGAGTTCTTGCCTTGCTCCACCAGCTATCTGTGGGACCTCAGGCTCCTCAAGCCTCAGCTTCCTCACTTAGAAAAGGAGAGGTTTGGTCTAGATTCTAGATCATCTTGAAAGTCCCTTCCAGCTCTGAAATTCCATGATTCTATTTTTTGTAGGCTCTGGCTTTTTCTCTTTGCACTTTAAAAGTCTTCCCTTTAGGGTGGCGCCTGTAGCTCAAGCTGCTAAGGCACCAGCCACATACACCAGAGCTGGCGGGTTCGAATCTGGCCCGGGCCTGCCAAACAATGACAACTACAACCAAAAAATAGCCGGGCCTTGTGGCAGGTGCCTGTTGTCCCAGCTACTGGGAAGGCTGAGGCAAGAGAATCACTCAAACCTAAGAACTGAAGGTTGCTGTGAGCTGTGACAGCAAAGCACTCTACCCAGGGCAGTAGCTTGAGGCTCCGTCTCAAAAAGAAAAAAACGAAAGTCTTCCCTTTAAACCCTCTGCTAGGTTGGGCACAGAAGATTTGCTGAGTTTGGGAATTTCCAGAGAACCAGATGATAAGTTAATAACAAAATGTCTTCCTACACTAAATGTGTACTTATGAAGTAGGAAATTTATAAAATAAGTTTACTGTAAAAATGGGCAATAAGGCCTAGAAATGTTGAGATGTGTTCATCACTTCAGACATGGTTCTAGCCATTTTGTTTTTGTGGATGTGAATTAATTGTGTGCACTGTTGAGTAGGAATAATTAATTGTTACAATAATAAAAATTATGATGATTTATCATTATCATTAAAACACTTTCATATTTATAGGGGTTTTTTTGTTTGTTTATTTTTGTAGTTTTTGGCCAGGGCTGGGTTTGAACCCGCCACCTCCATTATATGGGACCAGCACCCTACTCCTTGAATCACAGTGCCACCCATTTATAGTTTTGTGTAGACATCACCTTGTTTGGCTTGATCTTCACAAAAGACATGTGAGTGGGGCAGGGCAGGTCTACTGTCCCCATTCTTTCTCTAAGAGTCGGGGTGTCTATGTCGCTGAAGTGCAGTGGCTGTTCACAAATGTGATCCTTGTACACTACAACCTCAAACTCCCAAGCTCAAGAGGTTATCCATCCTCACCTCCTGAGTAGCTGGGATGACAAGTGTGAGCTGCCAGGCCCGGGCCTGTTTATTTTTTTAAACAGATGAAGAAATTTTGAGATTCATAGTGTATTTGTGACTTATCCAGATTTACCTGGCTAGTAAGTGGCAGAGTTGAGACTAGACTCTGGGTCTTAGTTCTGGATATTTTCCACAGAGTATGGATGGAGTTTCCTTGTTTATCCAGATTCCCTAAGGACTCAAACTCAATAATTTGACCTACTAACCTGGAAATTGACTAGGGCATCTCTTACACCACACATCCCTTTAAAGTTTTGCCAGTAAAATATCAGCATGGTTAATAATATGGTGTAATTTAGAGCACACAAGCCAATGGATGCACAAATTCATTACTTAATAGCCACCCAGAGAATAAGCACAAGACACATGCTAGAGCAGTTCATTAGGCAAGATTGGCAGAGGCTGAAGAAATTAACTATTCATTAAATGAATCATATGTAGTCTTTATGTGCTTAGCACTTGCAGGTTTTCTTTGGCTGTGGCATCTGTTATTAGTCAATACTAAGTACCTACCCATTCTTGATGATAGGTATTCATTGAAATTCCAAAATATACCCTGTCCTCAGGAGACTTTCTTCCAATAAACATCAAAATAACACATAAACTAATAATGCTGTATGCACCAATCAGATGACGATGTAGGCTTTATTTGGTTTAGGCCCGAGGTTTCACAGAATCAAGTTTTAATACTTTTCTTCTCCTTTTCATTGTTGTCATCAGCCAGGGAAGGGGACACATTGTCCCAGGAACAGTATTCAGGAGGGGAAGACACCCTTATGGATACCCTTTCTTCTCACTGGCTTGCTGATGGCTGGCATATTTAAGTACTGTTTGCCAGCCAGGGGGAGTTACTGGCTGTAGATCAAGCTTCTACACTCATGCCTGGTGCCAGGGAGATGCCTGCTCCTAAGGGAGTGGTTATTGCTTTGAAAATAAGCGTGTAGATTTCTGAGTGACGTCATTCCACTTTGGCACAGACAGGTATTTATTTCTCTAGAATGAACGACCAGGGGTGAGCCAGACTGTCTGCCTCAGTCATCTCCCAAGGTTTCATTTATTTTAAAAATCTGTTAACACATCTGCGTGTAGTTTTTTTTCCCCTCTGTATGTTTGTCATGTGCTATAATTACTTATGGGGTTTCTGGTGACATCTTAATTAACTAGAGAAGTAAAAACTGAAGATATAATTGTAGAGTTGTTCACAGATTTTTCTATGGAATATGTGGATCCAACTGTCACCATAACGTAGATGGTTACAGATGCTTTTAAAACTGAGAAACATGTATAAATTTTGTGTTTCCTTGGTCATTGATCACACCTTCGTGTCATTTGTTCTTGCTGTGGTGTTTTAGTTTAATTGAATGAATTAGTCAGCTCCGGCCTTCTGATGTGATCACGGCCTATTTGGGGGGGACTTTAAGGGAGCATGTTTAACACCTAAGTGAATTTCTAGGCCTCGTTCTGTGGATCCTATTGCATAGTTCTTGTTCTCCAGCATTTAGATCATACTTAGAGGACACAGTAGGGTTTAATAGCTTCTTTGTGTATTCCTCTTTATAGTTCTGGGAATCCTATTGCCAAGACGTGGGATATAAATCTAGGGGAGATCTTAGGTCTGCAGAAGCCATGGAGAGGGTTGGTGGGCAGGCAGGCCAAGTCAAGGTTTCACAATGGTTCATCCAAACCTGTGTATATTTAAACAGCAAGGCCAGGATAAGATGTGGGTTGCAGCTGATGGACAGTCTGCTATAGAGCAGTAAAGCTATGTCTTGGATTCAGGAAGTCTGTAAACATGGAATAGGTAGGTCAAAAATAAGAATGTTGATCCTTTTATCCTAGTGCACAGAACAGTGTCTGGCTTATAGTAGGTGCTCAGTTAATCTTTGTTGTATGAACAGATGAAATAAAAGATCAGGAACTCAGAGAAGGAGCCTGGACAATAAGATGTCAGAAGTCTAGGCAAGAGTTCTGGATGGTAGAAACTCAAATCTTGGGTAGACCATCATGTTTGGTCTCATGGGGTCCAAGGAGCTGTTAAACAATGTGAAGAACCTCCAGCTGTCTCTGGTCTGCTGTGAACACAGTGCCATGGGGGTGGTTGAAGGGAAGGCAAAATTTCTCACTTGACATAAACTGATAAAGAAATTTCTACTTAGTGTCTTCCATGGTTTCTATTTGTGTGCCATTCCTAGGTCTCTGACCTTACAGAAGAACCTTGGTCCTATTATCATTCAGAAAATCTTTATTAAGCACTTAATGGATGTCAGACACAGTGCTAGTCCAGTTCTCTACTTCAAAGCAGATTCCTAAATTCCGGGTTCTTGGGCATGCCATTCTTCCAAGGGTGTGGCTGGGCGCAATGGATCTAATTCAAAGCCACAAGAATCCTATTTCCATATAGCTCTTTCCCCAAACCTGATTATAGGGGACAATTTAGACTATTTTGAGTAAGGTGGGTACACCACTGCTTGAATCCTTTCTAATCATCTGTCTAGGCTACTGAAGACTATTTGTGGTACTAACTTGTCCCTGAAAATTTGAAAGCTCATTTCTCCATACATAGAATACATTATTTTTGCCTTTGGCAGTTTTCTTTCTGTCTCTGAACTCTCCTGCTCTGATCTCATTGCTGGCAAAGCTGAAGCCAGAGCTGTGTAAACCAGAGACGTGTGCCCGCCCACCTGTCTTTGAAAGGTACCTCCAGGCTGCCACTGTACTACTGGGTCACACCATTACAGGCAGAGTCTTTCAAGTCAGTTCCCACATTGGTGATTGTTCCCCCCTCCTTCTTTTAACACCTTCCCCAGAAAATCCAATCCATCCTCTGGCTTATCTGGGTCAGCAAGGGTCTGATTTTATGCATGGTACTGTCAGACCATAAATCCGGTTCAGCTTTGCCTCTCTATCCAGCCTGCTGCTTCTGACAGCATCAGCAAAATGCATAATAGAGAAAATAAGCCAGAAAGGCTAATAACACTCATCTGAATAAAATAATCTCTTTGGCTGCCCCAATTCATTTCATTTTAATCAAGGTGCCAGGAGGGAATTTAGGTTGAAAATTCAGCCTCCTCCTTGTCACTAGTTCCCTGTTCAACCATCACTAAACGATCCTTTTTATTATGCATGTACCTTTATTTATTTATTTTTTTATATCCTCATAGTTGGAAGCTCAGTAACACATACTGAATGATGTATTTAACTCATTTGGGGTTTTGTCTGTCATCACAGACATGTCTATTTTTAAAAGTGAGAAGTGATATTCTTTCTAGATGTGTTGATATTTGCCATCTCTCTATATAGACTGGCGGATCTGATAGGAATTCTAAGACGGGGGTGGGGGCTCAGTGAAGTTACTGAAGCATCCAGGATTCTGGCAATCTGGGTTCCTTTTGAATTCCTTCCTGTCAACCTCAGCAGATAGTTCCTAGTGTGAAGCACAGGACTGATCATTCTACTTCGTCCCTTAGGGAAAGGACAGAGGAAGATTAAATTCTGCTCTCCCGTTGGTATCTCCCTCACGTCTTCCCAGAGACTTACAGCTGCTTTGTTAATTGCCTGTTGCTGCTGTCTTATCCCAATCATTATTTTCTGAGGGCTGTGCATTTTCAGCAGGCTGCGATCTTGGCCCTGGCCCAGGGCCGGGTGAGGAGCATGTTGGAAATTGATGAAAGCTGAGTCTTAGTTTGTTTGGAAATAAAAGTAATAATATTTCCTCACATTTGTATAGTGCTTCGCTGCTGGCATAGTTCTTTTGCATCCATCATCTCATTTGATCCACATAACAGCCCTGAGAAGTGGGCAAGTCAGAGACTGTTGGCCCAAAAGGAAACACACCTGACTACAGGGGCAACCTCATGCCAAGCATTCCCTTCATCTGCAGAGCTGAGAACATAGCAGTTATTAATTAAATGGGACCTTAGGCCAGGAGAACTTCCGGTATTTTACAGCCATGCTTTGAAGATCTTTAGGGAGCAAGAGGTACACTGACGGGGCATGTGTCCATTCTGTAGATGAGACGATTGAAATGACACAGAGGCGATATGGACAAAAGGATGTATAACGTAGAGGCCAAGTCACTTTATGGACTTGGCTCTTTACCCTAGATGTTTTAGAGAAATCCCTCTGAGCCTTTGTTACTAAGTGTTTTGGACAGCCATAATTAGTCTAAGTTGAGGGAGAAAACCTGGGCTGATGCCTTCGAAGCTAACGATTCAGCTGTGCAGATTTATCTCTTTCAGTGCATTCATAGTGATAATCTCTTCTGCAGATGCACAGGCAGCTTGTGACTCTCTGGGTCGCCTTTCTTTTGACTCTGGAGTCATTCCCTCTTAAGTACAGTATGATGTTTTCTTGCTCTTCCTCCTGAAAATTTTTTTAAGTAAGAAAAATACTCCTGGATATTTTGTCTGCTTTTTAGGGATTAGTGTTTGAGGAGGTTTGCAGCTGTTCAGCACATTCCTAAGGGATGCAGCCCCTTTTCTTTAAGTGCCCAAGTATTACACAACCTAAGGCTCTGGGGGTGGGGAAGGTAAAGAGACTGTGCAAACAAATGATAGATGGAAAAGATGTAAAGACAAATTTCAATCTCCTAACCAAATGAAGTTCCGCTGGCTCCAGAGGCCCCAAATAAAATGAAGTTGCAAAACTTCTGGAGCAGGAAACCACTCTAGCAGAGCCTTAATATGCTCCCTATGAAATCACGTCTCGTTGACTTGCTTATTTTCCAGACTGAAATGTGTTTCATCTTTGTTCGTGTTGGCTGGGAAAATTGTCTGTATGGTATATTTGTGATCCCCTCCTCCCACATTTCCTGTACCTCTCCTGCTCCAACTCTGCCCCAAAATAAATGAATGAATTAATTAAAACACCTCGGTTGAAAGGAGGAATACGTATGAAAAAGCATACAAACTCAAAGGACCAGTGTATGAAAAGCTGGAGTAGCAACAAAAGAAACTCAGAATCCTTGAGACACAGACAACAGGGTCTAATGCTGAGTTTTACTTGGCCAAAGACTCTCTTTTAAAAAAATAAAAAATCTTGTGTATAACCCCAATATATGAAACAGGTCCAAGCAGTGTTTTTTTTTTTTGAGACAGAGTCTCACTTTGTTGTGCACAGTAGAGTGCTGTAGCATCGCAGCTCACAGCAACCTCAAACTCTTGGGCTTAAGCGATTCTCTTGCCTCAGCCTCCAAGGAGCTGGGACTACAGACGCCTGCCACAACACCCTGCTATTTTTTGGTTGTAGTTGTCCTTGTTGTTTGGCAGACCCAGGCTGGGTTCAAACCCGCCAACTCCGGCGTATGTGGTTAGCACCCTAGCCATTGAGCTATAGGCTCTGAGCCTCCAAGCACTGTTTTATTGTATATATCTACTTTAAAAAAAAAATTATTTCAGGTTCATTGAGGGTATAATGAACCTGATTGCATTTGTTAGGTAAATTCCCTCTTATAATTGTGTCCCACTACCAAAAGGTATGCCATATACCACAACCCCACATCCTCTTCCCTCCTTCCCTCTCCCCTCTTCCTTGTTCCCCTGCCCTCCATCTTGAATTGATTTGAGTTTTCCTCTTATGAGGGTATGTATTAGATCATCTAAGGGCTTCATATTAGAATTGAGTACGTTGGATTCTTGTTTCTCCCTACTTGTGATACTTCACTAAGAAGAATGTGTTTCAACTCTATCCTGGTTAATATAAAAGATATAGGTCTCCATCTTTTTTAATGGCCGAACAGTATTCCATGGTATACATATACCACAGTTTATTAATCCATTCCTGTGTTGGTAGGCATTTAAGTTGTTTCCACATTTGGGCAATTGTAAATGAGCTGTGACAAACAGTCTAGTGCAATTGTCCTTATGATAAAATGATTTTTTTTTTCCTTTTGGGTAGACGCATAGTAATGGGATTGCAGGATCAAATGGGAGGTCTAATTTGAGTTCTTTGAGGATTTTCCAGGCCTGTGTTTATGAACTAAGAATACTGAAATCAGGATTATGAATAAGTGTTACAATTTTATATCAGTTTCATCATCCAAGATATTTCTGGTTTGGATTTGGGTAGTTCAATATCAAGAAAATCTTGATTCATACAGAAGAGTTATTGTAATCTTGAGATAATTTTAAATTGATTTAGATGTTTGAAAAAAATGAGATTTTTTTGTTTCAAAGTTGAATCACTTATGTTACCTAGCAGCTATTCCCATTCCCCTTCATAAATATTAATTGGATAAGCCCTAACATGTGTAAGAATTCTGTACTACAGAGATTGATAATGAGATGGTGTGATATTGAATCTGTGGCTTCTCACTCCCCAACCCCGGTCTACCATAAACTCAGTATAGGCCCCTGAGTCTTCTGTGGGATGAAATTGAACCTGGCTGCTGTGTGTCAAGTTATGCGTTCACCTATACAGCTTTATCTGAGGAGGCACACGCAGGCTTGAATGAAAAACTAAGCCTGTGAAGAGCTACATTTATTTTAACCAATAGCACATTGTTCAGAGGCTCTGGAGCATGTGGTGATTCTTTATTTCAGAGCTTGCATACAACAAAGCTCACCTAGCAGTCCTTAGGACACTGTGGTGGCATCTAATGTAGAGAAACTGCATCGTGGGTCCGTTGTTCGTTTGAATGGGGATTGCTCATTTGAATGGATGTGCTGCAATTATTTTAATTGAAATGTGATTTTCTATTAATTCCAAAGTATCTCGGGACATAATTGAAAAGCTCCTGCTTATTGAAACCAGTAGCTATCTCACTGTATGATCTAAGGATGGAAATAAATACATGTGATTAAAGTACTTGTGGCACCTTAAAAGTTCTTAAAATTTATTAGTTTTTATTTTATTTTATTTATTTATTTTTGGAGACAGAGTCTTACTCTGTTGCCCTGGGTAGAGTGCTGTGGCATCATAGCTCATAGCAACCTCAAATTCCTGGCTCAAGTGTTCCTCTTGTCTCAGCCTCCTGAGTAGCTGGGACTACAAACATCCACAGCAATGCCTGTCTAGTTTTTCTATTTTTAGTAGAGATTGGGTCTTGCTCTTGCTCAGGCCAGTCTGAAATTCTTGAGCTCAAGCAATCCACACACCTCTGCCTCCCAGAGTGCTAGGGTAACAGGTGTGAACCACTAGGTCTGGCCCCTCTTAAAACTTATTAGTGTTAAGTGATAAGTCATTTTATTTTAAAAGATTTCTACTTTGACTCATCCTCTTTTACTTAACCCATCTTTGTTTACTCATCCTTTCTTTTGAGCGTGCCATGGGGATATGTGCTGTGCGTCCTTTTCCATAGTATCAGGTTGGTTTTGGCTCCCCTGCCTGCTCTGTGACCTGTGGTATACATTTGTGAGCTAGCTGGCCCTCTATTAAAATTCCCTGTTTTATTATAGATCTTTGTCTCTCACACTACTGTGTGATATTGGTATTTTTATAATTACTAACGTACATAATGCTACATCTTGGTCATTTCAGATATAAATGTGTGTACATTTGTGGAAATGAATGGTAGTATCATTTGTATGTGTGTAAAAAGCTATAGGAAAAGAACTAATATAGACCACCAACCCATGTTCTCCCCTAAGAAGCAGATTGAAATCAATTGTCAACTTAAGGGTTTGTAAGATGTGCCTTTTTAAAAAGCAAGTGTAATTGCCTGGTCTAGTTCATGCTTACTGAGAACTTGGGTATCTTGCCAAAATCAACCATTTGATTGATAAAAATATAAATTAAATTATTTAGAATTTTGTAACTGAAACCAGTTTGGAATCTGAAAGTTTTCTTACAGCCAGATGTGGTGGCTCACGCCTGTAATCACAGCAGTCTGGGAGGCTGAGGTGGGTGTATTACTTGAGTTCATGAGTTCAAGACCAGCCTGAGCAAGAGTGAGATGCCATATCTAAAAAAGTAGCTAGGCATTGTCGTGGATTTCTGTAGTCTCAGCTACTTGAGAGACTGAGGCAAGAGGATTGCTTCGCCCAAGAGTTTGAGGTTGCTGTGAGCTATGATGCCATAGTACTCTACCCAGGGCAATCCTTCGTAGAGTTACAAAAAAAAAAAAAAGTTTTCTTGCAATGGAAAAATCCAATGTCATTGAATACCTGTGCCCAAATCTCTCACCATTTCGAATTTGGGGTTGTTTCCTGTTCACCATTTTTTTCTAGATGCTAAGCATTTTGAAAAGTGTGAGTTAATTATACGTATCTGTCCCTCTTAGCTAGTATATATTTTTTTTATTTCCATAGAAATCTTTGAATTTCCCTAGAAAGGTAACTGGACATAACATTATAGAAGTACTTGGCACATAAGCATTAGTGATTTAGGGTACAGAAAGATGATGCCAGGTGCAGGGTGTGAGGGTAGAGAGACAGGTTTAGAACAGTTTCAAGTTCGACTATAATATTCGTTGGTTTGAAGTAACTTCTTGGTTTTAGTTAGACAGACTATTTTATTTGTCTGGTGTGTTCTGAAGCCTGAGTAGGTATCATGTGTTATTTTTTAATAGTTCTTACTACAAAGATATGGAAACAATCCAAGTGCTCATCAATACATGAGTGGATTAATAAAATGTGGTAGACACGTATGTATACCATGGAGAACTACTCGGCCAAATCTCTGGAGAGATTTGGGCACACGTATTCAGTGACATTGGATTTTTCCATTGCTAGAAAACTTTTTTTTTTTTTTTGAAACTCTACCAAGGATTGCCCTGGGTAGAGTACTACGGCATCATAGCACCAAAAAATTGGTGAACTAATAACCTCTTGTATTTACCTGGATGGAACTGGAGATCATTCTTCTAAGTGACGTATTACAAGAATGGGAAAACACACACCACATGCACTCACTATTAAATTGGAACTAATTGATCAACACTTATGTGCACATACAGAAATTATACTTATCAGAAATCAAGGTTGGAGGAGAGGAGAGGATGAGTAAATTCACATGGAACAGGTACAATGCATATTATCTGGGTGATGGGCCCACTTATAACTTTGACCCAAATGCTATAAAAGCACTTTATGTAACCAGAAGGTTTGTACACTCATAATATTCCGAAATAAATTTTTTTTAAAAAATTAAAAAGGAAAATAAAGAATAAGAAATAGAAAAGAAAAAAACAATTATTACTGAAGAATTGAAAAAGCCTTTCTAAGTGAACTCTTTTTTTTTTTTGAGACAGAATCTCAAGCTGTGACCCTGGGTAGAGTGCTATGGCATCATAGCTCACAGCAACCTCAAACTCTTGGGCTTAAGTGATTCTCTTGCCCCAGTCTCCCAAGTAGCTGGGACTACAGGTGCCTGCCACAACACCCGGCTATTTTTTGGTTGTAGTTGTCATTGTTGTTTGGCAGGCCCAGGCTGGATTCGAACCTGCCAGCTCCTGTGTATGTGTCTGGCACCCTAGCTGCTGAGCTACAGGCGCAAGTCTCTGTGAGACCCATAGGAACTGTATTAAAGGGCTACAGCATTAGGAAGGTTGAGAACCACTGCTCTAAGTGAACTCTTAATGCTTTATAAACTGCAGTGCCTGGCAGTGTTCAGCCCTGAATAGAAGCAGCCCTGATTCAAGAACCAAACTACTCTCAATTCACTGTTTTGGCCTTAGGAGTTTGACTGGAGATTGGAAGATGGGAATGGGGAATGAACAAACAGATTGTGATTCTTTGCAGTAGTTGGAAGTACTCTCCTTTAGGATTGATTTGAATTCAAACATTGCTACTTTTGAGCTGTGTGACCTTGAACAAAGTGTTTATTCTTTTTTAGTTGAACTTTCCTCATCTGCCAAATGTGGTTAGAAACCCCCATCTCATCAGGTAGTTGTGGGGTTGAAATTAAACACATGTGTACAGGGCCCAGTCATATTCTAAATATATAATGTCCCTTAATAAATAGTGCTGTAAATGATTCCTACTTTCTGTTTCTCTCCTTAAAGAAATCCAACTTCCAGATGCAGAACTTTCTATTGCTTAAATTAGTACTGTGAACTGAAGAGGTAATAAGTAATTCTTTTGGACCACAATGTTTTCTTTAGAAATAACCATCTAGGTTTAGTATTTTACTGCCCCACTCATGCCGTAGACATGTTAGGGACATAGATGTTAGATATGGTTTGTATTCTTGGTTGTATGGGGACATGAGATCATGACTCAGTCAATGAAACCTCCTTATATATGTTCCCTAGAACTCAAGAGTTTTTAGTGACTTTTTCAGGGTAAATGTCTCCAAAATTGTCTTCATGGATTCCTACAGTAGATAAATTTGTGGGAATTTAGTCTGTTGTGCTCTAGACAAAAGCTCTAACTTTTGTCTTTAACCCTAGAGACCAACCAAATGACTTGGTAGGGTTATGGACTTTGGAGTCAGAGAACCTATACTTTTTCCAGCCAGACAATGCAGAGCTGTTGTTCTAGTCCCTGACTCCCTATTACTTGTCTGACTCTTACTAGCTGTGGGCAAGTCACACCCTCTCTGACCCTCAGTTTTCCTACCAGTAAAATGGGGATAATAGTAGTCTTTTCTTAGGATTAAGTGATGGAACTTGGCTGAGTCAATAGATATAAAGCAGTCACCAAGTTCTTCGAGCATAGGTGCTCACCAGATTCTGCTTCCCTTCTTCCTTCTCTCCCCCTCCTCCTTTCTCTTCTCTCTCCTTCTTGTTATTCTTACTTTCTCCTTTTTTCTGCACTCAGTTTTTAGAAAAGGAGAAAACTAGAGAGATGGGCTTCAGGATAGAGATATCCTTATTTCTGTTTTGGATCCCATTGCTATGATTTTATGACATGGACTACAATTGTAAGATGTTGGGCCTTGTTGCTTACCAAAATGACTTTTCTTTTTACTTGCTGTTTCCCTGCAGGAAGGATCAGAATGTTCTCTCTCCAGTCAACTGCTGGAATCTCCTCTTAAACCAAGTGAAGCGGGAGAGCAGGGACCACACCACCCTGAGTGACATCTACTTGAATAACATCATTCCTCGATTTGTCCAAGTCAGCGAGGACTCAGGAAGACTCTTTAAAAAGGTATAGAGCTATTCCTAATAAAGGAGGTTCTTGGGTGGAGCAATGGCATCATCTTGTAAGTAAAAGAAAGAAAACCTTATTGACCCACTTGACAGGCTTTCCACTGGTCATTCCCTAACATACTTGTGGAGAAAAAAATATTTGAATTGGCCACTTTTTCTTCCTTTCTAAGCTGAATTAATAGTAGCCCTGGGAAAGTAACCATTTTCAAGGTGCAATCTCAGGACTGGCATCATAATTCATGTGGTGCATATGAATAGCATATGCATATGTTAATAATAACTGAGTTTGGGGGAGTTTTCTTAAAGTAAATTGTGATGCTGTTGAAATTTGGGAAACTTCAGTGTCATTCTTCATGTTTTCCTCTTCTAGTTCATTTATCAAATTCATGTAAGTTTGTGTTTTTGCTTTAGTTTTGTCTCTGAGTTCTCATCTTGGCCAAGATGGACTCATGAACTAAGTTATTCTTATCATGACTTACTTTTGTCTTTGGGTCTCTGAATGGTTTTCTTTCTTTTTTCTTTTCTTTTCTTTTCTGTTTCTTTTTGAGACAGAGTCTCACTCTGTCACCCTGGGTAGAATGCCATGGCCTTATAGCTCACAGCAATATCTTGTCTCTTGGACGCAAGCGATCCTCTTGCCTCAGCCTCCCAAGTTGCTGGGACTATAGGCGCCCACCACAATACCCAGCTAGTTTTTCTGTTTTTAGTAGAGATGGGGTCTTGCTCTTGCTCAGGCTGGTCTCAAACTCCTGAGCTCAAGTAGTCTACCCACCTTGGCCTCCGTGAGTGCTAGCTAGGATTACAGGCATGAGCCACTACACTTGGTTTCTGAAGCTCAATTATTATGACAATTCTTGAGTGTAGGGTGAGTGATCTGATGAAATAAAATTCAGAATAATTGCAGAAATCTTAAGGACTTTCTACCAAATTCACCTCACCAGTCTTTGGTGGGACCAGCCTCTTAGAAATCCGGGAGCCTCTTTTCTAAGTTTTTTCACCTTGAGCTCAAAGTACAATGATCTATTCATGAGGTTTGGTTACAAATGGTGGCAAAGGCCTCAGTCACTGTGTATGATAGGCTACATCTACCATTCAACCTCTGTTATCTCCTGAAGAATTTTCAGAAGGCAAATAATCCTCCTACAACTTAAAGGTAGAAAGAAGATACGTAGGGCTATTTAGAATCCATCAATTTACAGTAGACAAAGTCTAGTATTAAGATTTGAGGCTGTGAGAGAAAAGACTATAGTAAATAGGGTTGTGTGATTGATTTAACCATAGCTCTTGGTCAGTTTTCTAATTCTTATTGCTAGGAAGTTTTCCAGCTTTCACTAGATCTGGAATTAATACTTGGTTTCTTCTGTTTTTACCAACCTGATAAAATAACTGATTTAGAATTTTCCATCGGGGTGGGCATGGTGGCTCACGCTCGTAAGCCTAGCACTCTGGGAGGCCAAGGTGGGTGGATTGCCTGAGCTTATAAGTTCAAGACCAGCCTAAGCCAGAATGAGACCTTGTCTCTAAAAATAGCTGGGTGTTGTGGCAGGCACCTGTAGTCCCAGCTACTTGGGAGGCTGAGGCAAGAGAATCTCTGAAGCCCAAGAGTTTGAGGTTGCTGTGAGCTGTGACAACATGGCACTCTACTGAGGGTAACAAAGTGAGACTCTGTCCCCGCCCCCAAATAGAATCTTCCATCTATATAGTTGCATCCATGGAGAGGCTTTCCCTGCGTCTTAGAGACAGAGTATTGAGGGTACAAACATTTCACAAAGAAAAGACAGAAGAGAAAGAAAACTCCTCCCAGAGATGACTGGCTATTTTTAGTGGCCTGGCTGTGCTGTGGTTGCGGCCACACTTCATTTAGGGGTGAGGGTACTTTTCGCCATCTCTTTCATGATTTTCAGCACCTGCTCTAGCTTGCTTGTCACTAATTTGAATTATTCTGCAATACTTGGTGATGCATGTGTGTGACTGAAATTAGAACCTATTTAGGTGAAACTTTGATAGTAATTGATTACCATCTCAGTTCTTCTCTGACCATCGCAACCACTTTGACTATCTCAAGAAGAAAAGGGATTGACTTAGTTTCCACCTCCATTTTCTCTTGTTCATCTGAGAAAAAGCTTTTGTGAGAGGTATTCACTTCCCAAGAATTTACCCAATCTCTCAGCTTCCTTTTCTCCCAGTCTTAGAAGGTAAGAGTCTTATAGCCTCTGCATATCTCAGAGAGGTTTATGCTGAAGGCAGCCAAATAGCAAAGCCATGAGTGTATGTTCCTAACTCTTCAAATGTCCCAGACACATTTCACCAAAGACCTGAGTGTATAACATGATACAAGGCTTGGGGCATAGGACCTCCCGGCAGGAAAATCTCCCCAAGAATATTTCTGGCCCTGAACTCAGGGCTGACCTCCTTAAGTTATGCATTTCTATGCTTGAAAATAAGGAAGAACTTCGGATTTCTCACAGGACTTTAGTATATTTCATTGAAAAAAGCACTGTACGTAAGTTTATAGCTAAATATATTTTGACAAACTAAACACATCTGTGTAATCAGCTGCCAGATCAGTAATCATGGCATTTCAGCACCCCATGCTCAGGTTCCCTTCTAGCCACTCCCCACCACCAGATCCTGAAGGATAACAGTCCTGACTGGTTTTCCTCATTCACCATTATGTTTGTGAGTTTATTCACACTGTTGTATACAGTTGCTGATCATAGGACTTATAGTAGGACTTTCTCTTGGTCTTTATAACTTTGTATCAGTTAAATTGTGGTTGATTGAAGACAGGCATAGGATTGTTGAATGGCCAATGAGTGCTGTCCCACAGGGTGAATAGTCTCCCCTCTCTCTCTCTTCCTTGGGATTCCAGAATAGGCAGAGAACTCTAAGGTAGAAGTGGGTTGACAGATCATGAGAATAGAAGTATTCAGTTTTGGCTGGGGGAGAGCCACTCTGCTTTCTAAAAACATTCTTAATGCCCCAGTTTTAAATCTCTTTTGTTTAGAGTGTTGTGCATGTAAAGAATTAGAGTCGCACTGGTTAATACGTAGCAGTCAACCTAGAGACCTACGGAATGTGCCTGGCAGGTCTGTCAGTTATGTTAAGCCCAGAATCTCCCCTGGGCTTGCTTTGTCAGAGCAGAGGCCTCTTCCAAATCACCCTTTGTCTTGGGCTTAGCTCCATTATTAACTCTGAGACCTTGGACAATTACATCTTTCTGTGCCATAGTTCCTTAAACTTTAAGAGAAGAGTTTGTGCTATATGATCCCCATGGGATCATCTAAATCCAATATACCACAATGCTGTGATGACAAGGGCATCCTATACTGGGGGCTTCCATCTGGTTGTTGGGTAACCTTTGTTAAATTGTGATAGGTAAATTGCACTCCCGGAGATAAGGACAAACAAAAGTAGGTGTGGGCTTGGAGAGAGCTAGCTGAAGCAAATGAAGACTACATTTCTTGAGGAATGAAGCATTGTTTCAGGTGCTACTAATCTGCAGAGAGATTAGCAGCCAAGAGATGCCAAACTGAGATCCAAATGCATAAACTAGATAGGTATATCTTTTGGATTATTAGTAAATTTGGTTCCAGCCAGCAAAAGGAAAATCCATTTCTCTGAAGATACAGACTTCAGAAAAAGTTACCTTTATATCTGGTTCAACTGTGGACACCTGTGCTTCATGTGAATTTGAATCTATTTGTTGCTAGCAAAAATCACAGATTTTCTTTTTTAAATTCTTTTAAAAAATATGTAAAACTTAATGATTCCCTGGCAAAAATAATAATGATAAATAATGATAAATAATGATGATTCACTGGTAAAAAATAATTATTATATTATTATGATAACACAAGACAGTATTTTTTTGAACCCTTATTGCCAGGTACTGTGTTGAATACCTGATGTGCATTATCTCTTTTAGTCCTTACAATAATCCTATAAGGTACTTTTATTATTGTCATCTCTATTTTATAAAGGCAGAAATTGAGGCTTAAAGACATTAAGCAAAAATGGAGTGAAACTGGCATTTAAATCCAGTCTTCTGGCTCTAAAACCCAGTGTTTTCATCTGAATGTACTCTCGAGGTATGGTGTGCAGGGAAGTTAGTATTATGGATTTTCTTATTCTTTTCATTGAACTCAGATTTTGCATTTAGTTATAGAACTAAACTAATCTTTTCTTTTGCACATAAACCTTCAAAGGATATGGAGGTGTTAAACACCAACATTGGATTGTTGCTCCTACCTGGGGTTGAGGCAAGCAGCTGCAAGTTGGGAGTCAGGGAGGGCAGTATGTTTATTCTCCCTAGGGATGGAATCTCTCTGCTGGGCAAGAGAGAAACAAAGACTCATTAAATGTGAGAACTAGCCAAAACTATGGCTCACAGCTAGTTTAACTAATTTAGGGGGGATTAGTGTAGCTACACAATTGGCCCTGTGTGCTACTGAACCCCCTTCCAGGATGCACCTAGCTAGCCCTCTGGTTTGTGGTTATGTCTGCTGGGACCTATTTTACATTTTGCATAAGCCCTGTTGGAGATTCCTTTAGCTAAATATAACATCTGGAGAAAGTAGCCTCCTTTCCATAGCTTAGAAACAGGCCGACTTTGTCTAGGACTCCAGGGAAAATGGAGCCTGTTTGGTGCTCCTGACATCTCCTTTCATGTAATGAAAGCTCAGTCTGTTTAATCCCAGTAGGAGCTAAGGTCTGGGCAAATATTATTGCTGCCACCTTCATTTGTTTAATGCAGTGGCTTCAAAAATGGTGGCCAAACGCTGCCAAATTTGACTCCCATCTTCATGTGGTCTCTGGAAGAGGCATGTTCTAAAGACTCTCACCAAGAACAGAAATACTTTTTCCCACTTGCTTGGTTTAAACTGGAGTAAACTTGGGTGTGCTCTATCCCACACGAGAGAGGACAACCCTGTTCTCTCTTCCTCTTTTTACTTAGCTGGAACACTTTAAAAGTACCACTGACTTTTCTGTCACTGTTTCTAGCCCTTGACGGCTGCTCACACTTTTTGGAAGCAGGTCAGTTCAGATAGTCATAACACTCTCAATTACATCCTTGTTTTTATAGTGCTCCAGTTCTCTTTTTTTGCCTTTAGTATGCTAAGTTTCTGCAAAAACACAGGTTAAATTGAGAAAGCCAGGTCATATTCCCTATTGACCAGTAGTTTTCAACTGTACCTGTGCATGAAAACTACGTAGGAAGTTAAAAGACATTTTTTGTGACCTCAGATAGATAAAGGTTTCTTAGGATGTAAAAAGCATGAACTAAAAAAAAAAAAGATGGGCAGCTCCTATGGCTCAAGGAGTAGGGTACTGGCCCCATATGCCAGAGGTGGCGGGTTCAAACCCAGCCCTGGCCAAAAACTGCCAAAAAAAAAAAAAAAGAAGTTATTTAATTAAAAATTTAAAAAAAATTTAAAAAAAGATAAATTAGATTTCATCAAGTCTTGGACTTTTGTTCTAGGAAATATATTGTTTTGTTTTGTTTTTTTTGAGACAGAGCCTCAAGCTGTCCCCCTGGGTAGAGTGCTGTGGCATTACAGCTCACAGCAACCTCCAACTCCTGGGCTCAAGTGAGTCTCTTGCCTCCGCCTCCCAAGTAGCTGGGACCACAGGCGCCCGCCACAACGCCCGGCTATTTTTTGGTTGCAGCCGTCATTGTTGTTTGGCGGGTCCGGGCTGGGGATTCGAACCCGCCACCTTAGGTGTACATGGCTGACGCCTTAGCCGGTCGAGCTATAGGAGCCAAGCCGGAAATACATTGTTAAGGTTGTGAAAGACAAGCAAGCCACAGACTGGGAGAAAATATTTGCAAAAATATATATACACATATATATTTTGTAATGATTTATATCGAAATGTAAAATAAAGAACTCTTATAACTCAATAATAAGACAAACTACCCAAATTTTCAAAGATGGGAGAAATATTTTAATAGATATTTTACTAATGAAACTATTGAGGTGACCCATCAGCCTATGAAAAGACACTCAGTACCATGAATCATCAGGAAAAGGCATATTAAAACTATAAGGGGTATACTACATACTCACTAGAGTGGTGAAAATTAAAACAACTGACAATGCCACGCATCAGTGAGGATGGACAGAACTCTCATACGTTGCTGGTAAAAATGTAAAATGGTACAGCTACTCTGGAAAATAGTTTGGCAGTCTCATAAAGTTAAATACATATGTACTTATCATATGACCCAGCAGTTTCAGGCATTTCTAGATACTTACTCAAGAAAAATAAAAGCATATATCTACTCAGAGACTTGTGCCTGAATATTCATAAAGCTTTTATGGTAGGCTGAATAATCCCCCAGCCCCCTGCTGCAGAGATGTTCATGTTCTAACCTCTAGAACCTATGAATGTACATTATGCATGTAAGACTTTGCCAATGTGATTAGTTTGAGGATCTTGTGATGGAGATAGTATGCTTGATTATCCAGGTGGGCCCTCAGTGCAACCATAAGTGTCCTTAGAAGAGGGGGATTACAGATAAAAGAGAAGGCTATGTGGTAGAAGCAGAGGGAAGCAGCATCATAGAGAAAAGATGCTATGCCCCTGGCTTTGAAGATGTCCATGAGCCAAGGGAAAGGATGGCAGAAAGGGCAAGGAAATGGATTCTTCCTGAGAGCCTTCTCAGCAAAGGCAGCCCTGCAGACACCTTGATTATGGCAGCCCGGTGAGATTAGTTTTGGAGTTCTGACCTCCAGAACTAGAAGAGAATAAATGGGTGTTGTTTTAAGCTGCCAACTATGCAGTAATTTTTTACAGGTGCCATAGCAAACTAATACTTTATTTATAATAGCCAAAACTGGAAATAATCCATTAGCAGATGAACGGAAAAACATATATG
The DNA here is from genome assembly GCF_000181295.1 of Otolemur garnettii. Classification (NCBI taxonomy): domain Eukaryota; kingdom Metazoa; phylum Chordata; class Mammalia; order Primates; family Galagidae; genus Otolemur; species Otolemur garnettii. The sequence goes on along the minus strand of NW_003852450.1, from coordinate 2,873,932 downwards.
AATACAAGGCAGCAATAAAAAGAAACAAAATACTAGATAGATACAATGTAAATGAACATTATACTGCTTAAAAGAAGCCAAGCAACAATGAGTACATTCTGTATGATTGCATTTATACACAGGTTTAGAACATATAAATCTCTCTAGTGTTAGAAAACAGATCAGTGATTACCTTGGGGTCAGGGTGGGGATGAAAGATTGACTGAAAAGGGACACCAGGGAATTTGTATGGTTATAAAACGTTATGTAATCTTTATCCTGGTGGTGCATTTGACAAAATTTATTACCCATTTAAAATGTATACTTAAAATGTGTACATTTTATTGTATGTAAATTATACCTCAATAAAGTTGATTTAAAAGATAATTTTAAACTACCCGTGCCAAGGTCCTGCCTCAGTGCAATGGAATCAGAGTCTCTGGAAAGGTCCTGGCCAGTTGTTGCAGACAGCCAAGGTTGAGCACCACTGCTGTACTGTTTTCCATCTTGTGCAAACTGAAGAGCACAGAGGACATCTGTTTGTCTACATAAGAGCTCATGTTTGCCCCTGTGACACAGTGTTGAAGCATCTAGGTCAGTGTCTCTGGGCAACCCATTGTGGTTTCTTTCTTTACTCTTGAAGGGTGATGAAGGATGAATTAGTTTCAGATAAAATCTGGTGACAAAGGGTGAGTCTGGCTTCCTTCACACTGCAGGAAGTGGGGAGGAATGCAAGAAGTGTGTTGAAGGAGGAAGGTAAGAGGCTCAATTAATACTTTTCTCCAGGGCCCTTAGATGTTAAACATGTCCTTTCACCATTAGTATGTCTGTCATAAGAGAATTGCCACGATAGTCAGATTTCCTTTGGCAGTACACCTTACCTATCATTGTATTCCCTTTGCTCTAGGATAGGATTTCTTAGGAATTCTTTGAGTCCAGCTGTTTGGCACATGTGAACAGAGAGAATGATAATGCTTTGAGAACGCACATTGGGTGATGTTATTGTCATAAATAAGAAGAGGAGAAGAAATAACCCCCAATGCTGGTCTAGTTGAATGTCCCTGGTAGATAATGTTGGTTGAATGAATGGAAAACGAATGGTCTCCAAAAGGTTGTCTCACTGTATTCTGCCCCCTTGAGAAAGGGTTTAACTTTTTGGGGTAAAGAATAGATGAGTGATTTAATCTTCCCTGTCTTCTCCAGCCACCGTACCTTCCCTTCCCCACTGAACTCAGTATCTGTCATTGACTGAATTTCCTTCATATTATAACACGGTCACTAACTAAAGTGTTGCACGGTGCTTTGTAGACAGCTGTTCCTGTTGCCCCATTTATCTTTTTGGTAGCAAAAGTCTGTTCTGATTAACTGAGCTTTATTCTCTTATATCTGATGAAAAGATCCTCTTTGGAGAAAAGAATAGGATGTGAAGCTGAGCTTATTTGAATAGGGGATGGAAGGCTGCCAGCTACTTCAAAGGTATCTATCTCTGCTGATAAGGGGCATCAGGTTTGCTGCCAAAGCCGACACTGAGGGGAGCTTTGCAGCTCATGCTGTTGGTGGTGTTTTAGCTTTGGTTTCTGTGACACTAGGTCAGCAGCATCCGTATGCTCTCCCTGGAGGCTTCTCTCTGGGTGGTCCAGACCTTTTTTTTAGAATTAGGAAGATGCAGCTTAAAGAGAATGTGTGCATCAAAGATGTCTGCAGTCTTTTGCTTAAGTTACTTTGCTAACTTAAACCAAAAAGCTTTGCTTTGGGGTGTTTTTTTCTTTTTGTTGTTATTGTTTTTGTTAAATTAACTAATTAATTATTTTTTGAGACAGAGTCTCACTCTGTTGCCCAGGTTAGAGTACATGGTGTTGCCCTAGCACACAGAAACCTCAAATTCCTGGGTTCAAATGATAGTCCTGCCTCAACCTCTAGGGTAGGTGGGACTACAGGCACCTGCCACAACACTGGTTAATGTTTTTATTCTTTTTTTTTGAGACAGAGTCTCATTATGTCACCCTCAGTAGAGTGCTATGGCGTCACAGCTCACAGCAACCTCAAACTCTTGGGCTTAAGCAATTCTTTTGCCTCAGCCTCCCAAGTAGCTGGAGCTACAGGCACCTGCCACAATGCCCAGCTCTTTTTTTGTTATTGTTGTTGTAGTTGTCATTGTTGTTTGGCAGGCCCTGGGCCAGATTTGAACCTGCCACCTCTGGTGTATGTGGCTGGCACCCTAGCCGCTCAGCCTTCTCCTTCTTCTTCTTCTTCTTCTTTTTTTTTTTTTTTTTTTGAGACAGAGTCTCCCTTTGTCACCCTTGTAGAGTGCTGTGACATCACAGCTCACAGCAACCTCAAACTCTTGGGCTCAAGTGATTCTCTTGCCTCAGCCTCCCAAGTAGCTGGGACTATAGGCGCCCACTACAATACCTGGCTAAACTTTTCTATATTTAATAGTGTCGGAGTCTTTCGCTCAGTTTGCTCTAGAACTCCTGAGCTCAAACCATTCTCCAGCCTCAGTCTCCCAGAGTGGTAGTTCTATAGGTGTGAGCCACTGTGCCTGTCCTCCTTTTTAGTGTTTTAGTTCTTCGATATCTGTCGGTCTTTTTGGAAAGAACTCGAGCTGCTGTGTTGAGAATATTCAAAGGCATAATGGTACTTTGATTTTTATAAATCAAAGGATGATTAAGAGAATCTGAAGAAGAGCAATTTAATGAATGGAGTGTGAGAAAGAGAGGTGCAGCGGGCAGAAAACGAAAGCGTCCGAGTGCAACCTGAGGATCTGAATACTGCCCTAAATTAGAAAATCACATAGCCAGTAAGTATTTTAGTGCATACTATAAAGAAGGCATTATGGTAGCTGCTCAAAAATCACACTGAGGAGTAAGATTTGCTTCCGGGGAGCTTAGAGCTTAGTCTATTTATCTTACAGAACTTTCCGTGGAATGATGGTGATGATGACAATAAGAGCACTTTTCATAAAATGCCTACTGTGAACACCACCCACTGTGATGGGCCCTAAATGTATATTTTCTCTGATCCTTTATTTTTGTAAGTCCCCTCCCCCAACTTTTTATAGAAGTATAAAATACTTAGGGAAAGTTCCCAATTTAGTGAAGTATGCAATGCAGTGAATGGTAACCAGCACCCTGATAAGGAAAAACTGTCACCAGTATCCCATGGGCCCCCCTTTGCCCTCTTCTGGTCCTTGCCCCCGAAGGGAGGCCACTATCCTGACTTCTAACACAATATAAGTATTTTCCTGTTTTAAACATTTTTTATGTAGGCTCACACCTGTAATCCCAACACTCTGGGGGGCTGAGGCAGGAGGATCTCCTGAGCTCACAGGTTCAAGACCAGCCTAAGCAAGAGCAAGACCCTGTCTCTAAGAATAGCCAGGCGTTGCGATAGGCATCTATAGTCCCAGCTACTTCGGAGGCTGAGACAAGAGAATCGCTTGAACCTAAGGGTTTGAGGTTGCTGTGAGCTGTGACAATCTGGCACTCTACCAAAGGTGACAAAATGAGACTGTCTCCAAAAAGTGTAAACAGAATCATAATATTCTTTCAACAATTTAAAGATATCTTCCTTTTGTCTCCTGGCTTCCACTGTTTCTGATGAGAAGTCCGTTGTGGTTCTTAGGTTTTTATTATTGCTTACTATTGTATATAGTATCCCTTTTTTTTGTTACTTTTAATAATTTTTCTTCATCTTTAGGTTTCAGAAGTTTGACTATGATAAGAGTCTAAGTGTGACTTTCATTGTATTCATTTTGCTTGGATAAAACAATATTTAGAATTGTAGACAGTGATTTTTCTTCATTTTGGGAAAATTTTAGAAAATTTTTTTTTTGTCTTGTCTCTCTATCCTCTCGCTTGTATATTTGACTGCTTGATACAGTCCCAGAGGTTCAACTATTTTTTTGTGTGTCCCTTAGTTTAGATGATTTCTAAAGTTTACCAGTTCCTTCTTCTGTTGCATACAGTATGCTGTTCTTCCAATACCATCCAGTGATTTTTTAATTTCAGATATAGTATGCTTTAGTCTTATAATTTCCACTTGGTTCTTTTTTTATAGTTTCTGTATTATCTCCTGAAGTGAAAATTTCCTATTCCTTCACTCATTGTGTCCATCTCTTCGTGTAGATTTTTTCTTGCTTTCTTTTCTAAAGATGAGCTCTTGCTGTGTTACATAGGCTGTACTTGAACTCCTGGGCTTAAGTGATCCTCTTGCCCCATCTCCCCAACTATCATGTGGGTATTTTAAAAACATACTTGGCAGTTGTTTAAAATTTATTGCCTACTGCTTCCAGAAGTTTTCTTTTGACCATGGATCACATTTCTTTATTTTTTTACATGTCTACTAATCTTTTATTACATATTAGACATTGTAGATGATATGTCATAGAGACTCTAGGTGTGCTTATCTTCCTCTAAAAGTGTTAAATTTTATTCTAGTGGTACAAAATTAAACTAATCTAGTAGAACAGCTTTAAATTACTGACTGACCATCTTGAGTGGGCTTGGTTTTATGCTTTGTTAATCTGGGTATATTTTGGTTTTGGCTGTAGTCCTGAAACATTTTTTTTATCCTCTTCATTTTTTTATTAAATCATAACTATGTACATTAATGCATTTATGGGTACAATGTGCTGATTTTATATACAATTTGGAGTGCTTACCTCAAACTGGTTAACATAGCCTTCACCTCACTTACTTAATATTGTGTTAAGACATTTATACTCTACTCTTAATAGATTTGACACATACCCTTGCAATATACACCATAGGTGAGGTCCCACCGATTACCCTCTCTCCACCCAACCTTGCCCCTCCCCTATCCTGATATATTCTATACATTTAAGGTATGGTCTTTCTAGAGTTTCAATAGAAAGCCAAGACATTTATCAAGCCCCCATCTAACTTGGCAGGCTTTGAACTCCAAATCCCATCTTCCCTACAGTAGGCAGCCCCTGAAATGACCAACTATCCCAGTTTGCCTTGGGTTGAGATGGTTCTTGGGACATGAAACTTTCAGTTGTATCCATTCTACTCTTTATAGGCTTTGGGTAGTTTCCAGTTTGAGGCTATTATGAATAATGTTGCTATGAACCTTATATCGGAAGGTTGTTCTTCTTTCCAGCATATCATTGAACCTGGCCACAATCTAGGCTTTAAGGATAGTGTATTCAAAACCTGCCTTTCCCTCACTTCCCTTCTCCCCCTTTTTCCTTCTCCCTCTCTCTTATTCTTCTCTCCTCCCCTTTCCTCTCCCTTTTCTCTCCTTATCCTCTTCTTCTCCTTTCTCCCCCCTTTTTCCTCCCTCCCTTCCTCCTTTCCCTCTATTCTTTTGAATAGTCTTTTAAAATGTTATGGTGCATGTGTATTACAGAAAATTAGGAAATCCAGAAAGTAAAAGTATGATTTTTAAAAAGAAGATTGTATTATACATACTATTTTGTAATCTGCTATTTTAGTAAAGATCTTTACCTTTATATTTCTGTAAATTTTCATCTTATCTAAAACCCAGGCCATGCAAACATGTCCCTATTGTCCTAAAAATATCCTTGACAACTGATTTATCCGAGCCAGTATTTAATGCACACTAGGTTTATGTCCCTTAAGTCTCCTTTAATCTAATACTATTCTCTTTCCATGACACTGACTTGTTGGCAAGACCAGGCCCGTTGTCCTTTGAAATATCTCACCTTCTAGATTTATCTGTTTGCTTACTTGTGTTGTTGTTTAGCTTCTGCCTGTATCCTGTATTTCCTATAAATTGAAAGTTGGTTCTAAAGGCCTAAACAGACTCAAGTTACACATTTTTGATTTAGGATGCATAATAAGTGATGTTAAATTACTTCACTTGGTATCACATCAGGAAAATTGTACATAGTATCTATTCAACCCACCAATAGTGATACTAATATTGACTCCCTAGAATAGGAAGGTAATAGTCTGAACTTCCGTTTTATAGTTACATTTTTTTTCTCATATGATAACAAGCTGATTATAAGATGTTGTGCATGGTGTCATCATATAAATGTTGTCATCATGCAACTGTAATAATTTAAATATCAGTTGATAAATTTAGACAAGTTACATCTCTTAAACTGCAAGATGCTTCTCTGAGAAAAGGAGAGGATTGTTAATACAACTCATCAGGCACCACGTAAATGGTAGTTTACAAAAACTTATTAGTCTCAGGAGGAACTATGCACACTAATGGTGTGTAAACTGACTAGGTATCAATTTTTTATTATACAATTCACAGCAATAATAAAAAATGATAACTAATTCTAAATGAGAGTGAATCATGCCCAGGGACTGTGCTAAGTACTTTACATGTATTAACCTATTTAATCATCGCAACAACCCTTAGAGATGAGTGCTGGTTTTATCATCCCCTTTTGTAGATAAGAGCATCAGCAGGCAGGTTAAGCAGTTTTACTCAAGGTTATACAGAGGGTTGATGGGAAAATTGGGATTCAAGCCGAGGCATTTGGCTTCCCCAATCTCTTCAAGTCCTCATGCTCTGCTGCCTCGCCTGTAGGAAGGTGGCTGTCATCTCAGGGAATTAATGGCTCATGCATTCTGCTCATACGTTCCTATACTTCTGTCAGGCTAACGCTTCCATTGTGCGATTCTGCTTCCTGCCCAGCTTGTCCACAGAGAGTATGCACCCTTGGTTTTTGCCTCCCTTCTTTCAGGACCCTCCTATTTATATTTGTTGAGAGTTTTCCTTTGATTTCTTCCTGCTCGTCTGAGCATGATTTTCATTTAAAATGAGAACAAAATTTAAATTTTCCTTCTTTTGAGGTAATCATGTGTTTTCCATTTTCATCTTCTTCGTTCCTTAAAATACTGTACATTTTCTGATCTCTTATTTGATAGTTTTTCTATCTAATCCTACCTTTCTTTGCTTTTATGGCTAGCCCTGGTGGTTTTTGTTTTGTTTTTATTTTTCTTCTTTCTCCCCATGCTCCACAAATCATTTGGGTCTATATCCAGATTTCCCCAGCATTTATTCAACATGAAACTTTTAGTTATAGATTAACTTGAATTGTCTGCACTAATTATTCACATGACCCAGGCTCAGCACCTGTAGGTCAAGGGGCTAGGGTGCCAGCCATATACACCAGAGCTGGGGGGGAGGCGGGGGGTGCACTGCCAAACAATGACAGCTACAACCAAAGAATAGCTGGGTGTTGTGGCAGGCACCTGTGGTCCCAGCTACTTGGGAGACTGAGGCAAGAGAATCGCTTGAGCCCAAGAGTTGGAAGTTGCTGTGAGCTCTGACTCTACGGCACTCTACTCAGGGTGAGATAGTGAGACTCTGTCTCAAAGCAAAACAAAACAAAACAAAAAACCCTAGGAACCTAGGAGCATCCCACTTCATGGTCTCAAGAGCTCTCAGAATCATCTTCTTGGTAAGCTAAATCGTTATTGCTAAGACCCAGGAACAAGACTGAAAAGTAACATTTTCTGTTTTTATTTTATTTTTCCTCTTATTTTTAAGCAGACAACCCCAAACCTCGTTAGCTTTGAGGGTTTTTTTTTAATTGTAAAAGTAATATATGCTTTTGAAACACACTGTGGAGAAAAACAAAAACAATAAAAAGAAGATAATGATTACTTGGAATCATTACTCACATTTTGTTGTATTTCTAATCTCTTTTCTATGCATATTTTTCTTTAGAAAAGGAGGATCATATTGTATAATATGTTATATGTATATTTTTCAAATTTAACATTTTGAGTAAGCATTTTCCCTGTGCCATTGCATCTTCTTTAAAAACATTGCTTTTTGGCTTGGCGCCTATAGCGGAGCGGCTAGGGCGCCAGCCACATGCACTGGAGCTGGCAGGTTCGAATCCAGCCTGGACCTGCCAAACAACAACAACTTCAACCAAAAACTAGCCGGGCATTGTGGCGGGTGCCTGTAGTCCTAGCTACTTGAGAGACAGAGGCAAGAGAATCACTTAAGCCCAAGAGTTTGAGGTTGCTGTGAGCTGTGACGCCACGGCACTCTACCAAGGGCGACATAGTGAGACTCTTGTCTCAAAAAAAAAAATTGCCTTTTATGACTATATAGCATTCTGTATTTGGCTATCCCATAGCTTATTCATACATTCCTTCTGGTTCTTTGGTTATCTTGTGTTAACCCTGCCTTAGACCATGTTCTCATATGTAGAAGCAATCCAGAATCTCATTCTTATCTTCTTGGGAGTCACTTGTTTTTAGAGTGACTAGGTGGCCTGTGCTTTCATGTGGAAATACCCTACTTTCATTTAATATAAGGCAAGGAGAGAGGATTCCCCCCCTTCTTCTTTCTCTTTTTCTTCCTCTTCTGTCTTCCTCATTGTCTTTGAGCTCAGCTGGGAACCTGGTCCTCAGAGCTGTGCCTCACTCTGGGCCCTGGCTGCCTCCGTGGAGTTCTCTCACTATGCTAAGTTTCAGTTTCCTCATCTTTACATAAGAAAATTACTCATAAGCTTACTCGTCCTTCCCAGAATGTCAGGTTCCTTATCGGTAAAACCCGGGAACGAAGTGCTCTGCAGAGTTATGTTATGGCCAGATGATGTCTGGTTATGTAGAAGAGTGTGCATCTTGTGCCTTCTCCCTGCTAGGGTGGTCTTTGCATCGCTAAGCTAATCTTCGTTTTAGCAGTGTGTTATCATATAGGGTAGAAAGGAAATAGAGAAGGCAAACTGGGAGATCTAGTCTCTAACTTTAATCATCTCTTCTCCAAAGCCAAGATAATCCAAGCCTTCTGCCCACATAAGCATAGCATCCTTTCCTGCCTTGCCTCTTCCCATGACCTTGTTTTGCTTTTGATGTTCATTTTGAGGGCGGAGAGAAGAAAAATGCATTTTCTTTTGCTGCTCTCTGAGTCAGTGGCCTTTCTGGGCCTTGGAGTTCATAGGCAAGGAAAATTGCGGAGACTACCTGACCCTTCTTTCAAGGACTCTTAAAAAACAAAAAGGGAAAAAACAATATTGCTTTATTTAGATTTAGGAGCACTACCAGTCCATTCAGTTCAATTTAGTAATATTGTTTGATTGTGTATAATTGCTCAGTATTCAAGTTGGCACCATGAAAGGGCTATAGAGCAGGCTTTAAACATGATTCAAGATCTTAGATTTCTTACATCTCAGCTGAATAGACAGGCCAGAGACTTCTGAAGTAGGTTACAACTTAACATGGCAACTTAATGAGTGGTACAGATAATTGGTTGTCTAAATAGGAGCTTGGAAAAGGAATAGATTCATGAGAGGAGAGTCAGGAAAGCATCATAGAGTTGAAAGAATTGGGCTGATGTTCTTTTAATTACCTGCTGTCAGGGAACTCAATTATTCTTATCTTATGGAAATATCTTTTAAATGTTTCCATATTATCTGATACCAACTTCTTCTCCTGCCTCTTTGTCCCCACTAGAGATGCCAGTCATGAGTCTGACAGCACAGAGGCTCCTGTTTGGCCAGCAATGGGAGAAATACATGGAAAGAGCTTGAACCCTGAGTACGGAAGGCTTTGGATGGCAGCTAGAGGAGTTCAAACTACAGGTCAAAGAGAGCTGCTATTCACCATCTTAGGCAGGGCAATGAAATCTTGAAAACTATTATTTCCAGTAGCATTGGGGCCAGTATTTGGTGTAGTTTGGGGTAGAAGAAACTATTTGGGAGCGGTTGTCATAATTCAGAGTGATAATGGAAACTGGAACAAGGAGATTCACTAAGAGACAAAGCAAAGGCATTATGGACAGGACCCGATGACCTGATGTGAGGTGGGAGGACGTAAACACTAGAGAAAGGAGTCAAAATTCACTTACTCATTCAACATAGTAATGCAACAGATGTTTATAGTGTGCCTTCTGTGTTCCAGGCACCACACTAGTCACTGGAAAACAGCAAATAACAAAGAGCTTTTTTTTTGAGACAGCCTCTTTGTTGCCCCTGGTAGAGTGCTGTCCAGTCATAGCTCACAGCAACCTCAGACTCTTAGGCTCAAGCAATTCTCTTGCCTCAGCCTCCTGAGTAGCTAGGAGTACTGGCACCTGCCACAGCACCTGGCTATTTTTAGAGACGAGGTCTTGCTCTAGTTCAGATTGGTCTTGAATTTGTGTGGGCAATTCACCCACCTCAGCCTCCCAGAGTTCTAGGATCATAGGTGTGAACCACCGTGCCTGGCAACAAAAAGTTGTTGCCTACGTGGAGCTTATATTCTATTAGGAGGAATGGACAATGCATAAATGAATTAATAAATATAAATATATATCAGATGATGATTAAATAGAACAGAGTAGACAGGACGGGATGCTAAGGATATTGTTATTTTATACAGGGTGATCACAGAAGGTCTCACTGATGAGACAGCATTTTAATTGATTCTTAGAGGAAATGAGGGATTTTGCTGTTAGCTCTCCTGTGAGGAAAGTATTTCAGGCAGCAAACAGTGTATGTCTAAAGCCATGAGGTGGGAACATGAGTAAAGAAGCCTTGTGCAGGGGAGGCAGGAAGAAAAGCGATAGGAACCTTGAAGGCTGTGTTAACCAGTTGGATGAAAATATTTCAAATTGTATATAAAACCAGTACATTGTACCCCATGATTGCATTAATGTACACAGCTATGATTTAATTTAAAAAAAAAGAAAAGAAAACTGGTAGGAGATGTAGTTTGGGGCAGGGGACAGACTGCATCAGGAAGGGCCTTGAAAGCCACTGGGGAGCCACTGGAGTATTTGGAGAAGGACGGTACAGTCTGGCTCCTATTTAAATAGGATTGTTATGGGTTCTGTGTTAATTAAGAGAAGATTAAGGGAGGAACAAGATGGAAGCAGGAAGGGAAGAGCAGTCAAGGAGACTTTTTTGTGTATACATAATGTAGGCAGGAGGTGATATTGTATTGAAACAGGGTGGTGGTGGCTTTGGAAGTGGTGAGAAGTGGTTATCTGAGATGTATTTTAAAGTGGAGCCAATAGGATTTGATGCTAGATTCAGTATGGCACATAAGAAAAAGAACAGTCAAAGATGACTCCAAGCATTGTGGCCCAGGCCATTGGAAGTTGGAATTGTCATTTACTAAGTGAAGTGTATGAAAGAACCACTGATTCTAGCCCACCCCGGTAATTTAGTGAAGAATCTGAGAGCCAATGAGAAGCAACTTCCCTTAGTTCACCCAGTTAGATAGTAGTAGAGATGTGACCAAGACCTATCAGGTCTTCTAACTTTTAGCCACTGCTCTGTCCAGGATACA
>NW_003852450.1:2861788-2862696 GCF_000181295.1 Otolemur garnettii | reverse complement strand
GAGATTGAAAATAACTACATAAAACTGACAGTTGAAGCCTTGAAAGTGAATATTCAGAGTCAAGGACAATTGAGACCTAGAGAGAGGACACGGAAGAGCTAGCAAAGGAAAGGCAGAAAAAATCAGCATGTGTCTAAAGCCATGAGGAATTATAATGGACAAAAGGAGAATGAGAATAATATGGCTCATAGCAAGCTCTTCAGTGCGAAGACTCAGTGATGGGTACGGTGAAGGGGTTAGGAAGAATGGGATCCGAACAAACGTCATTAGATTTGGATTTTGGAAGCTTGGAAAACTGTGCTGCCCTCAACACAACCTCGTCTATGATTTGCAGCACTGTCTTTGCCTTTTCAGCTAATCATGAGAAGGAATATAATAATGTAAGCCTGAGACAGGGAGTTAAAAGTAAATTCCCTTCCAACGATAGCATTATCTTCTTGTGAATCTTACACAAGAATTTGACCTTCTCAGACCCCGGTGTGCTCACCCCTTCACTGTAGGAGAAGCACATTTCTTGCCCACTTTGCCTCCTGGAGATCACGTGAGGGTAACAATGACAAAGGACATGACACTGCTTTGGAAGAGAAATGTTATATAAATCAAGATAACCTTTTCTACTTGACTTTAAGTTTTTAGCTAAAAAAAGAACTTGATATACTCATAAAAAACTTTACATTAGAGAGACATTAAATGCAAAATGCATTGACCATTGAAATAGATATTGTTCTTTGCCTGTAGTCCTAGCTTCTCGGGAGGCTGAGGCAAGAGAATCGCCTAAGCTGAAGAGCTGGAGGTTGCTGTGAGCTGTGACACTACAGCACTCTACGGAGGGTTACAAAGTGAGACTCTGTCTTTAAAGACAACAACAACAACAAAGAAAGAAAAAACAAAAACAAAGAAAAGATATT
>NW_003852450.1:2859677-2861409 GCF_000181295.1 Otolemur garnettii | reverse complement strand
CTGGATGAGGTTTGCTCTGCAGAGTTGTGAGCAGGCTGTCTGTCTCAGAGCTGCAGGCTGAAGCCCCAGTGGAGTCTAATTCCGTCCTTCCAATCCCCTTCACATAACAGCATAAGAAGAGTGGGAATGGAAATTAATTGTGCCTGCTGGCATTATTAAAGTTATCAGTGCATTTCCCCTCTTGGGCCGGGAAGTAATCAGAGCAGATGATTTCTGACATATCCATGGGCTTCCTCCCCAGGTTAGATGTGAGGATGTGTGATCTAAGCTTGTTGCCACTGGCCTGATACCACATTGCTCAGGGCTATATAGCCTGCTCCAGCCTCCCACCAGCTTTGGAGGAAAGCCAGGCTCCTGCTCTCTCTGGATCAGAGACCCCTTAGGTGGAAAATCAGCCCTTCTCACTTAAGATTAGTGTATTCTGGCTGCCCATTTCTCACAAGATACAACTTGTATCCTCGCTAGGTTAGACCTTAGAAGTTACACCTTGTTCAGGTTCAACATGACTGAAATGAGGAATCAAGGTGTTACTCCCCGGTGCGTCAGTTCATTTTAGCATATGTTTATTAAATACTTTCTTCAACATTACAACCAGGCCCCAGACCACAGGTAGGGAAACTTTTCACTTTAGAAGGCTCCATTAATTTAGCTATAATCAAATAAGACCATATTCAAAAAATTTCAATTAGATATACTTAAAAATGTATATTAGTTTGTAAAAATCTAACTACTATGTACTTAATAATTTCAAAAACTATTAATTTTAAGGTAATTTTGAAGGTAATTTAATGACTTTGTTGTTTCCGCTTTTTGTTGGAAAGCATTTGAATATTTGGTTGCAGCATGAAGGTCATAGTTTCAGTTGATTCTCTAGATGGGGGTCAATCATTTGTCACCATAAGTGCATCTTTATTTAGGTTAAGTAGGAGAATGTAGATTTGGAGCAATAAGTGGTTGAAAAAACAAGGAAGCATTTTTCAGGCATGTCACCAAATGTATGAGCATTCTACTGCATTTTACATATAAATACAGTAGTAAGACTGTCTCAAATAAATAATAAATGAATACATATATTTATGTATATATACATATACACAGTAAGGGCATCAGAAGACTCTTTCTCAAATAAATAAACACATATATTTATGCCCTGGGTAGAGTGCTGTGGCATCATAACTCACAGCAACCTCAAATTCCTGGCCTCAAGCAATTCTCTTGCCCAAGCTTCCTAAGTAGCTGGGACTACAGGCATCTACCACAATACCAGGCTAATTTTCTATTTTTAGTAGAGATGAGGTATCCCTCTTGCTCTGGCTGGTCTCAAACTCCTGAGCTCAAGCAATCCACCCACCTTGGTCTCCAAGAGTGCTAGGATTATAGGCATGAGATACTGCGTCCATCCTCATTTTTCCATATTTCAATTGGATTTTTCTGAATATCAGACAATGACCTTGAAATGTCATCTACTCAGAGCTCAGTCAGTTCCATCTGTGAAGCTTTAGGTGTCTTGGTGGTATCGACTAAGTGAGGCTGAAATGCTAATTTGAAAGTGCTACCATGATTCTCAAAGTCAGTGAACTTTTTATTGTATTTTCCAATTAGTAGGTCTATAGCAGCTGCCTATTCTTCAGATGTTTCACATATATTATCTTGTGAATGAGCTTTGCTGACTGGGGAAAATATTCATCCCAAATTTTGTTTTGAAGAAGTGTTTTGAAAAAGCTTTTTTTTT
>NW_003852450.1:2857410-2859657 GCF_000181295.1 Otolemur garnettii | reverse complement strand
GTCATTTTGATTTGACATGCTATTACATAGAAATGCTTCATTCCTGTAGAAATCTTCTTTCAATAGTTAACATTACTGATTTTATTCTTTGTAAAATTTAACTATCTGTTCTTGCAGAGATAAAATTTTGGCTAACACCTGTCCTTGTGATAATCAACACACTTTAGAATGATACAATAAATCCACACTAAATTCCACTTTACCTTGTTAGGAAACTGAAGATGCCATGTTGCATTTGCACAAATATAGTTAACAATACTTATAACTTGTTGCAAACTGTCACTTGAAAAAGTAGCTTTAGCTAGACGATTTTGCTGATACAAGATACAATGAAAAGAAGTGAAAGCGTCTGGATCTGTTAATACTTTTTTAAATCTGTGCAATAAACCCTTCATGTTTTCCCAGCATGGAAGGCACACTGTCTGTACGTACGCTCCCTAAATTTACTAAAATAGTCCAACTTCATGACATTTATCTTGGAAGTTGTTGGAGATTATCCATTCTCCTGTGGTCTTTTTGCCAGAGTTCCCCCCAAAGAGTAACACTTTGTAGCAAAGAAAATCTTCTGTTATGACCTGAAGTTTTAATATAAAGCTTGTGCTGAGTCAATGTATCAGCTGATTCACCCAAAGCCATTGAATAACATAGTATAAACTTTCCTTTTGAAGTATTGGGAGAAGTTGTTCACTTAAGCTAAAGGCTAATTCATGGTGCTGGTCAGTTACGGTTGTCCTTGAAAGAGGCAGTTGTTTGTACTTTGAAGCATTATCAGGGTCGAAGCATCCTACAACTTCAACAATGCATTCTTTCACAATTTATACATCACTGAATGACTTCCCTTCCCCCCCAAGTATACGAGCTACTTTATAAGTTGCTGCAGCGGCATTATTTCCAGGTCTTATTGCAGCTTGAAAGAATTGTCTTTGCTTTTGCTTTTCATCTTTTAATTTCTTCAATACAATCTTTTGTGCCTCTCCCTCTAATTTAAAATATTTGTGGTCGTATACCCCTACATTGTTCCCAATAGGTGAGAGCTTACCACACTTCTTGAATTTAAATCTGTTTTTCTCTTGTGTGGGTGTGTATTTGCTCATCGCTAGTTTCATATTAATATTGAGTAAATTGGATGCTTGCTTTTACATTCTTGGGATACTTTACTTAGGAGGATGTTGTCCAAATCCCTCCAAGTAAATACAAAAGATGTAAAGTCTCCATTTTCTTTATGGCTGACTAGCATTCCATGGTATACATAAACCCCAGTTGATCCATTCATGGGTTTGATGGGCACTTGGGTTGTTTCTATATCATTGCGATTGTGAATTGAGCTACTATAAACATTTGAGTGCACAATCCTTATAGTAATGTGATTTTCCCCCCCTTCTGGGTAGATACCTAGTAATGGGATTGTAAGAACAAATGGAAGTTCTATTTTTAGTTCTTTTAGGATTCTCCATACTTTCAAAAAAGGCCATATTAGTTTGCAATCCCGCAAACAATGTGTTAAGTGTTCCTTTCTCTCCTCATTCACATCAGCATCAGCAGTTTTGTGATATGGGCTCTTCTTGCTGGTGTCAGGTAATATCTCAAGGTGGTTTTGATTTGCATTTCTTTGATTCATGAGCATTTTTTAGTGTTTGTTAGCCATTTGTCTGTCTATTCTGTTCCTGTCTCTGGCCCAGTGATAAATGGGAGGTTGTTGGCTATTTTCTTGTTGATTAGTTTGAGTTCTCTGTAGAGTCTGGTTATTCAGCCCTTGTCAGATTCATAACATGCAAACAGTTTCTCCCATTCTGAAGGTTGTCTGTTTGCTGTACTTACTGTGCCCTTTGCTGTGCAGAAGCTTCTTAGCTTGATCAGGTCTCATTTATTTATTTTTGTGTTGCTGCAATTGCCAGTGGAGGGCTCAACTGCAACTTAGACTTTACCTAATGAATGCAAGCAATGTAACCTCATGGTATGTACCTTTATATTAATCTGAAAAAAAATTCCTAGAAAAGTAAATAACAATAAAATATTTGTGATCCTGATGAATGTTATAATGCTGATGAGCACTGAATTTCTTTAATGTTGATATTGCAGTATCACAAACCAAGCACATCATCATATCTTTAATAGAAATGAGATAACACTGTAATTCCCAATCCTCATTAGGAAAAGTTTGTGTTCTTTTTCAGCATTCTCTTGGTCTTCTTTGACATGAAGGGCTGTTAAGCAGACAGAATTAAAAACCTACTGTCGAGCTGTTCA
>NW_003852450.1:2847340-2857021 GCF_000181295.1 Otolemur garnettii | reverse complement strand
AGGTGTATGTGGCTGGCGCCTTAGCCGCTTGAGCCACAGGCACCGAGCCAATATGTCCCTTTTTAAAGTAAAATGAAAATACAAAAGATGAACAAAAATGTCTTAATAAAAATAGAAGAATTTGCCTTGTAAAATCTGGATTCAGTCAAGGGGCCACACTTAAGGACCTAGAAGGACACATGTGACCTCAAGGCCACAGGTTCCCCACCCTTACCTCAGATAGTTCTGACTGTGTACACATAGTAGTATTTGTTGGTTTAGAGGAGAGAGATACTCGTAATTTATGAATTAAAAAATAGTCCTGACCTGGGAATAAGAATCTTATCCCAGCTTTCACACTGACTCACAGTGAAACCTAACTCTGTAACCTGTCTAGGACTGGGGTGTCTGATCTGTTACTAGTCTTTCTAAGATTTTGCTCTGAAATTCTATAACTAAGTGAGAGAATTTCTATGAAAGTGGCAAACTGTTAGACACTATACAGATGTGTGGGATGTTATGATAGTTCTAAGTGTAGACTATACGTTCACTCAGCACATAGTTGATTGAGTTCTGGTTCTGTGGGGCACATTGCCGTGTATTGAGAAGATGAAGATGGCATGACATGACCCCTGATGGATTCTAGTGGGAGACGAAGACATGTAAATAAGCAATGATAATACAGTGTAATAACAGGTTCTTCAGTGCAGGGAAGTATGAAGTGAGGTTTGTCTTATGAAGTTTTTTTGTGTCTTAAGGAGAATGGTAGTGTGGCAGAGAGGAACATAGGGATTCCTAGGATGGGAAACAGCTTACCCAGGAAATAAAGGAGTATAAACAAATGGGGAGTGTTCCAGAACTACAGGTGTGTCATTGATGAGATTGGCTGAACACAGGTCTCTTGTAGGGGAATGGCAAGTGGTGAGACTGGAGAGTTAGGCAGGACCTGCATGCCACACAAAACGGTCTATACTCTGGAGCCAGTGAAATAGCAGCCCTCTTAATATTGTTTTTAACTTTTAATTTTAAGGTAATTTCAGACTTAAAGATTGCAAAAATTGTGGAAAAAATTCCTATATACCCTTAACCCAAATTCCCAAAATGTTAAACTTTCATATATCTGTGATATAAGAAATTAACACAGATAGAATATTAAAAGCTACTGATCTTACTCAAATTTCACTGATTACTCCACTAGTGTCCAATTTTTGGTTCAAGGTTTAGTTTGGGATCAAGCTAGTATCTAGATGAACCATCTCCTTATACTCCTTTAATCTCCAGTGATTCCTCAGTCTCTCTTTAATGATTTTGACCCTTTTGAAGAGTACTAACCAATGATTTCATACAATCACCCTCAATTTGGTTTTTCTGATGTTTCCTCATGATTAAATCCAGGTTGAACAATTTTGGCAAGAACACCATATTAAGTGCCATCCAGTTCTTCTCACTGCATTATATCAGAAGACACTTGGTATTGATTTTTTCTATGGCGGGTAGTGAAAATTTTGGTTAGTTGGTTAAGTGGGTATCTCCCAGGTTGCTTTACTGTAAAGTTACTACCTTTCCCTTTGTATGTTAACAAATATCTGATGAGGATACTTTGAGACTATGTAAATATTCTATTTCTCTATTTATTGGTTAATAATTTTTAACATCTAAAGATGTTTTGTAACTGAAATAATTCCAGTAGTGGATTTTACTTAGAGACTGCCATGGACAGATTTGCTTTTTAGGAAGATTACTCTGGGCAGCGCCTATGGCTCAGTGGGTAGGGCGCCAACCCCATATACCAAGGGTGGTGGGTTCAAACCCGGCCCCGGCCAAACTGCAACAAAAAATAGCCAGGCATTGTGGCAGGCGCCTGTAGTCCCAGCTACTTGGGACACTGAGCAAGAGGATCACCTAAGCCCAAGAGTTGGAGGTTGCTGTGAGCTGTGATGCCACGGTACTCTACCAAGGGCGACAAAGTGAGAGACACTGTCTTAAAAGAAAAAGATTACTCTGAGATGTTTGGGTATGAGAGAACTGCAGGAGCAGTGAGAAAACCATTGCAATAGTTCTTTTAAAAGATGATGGGGTCCTGATCTAGGGCAGTGAGAGGAAGACTAGAGAAGATGAGAGAGGCATTCTAGCTATATTTGGAATCAGAATGATCAGGGTTTACATTTTGTGGTATAGGTTTAAATGCTGGCAAAATTCTGAGACAGGAAAAAAAGTCACATTTTCTCTAGATTATCAAGTATCTCTGTAGCCTCTGGGTTACTCCTCTAAGAACCAGAGTGGCTAGCTTTATTAAATATATTGTAGGGCTCATTACAGGACATTTCACAAGGTGTTACTTCTCCTCCTGGATGATTCTCAAACCAAATTTCTGTCATTCAACCCAGAGCTGTTTCTAATCTCCAGCGTAGATGTCTTCACCCTTTGCTTATAGGATGTGAGCAAACCAGATGGTGTTCTCCAGAGTCTGCTTTCATTGGTCCTTTCCCTACATTTCTGCCACTTGCTGGTTTAGTTCGTATCCTTCTCTCTTGGGTTCAGAATGAGTGCTCTCTGCCCTAACACAAAACCTGGAACTGTGGACCATGATCTTATGATTTGATGGGATCAAGGAAGTATTTTTTTGTTGGTTTTTCCAGAGAAAGAGAGAAAATAAGAAAGCCAGAAAAAAGAGAGAAAGGAAAGGAGGAAGGCTCAGTTCTTACCTTCAGAAGCAGCATGGGGGAGATGTTTGTTTACTTGACAGTGGTGAACTTTGGCAGTGTAGCTTTGCAAGGAAGCTGGAAAAAGCATTACAGTTTTTCATGACTGGGAGTTTGAGTTTATAGAATCAGTTGCAGAAAACTTTGGACTTGGCCTAAGAATTGGGTTACTCCTAACCCCAGGTCAGTGGCTACTTGAACTAGGCAGCAGGAGAAGGAGTTTAGGGGAAGGAGTTGAGCTTTTTGCTCCAAAAGCTATGGAAGGAGTCTATCTTCTTCTATTCTGGAGCCCAGATGGGTTTTTGAAAATGCCCTTGTGCCCTGTGAAACAACAGCCCTTTGAATATATTCCTGCCACTGCTGATGTGAGCTGATTAAAACGGCAGGCAGATGATGGGAGGAATGGTTACATGTCCCAGGCGGGAGGTCATGACAGTTGGATCTGTGATTGACAGAGGAATTTCAACATGCATTCTAGTCAGGTCCTCAGATAGCTTGTCTGAGTTCACCAGGCAGCTCAAGCCATCCTCCAATACACTTGACTCCTTCTGGCCCACAAGACTCGCACTTCAGAGGTTTGACTTCGTGTCCACAAATCGACTCAAGGAAATGGTGATGAGCAGGGAAACCCTCTTTGGGAGATATGACAGCGTAGGGAAAGAATATCACACCAGGAATCAGGTAACCTGGTTGGGGAACCCAGCCCAGATGGTTTCTTTGTTTTTCTTATTGGTTTAATTTCCTACCAAAAGCTTGACATTTGCTTTCTGAATCTTGATTGTGATCTAAAGAAATACTTACGGAAGGCAAATCTGAATTAAAATCTAGTTCTCGGGCATGAACCTGAAAATCTGAAGTTTTCAAATTTTGTAAAATTACAGGTAAGCAAAGCGGAGACTCGAGGAAAAGGGCAGGCATAGTTGTAACAACGAGCTCTCTTTTCTAGTTCCATATTTTACACATAGCCCTGTGAATCCAAAAATAGAGAGTTAAAATCCTGTCTTTTTCTTTCTTTTAAAAAAAAAAAAACTGCTTCTAAATGTCTGTGTACTTGCCTAAGAAAATATTTCTCAACCTCTCTGGAATAGTTAGTGTTAATTAAAAATTATAAAAACATACCACAAACCTAGTGTACTCTTTATGTGTAGGGTTTACATAAAAAGTTGACATGCAGTGGCTTAGAGACCCTAATTCTCTCTCCCCAACTTGCTGGTTTCAACCCTGTGTATTTGGCTTCGCAGTCCTAATGCCATGAGGAATGCGGAACCGACAAGTCCACCCCATCTACAAGCTAGAAGGACATCTTGATTACATTAGTGTCGAAGGGGGTGGAGAGAAAGGCACAGTCTCACAAAGGGTGTTTTGAGGAGCCTTGTAGTGCCTGTGGAGAATGAATGTTCTAGTTAACTATGGCCATGACCTGCAGCTCCACACATGCTGGAGACACAGCTCAATTGTCCCTAGGAGTTGGGGGGTGGGGATGATGAGGGGGAAAGGCCAGCCCTCAGCCATGCTCTTCATCTTGACTTGAGAGGACAGCCTGGTGTGGAAAGGCAGGAATGCCTGTTGTTGCCTTTTTTTTTCTTTTTGCTATAACTACAGCAAATAATTCTTTGATCACAGTCTTTTGTGTTTGGAAGGAATTAAGCAGTATCCTTTCCTCTGGGTGTTCGAACCTTCTCGCTGTTCTTTGCTTCTCCTTTGCTTACTAAGAGGACCCCTGAAAGCACCCGTTGTCTGCAGCCTCTTTCCACCCCCTTCCTTGGGGCTCCCCAAGAAGATTACTGCTGAACTCTACAGGGCAAGAACAAGAAGCAGTGCCTCCAAGATGGTGCCCATCCTTGTCATTTACCCATCATCCTCCTCTGATTCAGCCTTATAAGTCAAGACCAAAAGGAAGACAGATGGACTGTTGAAGGCTTCTCCAGGACCATGCCAGTCAGTAGGAAAGCAATGATGCTTTCTAGCTGGGCGACCCCTCGGCTTAGTGCCATCTGCACTGTGACCAGGGTGCTTCATGAGACATGCTTTTGTCATATACCTTTTGAATCTCCAGCCCTCCAAATACAGCAAGGGGATTTAAAAGCTGATTTAATTTTGGATTCCTTTCCTTTAACCATAATATCCCAGCAGCTTATTTTTATAGCTCTGCATACATGATTCTCTTTTGAACAGATGGAATCACAACTTTCCCAGCAGTATATACACCTGATGATTTTAAAACTGATAAATCAAGAATATTCTCTTGCTCTTTCTTGCTGTGAAGATTTATGGCCTTTTTTCCCCTCACCTTTACCCAATAATTATTAGGTACTTACAACATGAAGGGCATTGTACACGATGAGGAAAATTCAAATAAGACAAAATGCCATTGAACAGGAGTTTGTGAGCTCACATTCCAACTCCACCATTTAATAACTGTTCCCATGGGCACATTGCTTGGCCTCTCTATGCTGTAGCATCTATAAGTACTAAGTGCTTTCTGTGCAGCAAATAGAGGGGTGAAATCTGAGCCGGGGTTTTTAGTGAATGAAAATGACTTCACTAATTAAGATGAAAAAGTGAAGCGTTTGTGAGTGCGGAGGGGGAGTTGGAGTGGAAAGACATTCCATATGGAAGGAACAGGCTTCAGGATGAAAGCACAGAAATGTGTGAGCACTCTTCGGAGGGTGGTGAGTAAAGAGTTTGGCTAAAACGGAGTGTTGATGAGGAGAGTAGCTGGGATAAAGTTGAAAAGAGCCCTGAATGCCACACTTAGGAGTTTGATCTTTATTCTGAGAGCACTAGGGAACTATGGAGGGTTTATTCATAGGAAAGTGATATAATGGCGTTGCTGTCTCAAAAAGATTGGGTCTCTAATTCAGGGACAGGGTAATAAGGACCTGTGATGTGGTAGCAGTGGCAGGAAGAGTGAAAAAAAGACAGATGTCAGACATATCCTGAAGGAAAACTCAACAGCATGTGGCTACTTATTGGAGAGAGATTTAGAAGTCAGAGATTATTTCTTTCTGTTTGTATGCCTTAGGAAAGGCCAGTGTGCTGTGTTAGAGTTTGAGCTGGCTGGTAAAGCTGGCATTCTCACCTGTGTCTCAGCAACTAGATGCCCAAATCCTCCTCAGTCCCCAAATGGCCCCATAGGATACTTTTGTATGTGCCCATTTTTTCAAGTTTCTTATAGACTTCCTTCATTTGGTGAACTCGGGTATCACCAGAAAATCTCTGAGATTTGAGTCTGGATTCCTAATAACACAGCTAACTTTGAAGATACCCTTTATGAGGTAAATTCAGCCTCTTCCTCCTCCTCTTCTGTGATGGATTGTGGTTTTTGAAATACTCCTGAAGAAGTAATGAGGAATCATGTTTAAAACCTCAGACTTGCTTTTCTCTTGTTTGACCAGAATGTTTTGGTTACCATGTCCTGGGAAATGAGCGACTTTAAAACATAAGTGTGGTAAGGCTTCACCGTCACCCGTATCCATTCATTCTTTCGTACAAAGCACGTTTCAGTACTTATTAGGTAGCCAGAATTGCACTGGACCTGGTGAGAGATGTAAATAAACATATAATAATCTGTGTTAAAAGTTTAAACTTAGAGTTGTGCTTCTGGAAAAGGCAGCTTAGGTAATTCAGAACAACCCTTCTGCTTCGTTGGAGCTCCTTTCCTTCAAGAGTCGTCTTGCTGTTCTAGAGAAGAATGCTGAGCGGTGAGAAGCTGAGTAGATCTCTTTTAATAGACTTGTCGGGCTAGTAGGATGAAAACTGGAATTTAAGACCAAGGAAGGGGCACCCTGGCAAAATTCCCCAGGCTTTGGCACACCAAAGCTATATAACTTAGAAGTGAGGATAAGCCAAAAATAGACTTCAGCAGTCTCACAGGAATTAAAGACTTGCTTCAAATTCTCTTAATTTCTAATTGGATTAAGGTGATCTAGGCTAGGTAGTGGCTAGGAGCAAGTTTAAATCTTCTCTAGTGGAAAATACTATTATCTTAGGCCTAATGTACCTCTCTTTGTTTTTCATATGCAATGTTTGGCACTCAATTATAAATAATTATGCGTATGAGAAAGTAAGATCTATGACCAAAAACTAAGAGAAACAACAGACTCACAGGAGATTCAGGTAATGGTGTTGTCAAGCAACAAGCTTCAGATTAACTGTGTATAATATGTTTATGACATTAAATGATAAGAACAAAAAACTGGAAATAATGAAAAGGAATCAATTTAGAATGGATCAAAATATAAATGGCCAGTTCAGTGCCCGTAGTTCAGTGAGTAGGGTGCTGGCCAAATACACCAAGGCTGGCAGGTTCAAGCCCGGCCCGGGCCTGCTAAAACAACAGTGACAACTACAACAACAACAACAAAAAAAATAGCTGGGCATTGGCCTGTAGTCCCAGCTATACTCAGGAGGCTGAGGCAAAGGAATCATTTAAGCCCAAGAGTTTGAGGTTGCTGTGAGCTGTGATGCCATCGCACTCCACTGAGGGTAACATAACAAAACTCTGTCTCAAAAAATAAATAAATAAATAAAATAAACCATAAATGGCTAAGCCTAAAAACTCTTTGAAGAAAATATAGGTATAAGTCATTTCTGTGACCTTGAATTGGGCAAGGATTTCTTAGATATGACACCAAAGCACAAGGAAGAAAAGAAAAAATAGATAAATTGAACTTCATCAAAATCAAACACTCTATGCTTTAAAGGACACTAACAAGAAAATGAAAAGACAACTTACCTAATGCAAGAAAATATTTTCAAATTATGTATCTTGTGGGTTTTGTATCCAGAATAAATAAAGAACACATATAATTCAACAATAAAAAGACAAACAGCCCAATTTAAAAAAAAAGATAAAAAACTTGAATAGCGATTTCTTTCTTCTAAGAAGAGACACAAATGAGCAACAAGTACATGAAAAGATGTTTGACATGTTAGTTATTAAGAGTACTGCACATCGGGCGGCGCCTGTAGCTCAGCGGGTAGGGTGCCGGCCCCGTATACCCAGGGTGGCAGGTTCAAACCTGGCCCAGGCCAAACTGCAACCAAAAAATACCTGGGCTTTGTGGTGGGCACCTGTTGTCCCAGCTACTCGGAAGGCTGAGGCAAGAGAATTGCCTAAGCCCAGGAGTTGGAGGTTGTTGTGAGCTGTATGATGCCATGGCACTCTACTGAGGGTGATAAAGTGAGACTTTATCTCTATCTCTCTGTCTCTACAAAAAAAAAAAAGAAAAAAAGTACTGTAAATCAAAACCACAATGCAATAACACTTCACACCTACTAGGATGGCTATAATTTTAAAACGAAAGAAGGAAAGAAAACAAAACAAAGGTTGGAGACAGTGTAGAGGAATTGGAACCCTTATATGTTGCTGGTGAGACTGTAAAATGGTGCAGAGGCTATGGGAAATCGACAGCTCCTGAAGAAAGTAAGCATAGAATTACCCTAGGACCCAGCAATTCCATGCTTAGGTATATGCTCAAGAGAATTCAAAACATTTGCTCACACAAGAACTTACTTACAGATGTTCATGACACCATTTTTCATAATAACTAAAAAGTGGAAACCACCCAAATGTTCATGAAGTGATTAATAGAACAAATTGAAGCAAAATGTGGCATATCTATACAATTTAAACAAAATGTGCCATATCCATACAATAGAATATTACTTGGCCATAAAAACAGAAGTACTGACACATGCTGCAGGAGAAGGAACCTTGCAAACATTATGCTAAGTGAAACGAGACGAACACCAAGACTATACATTACACGGTTCCGTTTATAGTACGTGTCCAGATTATGCAAATCCATAGAGACAGAAAGTAGATTAGTGGTTGCCAGCTGGGGAGAGGGAAAAGGAGGAGTGACTAATAAGAGGTCTGAGTTTTCTTTTGGACTGACAAAATGTTCTGGACATAAATAGTGGTGATAGTTGTTCAATCTTGTATATATACTAATAACCACTGAGTTATGTACTTGGAATTGTGAATTGTATGGTATGTGAATTATATCTCAGCAATTAAAACAAAAAAGAAGAATCAAACGGGAATTTTAGTGCTGAAAATGTAGTTAACTAAAATAAAGAGTTCAATATGTGGATTAAACAGATTAGATAAAGCTGAATGGATAATTAATGAACTGGAAGATAGGTCAGAAAACAATACATACTGAAGCTTGGAGAGATAAAGGGATGAAAAACACAGAAAAGAGGATAAGAAACTTGTGGGATATGGGAATAGGCCTCACATGCATATATTTGAGGACCCAGAGGAAGAGAACAAAGTGAATGGTATGGAAGCAATATTTGAAGAGATAATAGGCATGAGTTGCCTGAACTAACAGACATCCAGTCATGGATTGAAGAAGCATCATAAACTTCAAGTAGGATAAACACAAAGAAAATTACATGTAGGCACATTATAGTAAAATTGCTGAAAACCATGATGGAAAGAAATCTTTAAAGCAGCCAGAGGTTAAAAACAACAACAACAACAAACTTACTACTTACTGCGTTCAAAGGAGCAGCAGCAAGTTGACAGCTGACTTCTCCACAATAACAATAATAACAATAGAAGGTGACAATGGAATGAAAGTATAGAAAGAAATATTCTTCAAAAATCAAAGTGAGCAAAAGGTGTTTACAGACAAGAAAAATCTGAGAAAATTTATCACCAGCAGACTTGCCCTAAAAGAAATACTAAGTGGTATTCTTTAGGCAGCAGAAAGAAAATGATCCCAGATAGAATCTTAGAAATGCAGTTAAGAATGAAGCAACAGGCTCAGCGCCTATGGCTCAAGTGGCTAAGGCGCCAGCCACATACACCTAAGGTGGCGGTTCGAATCCTAGCCTGGGCCCGCCAAACAACACTGACGGCTGCAACCAAAAAAAAATAGCCAGGCGTCATGGCAGGCGCCTGTGGTCCCAGCTACTTGGGAGGCTGAGGCAGGAGACTCGCTTGAGCCCAGGAGTTGGAGGTTGCTGTGAGCTGTGATGCCAT
>NW_003852450.1:2743239-2847132 GCF_000181295.1 Otolemur garnettii | reverse complement strand
GCTACTTGGGAGGCTGAGGCAAGAAAATTGCTTTAGCCCAAGAGTTTGAAGTTGCTATGAGCTATGATGCCATGGCACTCTACTGAGGGCAACATAGTGAGACTCTGTCTCAGAATAAGTAAATAAAAATTAAAAAATAAAGAATGAAGCAACAAAAGCTATACAGAAAAATATGTGTCAAGTGAATAATCGCTGTTTTAAAAAAATAATATCCTGTGAGGTTTTGAATATATGTAAAATTAATATAAAATGACAATAATGAACTCAACAATAGAATCTATGCATGGGGTGGGGAAAATGGGTGTAAAGATATTTTTCAGGAAGTGGTAAGAGTATTAATTCATATTAGATTTTGGCAAGTGAAGGACGCAGGTTGTAATTTATAGTAACCAATGAAAGAATAATATCGCTACTAATCAAAGAGAGGTAGAAACTCAATTAGTAAAAAAATACTTCAAATGATGGAAAGAAAGATTCTGGTAAAGGCCAAAGTTATAATGATATAGAACAGAGTAAAGGTTCAGTGGTTAAGGGGAGAGGAGGGTTTAACTACAAAGGGCAGCATACAAGAATTTTTTGATGGGTGGTGAAACCGCTTTATGTCTTAATTGTGGTAGTGACTCCACAAATCTCTTCATTTGCCAAAGCACATAGAACTCTATGCCAACAAGAGTGAATTTTACAGCATTTTTTTTTGTAAATAGGAAGAAAAAAGAAGGTAAGAAAAGAGAGGAAAGAGGTCCATAGAACAAGTAGGACAAATAGATAGCAAATAGCAAGTTGGTGAGTCTAAACCTAAATGTATCAGGAATAACAATAAATGTAAATTGGCTTATGCTAATTAAAAGACAAATTTTCAGACAGAGTTCTTAAAAACTAAACTAAAGTATATGTTGCCTATAAAAGAACAGATATATTTTATTTTTTTTTTCACTTTTAAGTCTTGGATCTTACAGATATACTTCAAATCTAAGGGATACAGAAAGGTTTAAAGAAACAGCAGTGCCTGTGGCTCAAGGAGTAGGGCGCCGGCCCCATATACCAGAGGTGGTGGGTTCAAACCCAGCCCTGGCCAAAAATTGGAAAAAAGAAATAAAGTGATTAGAAAAGATAGCTATGATAAAAATCACACCATATTGATTTTAATGTAGAAAGTATTGTTAGATATAAAGACACGCATTTCTTACTAAAGATACAATTTCTCCAGGAAGAAGTATATACTTAATAATATATACAAATAGAAAATGGACAGAATTAACCAGCCTGAGCAAGAGCGAGACCCCATCTCTACTAAAAAAGGAAAAAAAAAAAAAATATATATATATATATATACACACACACCTATATATATATATATATATATATATAAAGGTCCATGGTGGCTCACATCTGTAATCCTGGCCCTCTGGGAGGCCAAGGCGGGTGGACTGCTTGAGCTCAGGAATTTGAGACCAACCTGAGCAAGAGCAAGACCTCGTCTCTACTGGCTCGGTGCCCGCAGCTCAGTGGTTAGGGCACCGGCCACATGCACTGGAGCTGGTGGGTTCCAGCCTGACCCCAGCCTGCTAAACAACAATGACAACTACAACAAAAAAATAGACCAGCATTGTGGCAGGTACCTGTAGTCCCAGCTATTTGGGAGGCTGAGGCAAGAGAATCGCTTAAGCCCAAGAGTTTGAGGTTGCTGTGAGCTATGATGCCACAGCACTCTAGCCAGGGTGACAGTGAGACTGTGTCTCAAAAAAAGAAAAAGAAAAAATGGACAGAATTAAAAGGGTGAATGGACAGATCATCAACCCCGGTGAGAAATTTAATACACCTGCTTTAGAGAATAATAATTAAACAAGTATGCTAATAAAAAAAATCTGTGAAAATGTAGAAGACTCACAAAATAATAAACTTGATCTGAATGACACATATGGGTACTGTGCCTCACAACTGCAGATAAATAAATACACATTCTTTTTAAGTGCACATGGAACATTTATAAAGTTTAAACCTCAATTGGAGAAGAAAATTTACAGAGATTAGGTGAGAAATCAGAGCAGGAGATTGGAAATCTATAGTTCAAAACTTTGGACATTTGCCTTCTCACAATTCAATGATTTTTTTTCCAGTGGCAGAGAGATACTAGTAAGAGAAAAAGTGTCCTTTTCCTGGGATCTAGTTATTTTAAATTGTATATGGTCCATGGCTTACGGGAATGGCTGCCTGTGTGATTAGTGTGGGCAAGCACAAGAGGCTGCAAACCACCACTGTAGCTGAAGAAAGCTGATGCAGGCCCCAATCTCCATCCTAGTCCCTTGCATTCTTATTCTCTGCCAGGAAAGGGCTCTACTCAGTCTCCCGAAGTTGGCTTTATGCCACTTGTAGGTCCAATCCTGGCCCCTGGGATGTCAGGAACATGCTCTTAGGCCAGGCACAGTGACTCATACCTGTAATTCTAGCACTTTGGTAAACTAAGTGGGGGAGGGAGATCTTAAGGCCAGAAGTTCAAGACCAGCCTGGACAACATAGACTTCATCCCTACAAAATATTATTTAAAAAATTGCCACGTGTGGTGGTGTGCCCCTGTAGTCTAGCTAGTTGGGAAGCTGAGACAGAAACGTCACTTGAGCCCAGGGTTTGAGGCTACTGTGGGGTTAGATCCAGCCTGGGTGGCATTCTAGCCTGGGCGGCAGAGCAAGACTCTATCTCTAGAAGGGAAAAAGAAACCGCTCTTTTTATAATTGAAACCTAAGGAGCTTCTCTTTCTTTCTCAGCAGCAGGATTCTAAGGCAACTTCAGGACTTCTAAAACTACACAGATCCCTCGATAAATTGGCTTTGCTGCTGGGTTCCTCTTTCTTTTAAAAGTATTTTATCAGCAATTTTCCTAGTGCCCCAGGCATTTCCTGTACGGGTGCTGCTGACTGTTTTACTTCCTAACAGGCTGCCCTCCTCCTTGGTAGTCACACTGCCAACTTTCAGATGAGCTCTGTTAACTCCTGTTCTTCCAGCCTCCTGGCCCAGCCATCTGGGAGCCGCACAGGCATTCCTCCCATCCCCCAGCTCCTAGAATTTCTTATTGTAGTAAGGCACATGCTTTCAAGCACCTTATCATTCTGGCTCTTTCCCCCCCTTCTCTCCCAGTTCCAAGCCACTGATTGCTTTTCCTCGTGAGTTCATTTTACAGCTGCTGAGAGATTTGTGCTCTTGTGTTGCCTGTTTGCTTTTGTGTCTTTTGTCCCTTGTGTCCCAGTCTACTCAAGGGTGCCCACAGTCACCTGGATACCATTTCTATGCGTTTAGTGTCCTGCTTGGAAAATGGGTGACACTCATCTTCAGAATGACCTCAAGAAACGCTTTGGCATGCGCGATCAGGGCCCAAAGACCTACACCCCTACCACTCAAATCATTATCCAAAAAAGGAAAAGATGGAAATTTGCCAAGAAAAGGATCGCAGTGGTGGTTTAAGAAATAAAGACTCAGACTTGATTGTCTCTTTCATTTCATAAATTTGCACTTATTTTCTTGGACAGATCGTTCAAAAAGAGTAGAACAATCATGGAGGAACAGTTAGAATGTTACAGGACTATGCTTCAGACTGTGCTTTTAGAGGTCTTAGGAGAGCAGAAGGCCCCAACCCCCAACTTCCCAGTCTCAGGCCAGTGGTGCTCAGTCTTGTCTGGATTACGTGTTTTCCTGATAAGAGCCTTTGGTCAGTTGTAACAGAGCATAGTAAGCATCCACAGAGGGTAGAAACTGCATCTGTCTCAAGGAACAGATTTTTCATTACTTGTGGGTTATCAATCAAGTGTTACTGCTCACACATTCCAGAGCTCCTGGAGCCCTTAAGGAAATGGTTTTCAGAAACAAGTACCCTAAAGGAGAGAAATCCTAGTTTCATTAAACCAGAACTCGATCATGGATAGTCTTGGTATTCTGTGACCTATGGAGTAGGGACCTCTTACCTTTGAATGTTTAATTCATGACCCCAGTTGAACATGTTCTAGTTGTGCAGCTGAGGAAGATCTTTTCTGTTTAACCTACCTGAAGGAATAGAAGGTAATTACATCCTCCTTAATTTCCTTCTTCCACCCCCAGCCCCACTGTTGCCTCCTTTCTGCTAAATACTTTTTCATCTTTGCTTTGAGATTTTGTTTGTTTTATTTTCTCTTCTCAGGAAAACTGCATTATTTCTTACAGTCATTGGTACTTTAGTTCTTACTAAAAGTGGGGAAGAAAATGGACTGTGCAATAGCAGGCGTAAAGAAAAACAAAGAACCTTTTGCCCTGCGGGTCCAAACAGCCCCTCTTGGAATCCTCCCTAGGAAGTAGTTTCTGGAGGCCTTTGCAAGTCCACACATCATGGTCATTAACATGTTTGAGAGAACATAGTAGTGTAGTGTGATGGAAAGAATATTCAAGTTGAGTGTTGAGAAGGCTGAATTCTAACATTAATATATTTAGCTTACATTTGTTGAACACATCAGTTGCTAGATTCTGTTTTAAGCAATTTGCACCAATTGGCTTTTTTTTTTGAAACCCTGCATAGAGTGTCATGGTGTCATAGCTCACAGTAACCTCAAACTCTTGGGCTTGAGCATTCATCTTGCCTCAGCCTCCTGAGCAGCTGGGACTACAGGAATGCACCACCATGCCTGGCTAGTTTTTCTATTTTTAGTATAGGGTCTCATTCTTGCTCAGGCTGGACTCGAACTCCTAAGCTCAAGCAATCCACCTGCTTCTGCCTCCCAGAGTAATTTTACAAACGTGGAAGCTGAGTTATGGTGTGTTTAAATAACTTACCCCAAGTCCTGTAATTGCAAAATAGAAGCAGGATCCTACTCCAGATCCTTGTGTGTTTAACCTTTTTCCAATACCTCATGTATTCCCTGATAGAATACTGAATAGCTATGTGACTCTGGAAAAGTCATTGCAACTTTTTGGGCTTATCTCTGAAGTGTAATCAAAGGGAATTCATGTGGGTGGCTTCTGATGGAGTTGCCACTTTTAGTAATCCATGTGAGGAAAATGCCACTTTATTGTTTTATTCTTGTAATTATGTGTTCAGGCCTAAGTTAAATATTGATTTAATTGATTCAGAAGCTGATTAATTTACAGCTTCTATATACAAAGCAGTGAGTTGGGCACTAACGAGGATTCAGAAAGATGCTTACGAAGTTATCGTCTGTCTCTTCCATTAGTTTCAGATAGTTTCATGTTCTAGTAGCTTTGGGATTTTCTTTTGTAGACTAAGTTCTTCAGATAATGAAACAGAAATCAAGTTGAGAAACCATTCATATTTCACAAGATGAATCCTGCATCATGTACTGGCTCTTAAATTGTGTCAAGTTTCTGACATTTTCTTTTAATATAAAACTTTGTCACTAAGAAAGTTTAGCTATACCCAATAACTTCTTAGAGAAGGAGCAATGAGTGAGGTTAGTTTTTATGGTGCTTACAAGCTCAAGGGATCCTTTCAAAATGGAATGTGACTGCTTTGGGAGTCACTTATACTGAAGCAGTGTAGCATTATAACCTGAAACGTCCATTACTAATTTAGAAAGACAACCTTAAAGAATTTACTGCGTTATAGCTATAATTTTTAAAATGAGATTTCTGTTTCTGGCAAGTCAGATCCAGCATCTATCTTACTCTAGAGTTAGAGTATAGTGTGGAAATCTGTTGGCTGAGACAGCAACAAAAATTGATCTTAAATTGAAAATTAACTTAAGAAATTTTATTTATAATAATGCCTTTGAGATCAGAAAAATAGCATTCTGATGGGATTAGACATCAGATTAATGTCCATCTTTCTCGGCAGATTGTAAACTTTTAAACTCTCTGTTTCATATTCGAGCCATTAGTGCCTGACACATAATGTTGTTCTATAAATATTTGCTGATGGATTCCTTATTGCTCACTTCCTACAATCCAGCCATTTGTCCCTTGCTGGGTAATCAAACCTTCTTTGAAACAGCCAATCAGCCATAGCACTAAGGCAAGTTTTTTAGCTCCTGTCTTGGTTGGTGGGTTGTAGTACCTAAACCACTATTTTCTTTATTAATTCCACAACTACAGTGTTTTGCGTGTACCCAGTCTTTTTAAACTTGTGTATAGTAACTCATTAATAAGTTGTAAAATAAGTTTAGTGAGTTAGAACCAACATGAAAAAGTAGAAAAGAGTAGGAAACATTACATGTACTGCATGAAAGTACTTTTATTGTAGACATGCACATTGTACTGTATTACAATAAAAATATGTATTTTCTTTTTTTAACATCCTGTTCTACTCATTTTCAGGAGGCAGAGGCACCTTAGGTGTCCCTCTTGTGGCAGCTCCTAGCCTACCTCCTTATTAAGTTTTACAGGCTTGGTGCCTGTGGCTCAAGTGGCTAAGGCGCCAGCCACATACACCGAAGGTGGCGGGTTTGAATCCAGCCCGGGCCCGCCAAAACAACAATGACAGCTGCAACCAAAAGATAGCCGGGCATTGTAGTGGGCGCCTGTGGTCCCACCTACTTGGGAGGCTGAGGCAGGAGACTCACTTGAGCCTAGGAGTTGGAGGTTGCTGTAAGCTGTGATGCCATGGCACTCTACCCAAGGGGACAGCTTGAGGCTCTGTCTCAAAAAAAAAAAAAAGTTTTACAATTCAGTGTATTTATATTTTATAAATTCTTGGGCTCCTCTGAGCGT
This sequence comes from Otolemur garnettii, assembly GCF_000181295.1. Classification (NCBI taxonomy): domain Eukaryota; kingdom Metazoa; phylum Chordata; class Mammalia; order Primates; family Galagidae; genus Otolemur; species Otolemur garnettii. The sequence continues at coordinate 2,840,452 of NW_003852450.1, read as the reverse complement.
AAGGTACTGGATGGAGCTCAACTTTTCTTAGAGCCATCAACGTGGTATCCAAACCAATCGTGAATGGTGAATAGAAAGAGCCCTGCTTGCTTATATGCAAGTAGCATGGTTGAGGGAAGATGTAGAACTCATTCCTGAGCTCTGACCTGCTGGATCCCCACCCTCTGAACCCCTGCAGCCTCCAGCACCCACCATCACACTAAGCCATCTATTTTGGTATACTGAATTGAGTGGGGGAGAGGCCAGGCACAGTGCCCACCATCACCTAGCATCGGCCTGGCTGCCAAACAGCCTCTCCTTTTAGCTCTGTCCTCCCCACCAAAAGCATTTCAGGCAAAGAGCCAGCTCATGAAACTTGGCCTCTTTGAAGTGGTGAGCAAGTACCCCTGAAACCATCACCTTATGTCTGGTGGCATTTCTCCTGCTGCCAGAGCTTAATGTAGGGTCATATCCCTTTCCTCTGAAATCTGTAAAAGTAAATTTAATTTTAAACTGAATTTTTTTTTTTTTTTAACAGTTGGTCTCTGAAGCTCAAAGAGTCTTTGAGGTAGGGAGGGGATGCTGGCACTGGGAGAGGATATAGGGAATATACGTGCCCTTGAAAATCGTATTCTTTTTTGGAAAATTGCTGACACAGGCTAATCAGCACCGAACTAAATGACCCTACTGTTTCTACCTGCTGACAGGCTCAGCCCTGGGATAGGGCTGAAATTAGCTCTCACCACATGGCAGAGGCATGCCTTCCCTTCCTCCGCCCCTTTTTTCATATAAATAGGGGGTAATTTTGTGCCTGTCAAATAATACAGTTTTGAAGTGCCAATAGCCAATAAACAACAGCCCCACCTCACTCCTGACTTAAAAAGCACATTAGTAATGATGTAAGTAGTGCTAAAAATCAGATAATAGGTAATTTCCCTGGTTTGAAAAGCTTTTCAGAATTGATGTTCTTTAGGAAATGTTAATAGGCAAAACCATTCAAGCCGAGGGAGTGTATTGATTTAGTGAGGACCCAAGATGGATAACCAGCCTAGTGTCCAGGTAGCCAGACCACGTAGCCTTGTATTTGCATATATTTTTGCTGCTATATCCTGTCTGTGAGTAAGGAGGCATTGGAGCATTACAGTCTTGGGGAGATGACGCTGTGTATTTCAGTTCTGTTTCCAATGCCGTTATCTGTTGGAAAAGGAAGCTTCCCTACCCATTTTGTAAGCACACAATTGGCAGGAGCTGTTGCAATCTCATTGTCTTCCGATCAGCTCCTCCTCAGCAGCAGGCAGAGTGAAACACTCAGGCCAAATGGTTGTGCTGAGTTTCAAAATAAAAGATCCCAGTCTGAGCGCACCATCTCACTTCCCATCCCACAGAACCAGCATTGTTAACTGTGCCACATCTCTATTCTAAATTTAGGCATCTTTTTTTTTTCCAGGCAAAGATTACTATGCAAACATTTAAGAGAAAAACTTTGCCCAAAGTAATTTTCCCCCCGACTTCTATTTGGTTTCCTGCAATGTTTAGATGACTCATTCTATTCCAAGAAATTTTAAAGAAAAGAGATGCAGGCTGTGTATTAGTGTACAAAGACTGCTCTGTAAATTCTCTTTTTCTTTCCTGCCTAGAAACCCCTTGCTTTTTTTTCAGGGAATGGAAAGGCTCTACAGTCTTCATTGTCATATATTCAGCCTCATCAGGTTTTGTTGTTCTCAGGAATAATGTCCCCCTTGTCTTTGGGTGGGGCCCGCTTGCGGGTTTCCAGCGAGGTCAACCCTTCTGCAGTGGCCAGCACGGAAGCCTTTCCTCGGGTCACGTTTTCCACCAAAGGCACACAGTTAAGGTTTCTGAAATAGAGAACAGGTTGCTTTTTATCATCTGTGAGAAGAGAGAGGCTGACAGTTTCCTGCCTCTCTTTTGGTGTCAGAATTATGCCTGATTGCTAGGGGCTATATCGGACATTTTAACAGGGTGAGCTACTCCCGTATTTCCAGCCCAACCCTCAGCCAGAGGGAGCGTTAAGTCAGATTGCTTCAGCAGCCTGTTCAAATAAACAGGGATAATAGTTGAGGGTCCTCCCAACTAATCAGTACCTGAAAGGAAACATCTGCCTGGGCTTAATTGCTATTTTATTGGTTACACTTTCTCCCTCTCTCCTCTTCTCCCCCTTCTCCACTCTGGGACTAAGTTATTTAAGTCCTGGGTAAGCAACAGGGTAGAGGAAGAGGAGCTTTCTTCTTAACCTCTGCCATTTAAATATAAGGAAGTAGTAAGAGAAGATGGGAGGCTGATGGGGGAGCTGGCCTGGAGGTGGGAGGGCAGGGCAGTGGGAAGTGATACTTGTGGTCACTTACTGACCCTGTTGCTGACTTTGGGGTTGGTGGTGAGTCACTTTGCCTCATCTCAACCTCCTAGGGCCTTCAGTGAAGCTCAGCTTTCCTCTCAATGGGAAACACAGTCTGGTGTGTGAGATCATACACGAAAGGCATTCCCTCTTGTGGCTTCTTCCAGTGGTTGAGGTCACTGTATGAGAGACACTGGAAACAGTAAATTTAAGACTGACAAAATGCCCCTGAAGTCATCCATTTTCTCAAGCATCTGGGTCTCTAAGGAGAACTTGCTCAGTATCATCAGCTACGCCATGGTGTATAGCTCAGCACCTGTTCACTGAAGTAGGTGATGCTTGGAAATAATATGGGCTCAAGAAGCCAGGCGAAAGATCATGTAGAATCACAGAATGGCAAAGACTGGAGAAGATCTCTGACATGTTTTAGCTAAAGGCTTTCGTTTTATGGAAATGAAAATAGAGGCCCAAAGAGATGAACTAGGTTGTCCAAAGTTATTTCCTTGGTAATGTAGGAGCTGGAAATAGAAGGAGAATCTTGCAGTTGCTAATTTATGGCTCTTTCCACTCCTTTCCCCACTACAAGGGGTAAAAATTCATGCCTGCTCTTGACAGAGGGCACACACATGTTACATTTTATAGTGAATACCACAACACAAAAATGGACAGAGAACACCTTAACAGAAAAATGGCAAACCATAAAAGAAAAACAAAAATGACTGATAAACATGTTTGTTTTTGTTTTTATTTTTTTGAGACAGAGTCTCACTACGTCTCCCTCAGTAGAGTGCTGTGGTGTCACAGCTCACAGCAACCTCAGACTCTTGGGCTTAAGTGATTCTCTTGCCTCAGCCTCCCAAGTAACTGGGACTAAAGGGGCCTGCCACAATGCCTGGCTGTTTTTTTGTTGTAGTTGTCTTTATTGTTTGGCAGGCCCAGGCCGGGTTTGAACCCGCCAGCCCCGGTACATGTGGCCAGCACCCTACCCACTGAGCTACAGGCGCCGAGCTGATAAACATGTTTTAGAAAATGCTCAGACTCACTGGAATCAAAGGACTGCAAATTACTGTAGGGTAGCACATCAAATTATCAAGACAATAAAAAAGTGAAATAAGCATTCCTATATGCTGCTGGTGGTATTATAAATTGGCAAAGTTTTTCTCAAGGGCAACTTAACAGTATAAGTGAGTAGTCTTTGACCTAGCAATGTAACTTCCAGGAGAAAATAATGCAAGGTGTGTGCATAGATTATATACAAAGTAATTTAGCATAGCCTTTTCTATCACAAAATTTGGAAGCAAAGCCAAGTCCATGAATACCAGCTATATCAATATATGACAATAACTAAGAAAATGCCATGAAGACTATGTTAACCAGTTTGGTGAAAATATTTCAAATTGTATATAAAACCAGCACAGTGTACCCCATGACTGCATTAATGTACACAGCTATGATTTAATAAATATATATATGTTAAAATGCAATAAAAGATAATACATGGAGAAATGCTCACTTCATGTATGTGAATAGGATACAGAGCAGGATTTATAATGCTGTTCCAATTTTGTTAAAATAATGGGAAAGAGAAGATTAGAAAAATATATAACAAAGTCTAGGGTGGAGAATTCTTAATGGTAGGAATTAAGGGTTACTTTTATTTTCTTTTTTGAGGTTTTCTACAGTTTCCTTATTTATTACTTTTATAGATAAATCTATGTTACTTTTGTAATCAGAAAACTTTTTTGGGGGGGGAGACAGAGTCTCACTCCAGAGTTTCACCCTGGATAGAGTGCTGTGGCATCATAGCTCACAGCAACCTCAAACTCTTGCGCTCAAGAGATCCTCTTGTCTCAGTTTTTCTATTTTTAGTAGAGACAGCTCCTCAGCTCAGTTGATCCACCCACCTTGGCCTCTCAGAGAAAGAAAACATTTTTAAGGTAGAGATGTATGCATTGATAAAAGGTGACATATTAAATGAATGTATTTGTGACATGAAAGTCCTCTTTCTTTGCCTAGGAGCTGAGCTATGCTGGGGTTGGGAGGCAGTATTATGCCTTCCATTAGGAAGGAGTTGGTAATATCTGAATTTTTAGTAGGAAAGAAGTAGAAAGAACTGGCAGAAGATGAAACAAGGGCTTCCCCTCTCCATGACCCAGTGATGCCAATCAGTTTTATCCCCTGTTCTCTTGGGTTTGGCATGTAACACTTAGTATAGAAGGTGTGACAGTTTCCTTCCTGCTTCCTCGTTCTTCTCTATTTTTGCTGCTCTATTGACATCAGTCTTAGGTGGTAGCAGCAAAAAATCTGAGAGCTACTACTGTTCAGAATTAACTAGCTGGAGACCCCTTAACATATGAGGATCAAGTAACAGCAAACTCCCGAGTGATCAGTATTGAAGTACCACTGCCCTGGGAGTTTGGGGTAGAAATAAAGCAAACGAGAAATATAGTTCCTTCTTGCTTAGAGTTTCCTATTCAGTTAGGGACTTAGAAGTCCGCAAATGTTTATATCCTTTTTCCTATCTCATCCTTCTATGTATTATACAGTTCACCTTTTTTTTGCAATCCTCTGGAATGCTTAACTACAAGGGTCTGAGCAAGTGTGTTCCACCTAACAACAGTTGCTAGGTAGCATGTGGCTTTCAGGACTGCTCTTAGGGGACCAATAGAAAAATCAAAGGCTACAACCCTCCCTTCACACAATTGCTTTTACTAGGCTATAGAAAGGGCACATTTCATTTTATTAAAACTCCTTGAGTAATCTGACCATAATTGGGTCTGATTGGAATGGTTATCTGATTTGCTGGGTTAAATAATGGCCCTTAATTGAGTCTGGGTTATTTGTAGAGCTGATGCTGCCTTGCCTTTGTTGCCCCCGCCTACCTCCTTCTGTTTCCCAATTAACCTTCATTCCTCTTTCCTTACAGAGTAAAGAAGTTGGCCAGCAGCTCCAAGATGATTTGATGAAGGTCCTGAACGAGCTCTATTCGGTAAATCAGATGGGTTGCTTGGCTCTTAGCAAGCAGAGGGAAGCAGCATTTGGCAGCTTGCAGCCGTAGTCACATCAGCAACAGAACTGAACTGAGGTTGAGGACAGTGCATGTCCCCATTGGGGGTGACTCCACCCATCTCTTTTTTTTCACATTCTTATTTTCAAAACTGCATGAGCCAAAAAGTACTTTGTCAAAATGAGATTCCTCTTCAGCTATGCAATGGGGCATAATCACTAGAGACCAGCCAAGGCCTAGGTCACCAGCACAGCTGACCCCACTAGCAGCAAACAAGGGACCTTGAACCTAATGGCAAGGAACGTAGCCTGCATTGCACCGTTAATATGTGCCTCTGGAGGAGGATTAACTGTTCAAGGTTTTGCATCAGATCTGGAATTAATCTACAAGTCTGAGACTAGAGCAGGTGCCCTAGAGGAAAGTACAGTCCTAAATGCCCCTAATATGAAGGATCAGTTCAGGCAGAGAGCTGGACCAGCTTCCTGGAGTTTTATAAAGCCGAACCTCTGCGAAGAGGCAGGCTGTGGGCTTGGAGGAGAGAACACAATCTGTTCTGAAATGACTGGCACTTTAGGCATGTGGTGCTTGTGGTTGACACGTGTTAATTCATGCACTGAGAGGTGGTGGTGGTGGTTTCTCCCCCATCCATGTTTCATTAATTATAATTAAAACAAACACACACATACCGAGGAAATTCCTGTTGTCATATAGGGAATACTTAAATTGTATAGCTAATACCTTTCAGGGACCCCTTCTCCAGTTGGGCATGCCAGTTCTCCGGGTCATTCTCCAGGGTTGCTCCATCTTGTTTGGAGGTGAAATTGATTCCCTTCCCCTCCCACTTCCACCCCTTCTCCTCCTCCTCCTTCCCTTCCCTTGGCAGTGGAGACATGCATCATAGGCATTTGGGATCAGAGAATTCCACATTCTTGATCCAGAAGCCTAGGTGTGGCCATTTTGTCATGGCAACTGTTAAGCAAGTAAATAGGGTAGAGTCATCTGACTTGTCTCCAGTGATGCTTAGTTTATTTTGAATTTCTATCGTGTGTCTCTTCTGTACCAAAGTCAAGTAGATAGATAGTACCCTTTGGTTCAGCTCCCAAGTTTTCACTTCTCTCAAATGAAGTTAAGACTTTTTAAAATTAGAAACACATCAGTGTGAAATCCATTTTCAGGCTAGATGGGTTTCCTGAACCTTGTCTTTTTAATGCTTTACTTCTGCTCTTTATTTTTAGCATATCTACTAGACACCAAGAAAAACTATTACTCCTTTTTGCTGGCAGAGTATTCCCTAAGATAGAAAATGACACATGTAGTCATTATATAAATCCTTTTATTTTCCTGGAAGCATCTTGGGCCTCTGCTATTTGCAGCTGTTTCTAGGGAGGAGTAGGCTGGATATCCAGCAAGCTTCGATCATCTCAAATCCAGTGTGCCACTTCTGCCATGGGACCTGAGGCAGCAGAGAAAGAATATACTATCTAAGGATCTGTTAGCTTTTACCCAGAGTCCTAGATCTTCACATATGCAATGCTTTTTAAAAAATAAACAAATGAAAACCTATAAGCTATGATGGAATGAGAAGAAAACCCTTGAACTTGCTTCTCTGCTCTGAGGAGGGCTGAGCTGCTATCCCTGACATCAGACTTCAGGCAGCTCAGTATTGGCCACTCCTTTGCTAGTCACCATGAGGCCACAGTCAATGCAGAGCATAGAATCTTCCCGCTCTGTTCAAACTGAGAACTAGTGTGGTGTCCCCTGCCATGAGGTGAATTGGTATAAACTCTTACAATCTGTCCAAGGCCAAAATTAAAATTTGATTTTTTCCTCTAATAGGTAGTAGGAAGAGAAAAAAAGGAATAGAAGATGCTAGAACGTTTCAGAGAAGGCAGAACACTTTGGTGCAAACACCAGCAAAGTGATTTTTCTCCCAAGGGGATATTTGACAATGTCTGCAGATATTATTGGTTGTCACAACTGAAGGGGTAGGAAGTGCTATTGGCATCTAATGATTTAGAGGCCAGGGGTGATGCTAAAATCCTACATTGCACAGGAATGTCCCCCACAACAAAGAGTTCTCTTGCCCAGAATGTCAGAAGATCAAGATCAAGAGACTCTCTAGAGTCTAGACTAGAGTCTCCTGAATTAGGCAACCTAGATTCTATCCTCTCTCGACCACTAGCTATATGAACTTGGTGGGTACTCCAAACCACTATGGCCCTAGTATCTCTGTACACTCCATGTACTAGTATCTGCATATCCTGGAGACAGGGTAGTTGGGGGTTATACTTCCTGAACTACTGGACTATAGTTAAGGGTCAAATGAGTTTGCAGTTTCTATAGGCTATTAGAAAGTTCAGAGAGTAGAAGTAGAGTTTTTTCTTCTGGAGGGTAAGATAAGCTTAGGACTGGTCTGAATAAGGCACCATATTTCTATCTCTGCTTGCATAGGACTAAAGGGTTTCCTGGGACTCAAGACATTCAGTGCTGAAACTGAGAAGAGTCTTGGGTAAAACATGCTTGGTGACATTGCATAAGATGGTGGTTTTGTCAGGTAGGAAGTTGGAACTACTGATGCTGGCTTTGGGAAGCTACATTCTGCATATACATTTTCTTAGAGGAGTCAGGAAGACAATAAAGGAGAGCTTCTTATCAGGAACTTTGCCCTTATATGCTCTCCAGGAAGGCAGGAAAGAGCTTCTCATTTTGGTGACTTTTTAGGCAATAATACTATTCATGGGCACTGGGAAAAGGAAACCAAGGAAATAAGAAACCCATCATATTTTTCAGGGCTCTTCTTACTTCATATCTGTCCCTAACAGCCATGAATAAATACTTCTTTGGGGGGTCTGATTACCCAAAGGTTGGTAATTTAAGTGCTGTTGAACTTGATGATTCAAGGGACAGGGCCCAGGTGTTCCCAAATAAAGATGCCTTTGGGAAGAGGTCCAGCATCCCACCATAAGTGGCCAGCTGCCCCTTGCACCTTCTTCTTTTCTGCTTGAGGGCCTTTGATTTCCCTGACTTGGCATTTTGTGTCAGAGCCTGCTTCCCACAGCTGCTTCTCAGAGAACAACCCCAGTGTGCATTCTTCTCCACGTGTTTTTCCTCCATAATGAGCTGGCTAGTTTGTGAGCTGTGGCATAAGTGGTTTTCATTTTCTGACTGATGCTCCAGGAATGCCTTTGAAGTCAGACCATACTGCTTCCCAAAGAACTCTGGGATTCTCTGCCTCAGTTGTACTCAGAGGTTGTGTCCGAAAAAGCCCAGCAAGCCCCCATGGAAAGTGTGTGTGGAGGCACAGAAGCCACGTGGATTGGCTGAGTGTGAAGAGTCAAGGAAGTGCTAGAATTGAGAAAGAAAGAAGAGATATGAGGACACTTTGGAGCTATTATGTCCCAGAGGTCTAATGCTTCTGTACTCCCCCTAGATACATATCCTCTTGACTTGGTGCAGCAGCTGTTTGCTTATGGAGCTACTTTAGATTGGTATTTAGCACCTGTTCCCTCAAAAAAATGGCAGTTAATAGTCTTTCAGATCTGCCTGCCTATTTGATCCTGACACTAGGCAACAAGGATGCAAGAACAAGAGATGTCCCCAAACTCAAGGCATTTGGTTTTGATAAGGAGAAACAGAGAAGTAAAGCAGCAAGCAAAAAATGATGTGATAGGCTTGGCACTTATAGCTCATCGGCTAGGACGCCAGCCACATACACCAGGGTTGGCAAGATCGAACCCAGCCCAGGCCTGCCAAACAACAATGATAACTACAACAACAGCAGCAACAAAAGTAGCCAGTTATTGTGGCTGGTGCCTGTAGTTCCAGCTACTTGGGAGGGTGAGGCAAGAGAATCACTTAAGCCCAAAGGTTTGAGGTTGCTGTGAGCTGTGACTTCACGGCACTCTACCAGGGGTAACACAGTGAGATACTGTCTCAAAAAAAAATAAAAAATGATGTGATAAGAACTCTTACCCAGGCTGAGCATGGTGGCTCATGCCTGTCATCCTAGCACTCTGGGAGGTTGAGGCAGAAGTTTTACTTGAACTCAGGAGTTGAAGACCAGACTGAGTAAGAGTGAGAACCTGTCTCTACTAAAAATAGAAAACTTAGCCAGGGGTGGTGGCTCACACTTGTACTCCCAGCTATGCAGGAGTCTGAGGCAGGAAGATCACTTGAATCCAGAAGTTTGAAGTTGAGTTGAGTTACAATGATGACACTTTAGCAAGGGTGAATCTGTCAAAAAGAAAGAAAGCAAAGAAAAAAAAAAAACTCTCACACGAAGAGGCACAAAGTCAGGCTCCTTCGAGAAATACTTGAATTGACTCTGAAATGCCAAAAGCTCTTTTATTCTTCTTGACATGTTCTTTTTTTGTTGTATCCAAAACATGCTCTTGTTTCATAATGCAGTATCTTATTGTTTCTCATTTCTTTCTCCAGGGCTACTGTTGATGGATTGCTTTAAAGTTTTTGTTTCTCTGTATATGGTTTCCTCTACATTGCTATTCAGTCCTTAGTCTTTCATAGTAGATATTTCCTTAAACGTCTGGTGATCTTTAGCTTCCTGCTCACATTTTAAACTGAGGCACTGAAATATTCTGTGTCAAGCATGGACTTCACTGTAGGGTGATCTGACTTGGCTATATCATTAGTCCTAAAATCAGGATCTGTAGATCTTTGATCTTGTATGTTCAGATTGCTGAGAAAAGGCATTTTGATCTCTCTCCCTTGAGAGTGGAGTTGTGACAGTCCTGGACCATCTTAACATTCAGTGTAGAATTTTTAGTTGCTCCTCCTGTGTAAGTTTAGTACCCCTGTCCTCATCTGAGCCTGGTGTCCCCTAGTCCACAGACCGTCTCTAAGAGAAAAAACCTCTAGTCTTTCACTACAGTTGTGTAGGGGATGTGGGGGTCTACCTGTTCTCAGACTTTGCATAGTTTCCCTCATTTTTAGCTCCATCCTCATCCCACTGCTACCAGTTTCTCTGAGGGCTTCTGTAATAGAAGTCTAGCTCTTAGTCTTAGCTCTTCTTACTTCTGGTTCAGGATTCAGTAGGGCAATTACCACTTGCCAACCTGCTTTTTGGCTTCTGCTTCCATTCTTGTTGTTTTCCCCAGTTTTGTTTTGCTGAAAAATAATAATAATAAAAAGATTTTTTATTATTTGAGTGTGGCTTAGGGAGGGAACAGAGCTAAATGCATGAATTCAGTACTTATTTTTTCAAAGTAAAGTGAATATTCTATGTAGACCTGATTTAGACTTTTGAGTTTTCCCTCCAGTTTGTATTTACCTCACAATACATATTTCTCTAAGGCCTATCTTGACTTCCCGGTTCCTTAATTGTTTTGGCCTCACTTATTCAAACATCAGCCTGTGGATATCTCAGTTTTCCTTGGAGGTAGGAGAGCACTAGTAATGCTTCTCCCTTATTTCCCCAGAGGTGAGATTCAGTGTCATTAAGTCATTTGATGCACCCATTGTTATAAAACCACCACTGTGGAGAAGAAAAGAAAACAGAAAAAAGTGGTGCTTACCCTTAGGAATTTAGTGTCTTTGGGTAGGTGGTATTTTACTCTCTTTTAACAAGATGGCTTTTTAGGGGAAAGGAACAATATGAGTTGCTGATTTTTATTACTTCATACTAATTCTCCCTCTCAAAGAAATCTCAAGGCATGAAAATTTCAGCACTCTTCTAACTTCAGGTCACTTGGTTTGTTATCGAGGGTTTTTAATTCCTAGAAAGAAGCTGTAGGCTCCCTGTGTGGAAACAGAAAGTTCCAGCAGAGTAGAGCAGTAGTAGTAGATTTGGGAACATCAGAAACAGGCTCAAGTTCTAGGCTTTGTGTCTCCCTGCTAAGGAACGTGGTTCGTCTCCTAGACAGTCACTACAATGGAAAATTTGAAAATTATGTCCCTCTCCTTTCTAGTACTTCCTTCCCGGGCCCCACTTATACTTGATGTGGATTTTACTGCTTCCCAGACTCCTACGTGAAGTGTGCAGATTTACAGTCTTCAAAGGGTTGTCTGATCGTAGAATTGCTAGGAGGAAGTGGGAAAATGCATGTGTGGCACTTGGCACAAAGCCAGGAATGTACTACATGCTCAGCGAATGACAGCTGCCATGGCTGTGGCTGCTCTTGTTCTAGTTGCTGTGACAGAGGGTGTTTGATGTGAATAAAGCAGGCCAGACAGGTCCCTGGAATGCCAGGCCAGCAGAAAGAGCTTTTGGAGCCTTTTTCTCTTCCTCATTTTATATCTGAAAAGTTAAAAAAAAAAAAATAGACTACTCTACAAGCTGTACTGTCCTCTTTGGATTTTTCACCAACCCAGGAAGGTTTTGTCCTTAGGATCTGATTGCTGGTGCCTTAGTTTCCCAGTATTGTGAAGTGACTAAGCAATAGAAATCACTTGACCAATCTGAAAGAGTGATGATTACAAGTGATAATAAATAGAAATAAATAATACATGATGGTCAGACATGAAGCCATTTCAATAAGAAGATACACGGGCTCAGTTCAAATATTGCTTTCCTGTGCTTTAGAGTGATCTTTAATAGATGATGTTTGCTAAACCAAATGCTTCTAGATTTTTCCCTTGGGGGCATGAGGATATTGCTTTATGGGGAGAGGTCCAGCTGAGTCTGTTAGTCTGTAAACCAGACAATTGACCCCATTGGCTTGACCTCTGGGGTGGGGGTGGGGGTGTCTTGCAGGTCATGAAGACATATCACATGTACAATGCCGACAGCATCAGTGCTCAGAGCAAACTCAAGGAGGCAGAGAAGCAGGAGGAGAAGCAAATTGGTAAATCGGTAAAGCAGGAAGACCGGCAGACCCCACGCTCCCCTGACTCCACAGCCAACGTTCGCATTGAGGAGAAACATGTGCGGAGGAGCTCAGTGAAGAAGATCGAGAAGATGAAGGAGAAGGTACGTATGCTCCAGTGAGAACAGGGGTTGGGGAGCAGCGTTCTGGAAGGCAAGACTGATGGGACTTTCCCAGTGGGCACCAGGAAGAGCAGAATAAGGAATCTCTGGATTCCTTTGGTGCCCAGAGACCAAGTGAGTCCTTGCCATCTCTCCTGGCAGGAATACTTAGATAGATACTGGAAGAACTTGGGCACATGACCTCAAAGTTTTTAACCTCACAGTGGTTCTCAACCTTCCTAATGCCACGACCCTTTAATACAGTTCCTCATGTGGTGACCTCCAACCATAAAGTTATTTTTGTTGCTTGGGGGTCACCACAACTTGAGGAACTGTATTAAAGGATTGTGGCATTAGGAAGTTGAGAACCACTGTGTCTAGCAGATAAATGGGAAATAGTAGTCACCTTTCTGAATTCATTTTCCAAATACAGCTCAATATCCTATTGCTTTAGGGGATGAGAGGAGACTGTTGACCTAGGGTTTGGGTTCAGGAGTTAGGTGTTCAGGGACAGGATAGTGGCACCTCCTTCAGAGTGGCACTGCAAGGATGAAGAATGGTATTTGAAGATAGAATCAAAGTGGGGCATACATCTGAAGTAGGGAGCCTCATTAACCTTTCCTGAAATGATCTACATTGTGCCCTTGAATCTCATTAAACTGAATTAGAACCCAATTTAAGGCAGACGCGCACAGGGAGTAGCAGCACAAATCTGGTTCTTGAATGTACTGTACTTTCATCTTTTAGAGAACAATCTCCCCTTTAAAGAAAAATAAAATTGAACTTCTGTTCCCTTTTCAGCGCCAAGCCAAGTACACAGAGAATAAACTGAAGGCCATTAAAGCCCGGAACGAGTACTTACTGGCTTTGGAGGCAACCAATGCATCTGTCTTCAAGTACTACATCCACGACCTGTCTGACCTTATTGATGTAAGTGCTTAAAGCCAGGGGCCTAAGGGCACCTCTTTTCTGGTTTCAGAATCCTGGTCACATGTTCCCCAGTTCTGTTGTTCAGGCATCTGGGGCATTTTGAGAACAATTATAAAATTAGTAGCCATGATCCATCAGAGGACTTGCCATGTCCCATGTACCAGGTGAAACACTTTATCTCATTCAATCCTAGGAGGAAAACATTATTATTTCTATTTTCACAGATTAATAATTCAAAGCATTTGGATGACTTATGCAGCGTCAGTTAATAAATGACAGGGGTAAAGTTTGCACCTGGGTCAGATTACGAAACCCATGCTTATAACCTCTACGCTCTTCTGTCTGCCAGGAAATACTCCTTTATGTCTGCTTCTTGCACACAGAAACTGAGTGGCAAGACCTAAAGAGTTAGAATTCCATACCTTACATTTCTGTGGTACTCAATGTTTGTCAGGATTAACTCATTTGATTTTCATATCACTCCTTTGGATAAGCATTGCTAGCTCAATTTGTAGATAAAGAAGCTATGGTTTCAGAGGGCTAAGAGACTTACCTGGCCAAAGTGATACTACAGATTAGGGTCCTGTCAGGAAGGTGTCCAGATGCCCTTGACATCTGGCCCACTGTTTTTGATATGTGGGAGAAAGATGATTGAGAAAAGCAGATGAGTAGGCACATGTTTGACATGGGGTAAGCACAAGGAATAAGCTTTTTGTCTCTGGCTTTGTGAGTCAGCCTTGGCCTTGTTTTCCTGCTACTTTCCTTCTACCCTTCTATTTGGGTCTTGTAAGCCCTCTCACCTGCAGACTCAAATCTGGCCCAGTTCCTGATCTAGTCCTAAGGGAAGCTATGTACGTACACCCTTTCCCATCTCTCCTAGTCATCAAAGTGAGGCATCTGGAGCCAGCTGATTTAGCATTGGCACCCCAGTCGCCTGTGCTTGAGGTATATCCCAGCCAGTCTTTTCTCTGAGACCCGACGTTTGCTTCAGGTTCTTGAGGGCGGCAGCTAGGCCTTGCAAGAGACTCTGGCCAGACCTCAGTTTCTCCACAGCAAACCTGCTATACTTTCCAACATCATGTGGAGTTCTGGTCTGAGGTTCTCTGTTACATCACTAGCTGGATCATCTAGATTTGTCACTGACCTGTTCCAGAAATTTGCTTTGTTTTCTGCCCATCCCTCACCCCCTCTAGCAAACTGAAGAAGCGCTCTAGAACCTTAGTTCTTAAATCTGGCCTTACTTCGGAGTCACTTGGGCAACTTTTCTAAAATACAGATTCCTATCTCCCTTCAGCCAGGGATTTTTGATTCAAAAGGTTTCAGTCTCTTAATGCCCTGAGTGTCATGGTCTCACTGGGTAAGTAGAGCCCTGTTCCCTGTCTAAGTACCTCTTTGTTCTCTCTGCTTGTTGATGCCAATCTGAACACTGTCCTCCAATGGAGGTCAAAACCTAAACAAGATCCCTTCTCCTCCTCAGGGAGCAGCTCCTCGCTGTTGGGAGAGAGGCCTGTTCTCAGCATACGCAAGAGGATCAGCTCTTGCTTATGTGTGATTTCTGCTATTTATCTTGCATTTGGTTAAAAAAGAAAAATTAGACTATGCAGACTGTCACACCCCTTTTACTGGTTTGTTCTTTTTCTTTTGCCCCCAGAGCAACTTCCCTACCTTTTTCAGCAAAATGCTGACCTCAGGGGAAAGGAAGCGCTGTTGCTATTTCAGTGACTACCTGTGCAATCCAGAGCTGCCATCAGGTGCACACAGGTGTTTTAAGATTGGTCCAAGAAGCAAGCTGTCTTCTTCCTTGCTATTATCACATTTAAAAAAAAAAAATGTCTGTTAGGAGGGTAATATTCAGGATGTGGTATAAAGTGCTGTTTCAGAAGTAGCCTCTTTAATACTTAGCAGGGAATGGGTCTATGTCACTGTGAGCAACTCCAGGCCACATGGGTAGTAAAGTTGCTCTTATTTCTTTGCTGCTGTGTTTTGGTTGTATCTTATTCTGTTTTGTTTATTATTTGTTCGTATTTTTCCTAGGATGAGACTAGATTCATTATTATTTTTTAAAAGCTGATATTAGCCTGACCTATAAATGCTCAGTAAATATTTATTTGGGGAGAGGCTATGTGCTCAGCATCAGGGGTGCAAATGGAATGTGTTAGTCTTTGCCCTAGAGGTATTCATAAACTATGATGGTATTTTTCAAACCATAAATCAGATCCATCGGGGCAGTCGCAAAATCACTTTTATGGGTTTGACTCATTTTTTCAAATGAATAGACTAGGCCAGAGTAGAATAAGAAAGAGGACATCAAGGTGTATCACACTAGTACGGTCATATTTTATTTTGTGAAGGTTTTATGTTACATGTGTATATGTGTGTGTGTGTTAAAATATAAGATATATTTTTCATGCTGAGTTGGGGGTCAAAGAGAAGTTTGGGAGCCATTGTACTGTGAATAGAAGAAGATCTCATGGTCTTCTCCCTAACTTCCACAAGGGGAAAAACCAAGTGTTTTTTAAATTTGAGTAGCCCCTGGTGCTTTAGTACATGGCTGGGCTGAGCACTCTGTATGTTCATTGAAGGAAGAAAGGAAGAGAAGGCAGAGGAAAAGGATGATCTCCTGAGCCAACATTTGTTTTTCTTTTTGTGCCTTTTAATATTATTTTGAGGTATAATTTACATACAATGACTGAACGTATGTTACAGTTTCCAGAGTTTTTGATAAATTTGTAGAAGCTTGTGACCTACATCTATATCAAGATATAGAATAAATATTTTGATCAAGGCTATAGTTCTGCCACCTCAGAAAGTTCCTCTTATCTCTTCCCAGTCGCTCCCCCACACCAAGGCAACCACCGTTAGGCCGAATGAACTTGTAGTGAAAGAAATCCTGTTTTAGGAGTTCGCAAAGTGGGAATCATACAGCATCTACTTTTCTCTGTCTGGCTTTTTTTGCCCAGGTTTTTGGGCTTCATCCATGTTGTCTGTATGTATTAGTGGCTTCTTCCTTTTTCTTGCTGATCCATGCAATAAAGAAGGCCAAAAGGATGCTCTGGCAAGGAATCGACAGTAAGAGGAGTAAGTGAGGAGCCTGGGCATATTGGCATCCTGATCTTGATGGTATCCAGAACTTGCTTCACGACAGGGGATAAATCTTATTCTAGTCCATTGCCATCTGTGTTATATATGCCATTCTTCCTCCTTCCTAAGGGTTTTGATGCTCAATGTGTACTAAAGGCATTGAGGAGAAGCGCAAAGAAGTTATTTTTGTCAATGCCGTTAGCATTGACACAAGGACTAGCCTCCGACTTCTTTTTATAGTTTGGCAGAGGATTTGAATTCAGACTGTAGGAATCCATGTGAGGCAACTGACACACCAGGAAAACCTTGACTTTAAGCCAAAAAGACATTCTGAGTTCATTTGATAGTGTCTAAGAACTGTAGGCTCATTGGAATGTAATTTTCCTCCCCCATACTCCTGGGGCTCTCTCAACACAGGAGCAGATGGATGAGTGATTGTCCTCATGGGTAGTGGGAGTGTTGTGAATGCTGTGTACGTGGATAGAGGGTCCGTGGTACCATGTGCACCTAAGTCAGACATGAGGGAACTTGACTTTTTCACTAAGAAATTTTATTAAAGGCAGTTATTTTTCTCTTTTGTGTGAACTTGAAGTGAGTGTTATGAAATACTCATTTTTCTTTTCTAGGCCTTCGGTAGAGTCTCTGGGTGAGGATATCAGCTGTGAAAGGGTTAATGGGCTATCAACTCAAGTCATCATATATCTGGATGGGCTGTCATTAAATTCTTATAAAAATTTGATTTCCCCTGAGAGATTTTTTCATCAAACATTTATATAACCCAGAAATGGTTAGGGGAGCCCAGCGTGGCCACAGAACTCATCAGAAGCCGTGGAAAGCTTGCTTTGTCCCTATTGTGAGCAAAATAATGTGCCGCCTCTTCTTAACTGGGATTCTCCTGGGAACAGGATGAAATATTCAAATCTCAGTTACCTAACCGTGTCAGATATTATTTCTTTGCTAAAGGCTCCGTTTCCAGCTATTGCCCTTACAGGTGTTCAGATAGCCAAGATTCTAGAAAAACTCTTTCATATTTCCCTGGTTGGCTAGAGGTGTGGAGGAACCAGGGGGCACACTGTGATGAGACCCCCACTCATGGGCAGAGAAGCTACTGAACCATTATGTAAAGAGAGACAGTGCAGCTCAGCCTGGGAAAAGTCTCACCCTTCCTTTGGCTATACAGAGTGAGCAAAACAAAAAACTTCAGTGCCTTCATTTACCACTTGACTTAGGTCAGGATTCAGCCTAAGTGTGTTATTTCCTGAGAAGCTAGAATCTGTACTTGTGGCATCACTCAACTAAAGTTTATTAAATGCTTGCTGTGAGCAAGGCCTAATGGTAAGGGACATAAAAAAGGATAAGACACTGGCCAGTCCCTCAAGCAACTCGTCTTCTGGTTGGGGTGAGATGAAATAGCAAGTCACAGAATGCGGGAGTGTACTCTGTATCACATGAGGGCTGCAGATGACTGTGGTTCTGAGTTAAGGCTGAGGTCAGTGGCGGCCAGGATTGCAGGTCCACCTGGCTTCCCAGAGGCTGGGAATTTGATGTGGATCTTGAAGATCTCGTCCAATTACAACAGGTGAAAGAAGAGGAGATTTTTGGGGTTGAAGGGCACTGATCAGCAGGTTAGGAGATAGATCAGTATTTGTCTAGCGTCTATAATGCTACATGATGCGAAACATATGTAAATGTCTTACCTACGAGCCTCACCACAACCTATGAGATTCGCGTTGTCCTTGTTTGAGGCTTGGAGATTAAGAAGCTTGCTTATGGTCATATAGAGTTGATTTGAGGCCTCTACTTTTCTAATATGTACCCTAAACCTAATGTCATTGAATTAGAACTGAAGAATCTAAAGAAGAAAATAGAGAGAGATGTTGTTGGATGGCTGGATTGAAAACAGATTATAATTTGTTTTGGCTGTTGGACCTTGCTCAAATTATTTAACTTCACTGAGCCTCAGCTTCCTAGTCTGGAAAATTAAGATAACACCAACCTCATTGGGATTATTATGAGGATTAAAGTGTAGAATGTGTATAAAGTGCTTAGCACACTGACTTACAGTACACTGTGCATATAGTAAGCACACGTAGTGAATAGAAACATTTTCTAAATTTCCAAACTGAGGAAGGTAGATTTTACCTTAGGAAAAAAATACCAGGTATATTAGGGATAATAGCAGTAGGGATATGGCATAATAAAAATCACATTTTAGGCAGTAATGCAGATAGCTCTGCTAAGAGATAGTAAGGGCATGGAAGAGGGTTTCAATAATGAGAAGAGAGGAAAGAGGAATTTCCAAAAATAGGTAAAGGTTTTGATGGGTACCTTTCCTCCCTACCAATTCTACCCCTGACCGCCTGCCCCCCAACACACCCCCTGTGGGCAGTGTTACTTCTGCTCATTAGACACTTACAGACATAGAGTTCATCACCAGGGCCCACACAAGGCTAGTCAGGAAGGCTTATAGGTTCCAGGGCAGCCTGGTGAGACCAGCAGCATCTCCCAGAGGAGGGAGGATCCTGCACGTGCAGCCGCCTAATCAGCCACTTTTGTCTAGCTTCCATTTGCTCTTCCCTCCCAACTGAATTTAATGTCTTTCCATCCTCTGCCTCTAGTTAAGCTGTTAAGTGCTGTTATTCCATTGCAGCCAGGCACCTGCCAGGGCCTGTTGGCACTGAATCCAGAGCCCAGCCCAGCGGATGCTCTCACTGAGCTTCTTGTCAGATGCCAGGAGGCACATCACATGCTTTTTCTTCCCCAGTAGTGCCTGTTCCCAATGTGATCGTGATGAGAGAGAAAGGCTCAGGGAGAGTTAATTTGATGCTAGCAATGAAATGGCAATCAGGCAGATGGCCTTACTCCATCTATGGATTCTTCTCTGATGTTTCTTCTCAGTTTCTGGACCTCAAAGATGCTCAAGGAATAGAGGGGATAATGGATGGCAATGAATCAGAATCACTGGGTCTTTTTGGATGGATGGGGAATGTACTCATTGAGTTACAGGATGCCACTGCTGGAGAAGGCCTTACAGATTACATTTAGACCAGGGATTTTTAGACTTTTTCTCTAGCAGAAGAATTCTTTCTTCAAATCCAACCTTACATAGAATCCCAGAATGTTAAATAGGAAAAAGAACATAGCTGGCTTGGTTGAAATAGGGATAGGAGGCTCTAAGTCCTAATAGTTGGGTTGGGTGCCTTTTTATCCCCTTCTCAAGGGCAGCCTGAGAGCTGACACAGAACCTTAGAACTCTGGTCTACAGCTTGAAAACCACTGCCCTGGGCAGCTCTGTTCATTGTACTATGGAGGAAACAGGTTTAGAGATGGGGAATGACTTTCCTAAGGTTGCTTGATTCTGCCTCTAGTATTTTTTTTATTTTTTATACAGTTGCCCTTACCATTTACTCGTTTCACTGTAGAAAATCACAGTCTCTTACATGATATAAATTTCCCCAGTAACACTTATGTTTAGAACTGCTTAGTCCTTTAAATGCTATTTCATCACCAGGGTCCACACAAGGCTAATCAGGAAGGCTTATAGGTTAAGGGCAGGGTTATCTGTTGTCAGATGCTGGGAAGGAGGGGGCACATCAGAAATCCTGGTCTGCAGCTCAGGCTGCCCTAGAACGTGGGCATTTTGTGAGGATGATGAGCCACACTGCCCCCTACTCTCTCCTTCTCCCACCTAGAGGGTTCTGCATAAATCAGCTGCGGTTACAAGACTCTTGCTCTCAGGACCCTGAGTCCTGAAATGTCCTGGCTTGGTTCTGTGTAGTGACTTAACCACAGTAACCCTTAGGGAGTGGCAGACTGCATTTTTATTGTTGAATTTTGTTATAAAGGCATTTCCCAGATGAAGCTGAAAATGAAAGAAGATTCTCCTTAATTCTCTACTCTTTTCATGTTTATGGGTTATTATTGTACAGGGCTTCATGAAATAATATCATTTTGTCCTTACAAGGTTTCTTCCTTGTAACCACCTCACAGTCCTCTCTGTTTAACCATTAAATGGGGAGTCAAGAACTGAGAACTCTCATCCAGCCTGTGGAAGTCAGAATGTCAGCCTGCCTTCTGCTGCACAGCCAGGTTCTTGGATGTGGTCAGATCTGCCCTGGTGAAAGGACCAGCCCTCTCTTTCACCCAAGCCATGGGGCTGTCCATGGTGTGCTCATGTGCCTTCTCCTTCCCACAGCAGTGTTGTGACTTAGGCTACCATGCTAGCCTGAACCGGGCTCTGCGCACCTTCCTCTCTGCCGAGTTAAATCTGGAACAGTCAAAGCATGAAGGTCTGGATGCCATTGAGAATGCAGTGGAAAACCTGGATGCCACCAGTGACAAGCAGCGCCTCATGGAGATGTACAACAATGTCTTCTGCCCCCCTATGAAGTTTGAGTTCCAGCCCCACATGGGCGACATGGTGAGGCCCTCTTCCCACCTTCTCACCCTCCGCAAGGGGCTTGAGTGCACTGTGTCTAGATTCATTACACAGAAGCCATGTTATTTGGGGGGAAGGGGTGGGGGAAAGACCTGGAAGTGGTGTCCTGTCAGATGGGTGAGGCACATTCCACTCACTGAACAACAGCTACTGAGTGCCTGCCGTCTACCAGGCTGGGCTCTGGACATTGGAGATTAGAGTCCTTGGGGAGCTTACATTCTGAGGAGTAAAGTCACTGAGATTAGGAGAGAGTTAGAAACATGCTTAGGGAAGAACCTCTGAAGGGACCCAGCAGGATCAAAAAAGATAAAAAGCAGCAGGTGTATTCTAAAAACTAACAGTTCACCATGGTGAAAGGAAGGTGGGGGAGAGGGGCACTCCCAGTGGTGAGTCTCCACAAAGTGAGAGCTAAGGTGGGACCATGTCTTAGAGTCTCTTGTGGGGGAGGGAGGGCTAAGCAGGGGAATGATGTGATCCTTTGACATTTGGCAAAGTTCTGAAAGAATTTTTGGCGGGGAGGGGTTAGAAAATTGTGATAAAGTTCTGCTTGAGTATTGAACAAAAAGGAATGGGTGCCTATAGAAAAAGGGCTTAATTAAATAATGCCCCAGTAGGGGAATGGGAGCAGTGTGACCTTGTTTTTTGTTCTACCTCCAATGACTAGAACAGGAAGGGCCAAAATAAACTAAAGTGGGAGGAAAGAGAAGCTCCTGGTTTTTTAAATGCTGTGAATCATTTGGTTCCACTTATGATGGTTGTATATACAGGTCAGAATGAAACTCATTCCTATGGGTTGGAATTCCATTTCACCTACTAGTTAAATCAGAAGGAGGATGTAAGACTTATGTAATAGAAAAAAATCAGGATGGGCTTGGCGTCTGTAGCACAGTGGTTACAGTGCTGACCACATACACCGAGGCTGGCAGGTTCGAGCCCGGCCTGGGCCAGCTAAACAACCATGACAATTCCAAAAACAACAACAAATAGCCAGGCATTGTGGTGGACACCTGTAGTCCCAGCTACTCGAGAGGCTGAGGCAAGAGAATTGCTTAAGCCCAGGAGCTTGAGGTTGCTGTAAGCTGTGATGCCATGGTACTCTACCAAGGGTGACATGGTAAAACTCTGTCTCAAATAAAAATAAAAATAAAAATAATAATAAATAAATAGAAAAGATCAGGATGGTGAGACCTTGTCTCTCCAAAAAAAAAAAACACCTGTAGTCCCAGCTACTTGAGAGGCTGAGAGGCAAGAGGATCGCTTGAGCCTCAGAGTCTGAAATTGTGCTGGGCTATGATGAAGCCACTGCACTCTAACTGGAGCAACAGAGAAGACCCTGTCTTGAGAAAAAAAAAAAAAAAAGCAAAATGGATCTCCAGGCACGGTTGGATTTAGGAGCAGGAACTTTACCAGGACTGTTCTCTCTCTGCTCCACTTCCCTTCCTGTGTGTTAGCTTTGTTTCAGGTAGGCCCTTAGCCCATGAAGGCAGGGTGACCTGCATTTCCAGCCTTCTTTCTTGATAGGCTGAAATCTAGTCGAAAGAGTATCTGACTCCCTCCTTGAAGGCCTCTCAAATGTCTCATGTGTTTTGATGGGGTAAAGTGCTTATCCATAAGCCATTTGCAGTTGTGTGTCGTTGGCTGGTGGTCGTATGCCTGGGTCCCAAGTCCATCCAAAGCACATGGCCTGAGGTGTAGAGTGGGAGGTTCCCTCCAAAGGGCAGTCAGACCAAAGCTGCCAAGAGGAGAAGGAGTGGATGCCAGGGGACCAAAAAACAGCAACACCCTCTCCCTAGGAATGGTGCTTCCCTGAGGATTAGCATCCAAATTCTTTAGAAATATCTGTACCAAAATGACAACTGTAGCAGTGTAAAGAGGATTTTCTGTCATCAGTTCTCCACTATGGAGAGGAAGGAGGTCATTTCTATCCTAAAGGCAAAAAATGTGGAGATGATTTCCTTCCTTTCCTTCTTAGGGAAAATCAGACCATTTCCAGTTTGCTTCCATTGTTGTGGCTTAGGAAACGTCAGCATCTGAACAGATGGGGAAGTGAGATGGCAGCATGTGCAATTAGAATTGGGGGAGGGGTGTCACCAGGCCCCAGGAAGCCTCATTCCTCACCTGCCCTGGCTTCTGGTCAAACTTGCCTTCCAAGCCCCTTCTCCAGCTGCTGCTGAGATTCCTTCCCAAGGATCAGTGGAACTTGGGGACCAGCTGAGTGGAGTGATACATTTTCTGGTATCGGCTGAGTTGCCTTCTGAGCCAAACAGCTTGTCTCCATAAAGGGGGAATCCAGATGCCGGGTGCTCAGGCCCCCTCCTAACCATGTCAGGGTCTTATTTCCATTCTCTAGAGTACAGCTGGAATGCATTACCTTGCACCCTGGTAGTGGACCATTGCCAAAGTATGTATCAACAGCTCTGCTGCTTCTTAAAGGAACAGGCTTAGAGGAGGTTTTCCCTCTGTGATTCCTCCCTGCTAGGTCTGGTTTACTTTAAAAATCAATGGCTCACTCCTCTGCCTGGGCCTTCCCTCTGTGTGATAATAGCTGATCAGTGGCTGAGCCAGGCAGGGGCCAGGGCCAGCCCTGCAGCTTGTAAAGGTTGTACATTGCAGCCTAGCCTTCATATGAGTGAAAATAAAATGAGATGGGAGGATGAGTTGTTCTTGGTTCCTACAGCCAGTCTATCCCCATCAGTGTGGGTTGTCTGTAGATTATCTAGGCAACAAGAAGGAGCTGCCTGAAAGTCCTTGAACTAGGGCCAGAGTTCGGGTGGCATTTTGACCGGAAGCCCTGTAATTGGACAAGGCCCCACACTGACTGTTGTTCTGGGGTGCTCAGCACATGAAATGATGCCAAGTGCTCTCAGATGTACTAGGAGGAGGTACTTGGCTCCACTCTTGGTGCCCCCAGAGGCTTGTGGGGCTCTAAATGCCTGACCGGTGACATCAGGCAGCCAGAGAGTTTCACTCTTGGCGCTAACACATTCTGGCCACTGATCTTTCTCCATTGTGTCTGCTTATCCAAGAGCCAGAGTGAAGTCAGCGCTCTTCAGATCTGAGAGCTGGCTCAGCCCAACCTTCCAGCTGGGGGAGGAGGTCAAGTCAGTTGGGAGCTTAAAAGCCAATGGAGGAAAAGGTCAAGTCCCAGCCCCCTCCATTTAAAGAGAGGTTTTGTCTTTGCAAGCAAGAGAATGGTCTGTGGGCATGTGAATGTGCCCACTCATTGCTGAGGAGGCCGAGGACGCTTCTATCCGGATGTCTCTGCAGACAAGAAGCTAGAGGACACATGGTAGTGAGGTGTCAGGAGCTACCTTCCAACTCTCCCAGCCTTCTACCATGTGTCATCCTAAGGACCATGGGTGACCCCATGCCATAGCCACACCCCCACCTAGAGACAGTGGATCAGCCTTTCCTTTGCAGGGGAAAGCTAGTTGACAATGATCTTTGAGAGAAGGGCAGACTCTTTTACCACACAGGGCTACTAAAGACCCAGGCTAAAATGATGGCTCTTTGGAAAATGCTGAGTCCCACCAGATTCCATGCCCTCTGGGGCCCTCTAGCATGGCCTGTGGTATGATCTTATTGCTGGCTTCACGTTCTCTCACTGAGTCGGAGCTCTCACACGTGGCCTGGATTTATAAACATACGTTGGCTGCCAACAGCAGCAAGTTAGCCTCCTGACCCACTTCTTTCCTGCTCTCACTCCGGTGTATGAAGGGGGATGGAGGGAGGGACTATAGAGGTGGCCACTTGGACTTCTAGCAGGAAATCCTTGCTGTGCCAAAGCATTGTGTTGCTAAGCTGGGGCTGCCTGAGGTGCTCTTCTCTACCTCCTTCACCTTCCATGAAGCTGCATACCCTGCATAGACCTCCCCCGGCTAAGAGGTGAGCTCCAAAGAGAGAGAGAGACCTGGTCTTTCCAAACAGATTCCCCTCCCCATTCCTTTCATGTGCTATTTGGTCTTGGAAGAAGTCCACGCATGTTGGTTTTGGATTTTGTTTCAACATAGAAACAGTAAGCTTTACACCTTGAATAAGAGTAGTTTTATTACCAGTAATGGGAACTGTGGAACCACCAAAAGAAGTATATCCTCTTCCTGACCTGGTGTTGCTTTCTTTCTGGCAGGCTTCCCAGCTCTGTGCCCAGCAGCCTGTCCAGAGTGAGCTGGTGCAGAGATGCCAACAACTGCAGTCTCGCTTATCCACTCTAAAGATTGAGAATGAAGAGGTGAGTTTTCTGCTTACAAGGCTCAGAGCCATCTTCTGAGTTGAACCTCTTTGCTGCTGCCCATCTGGGAGCAGGTGGAAGAAGCATGCAGAGAATGTCCGGGCTGCCACAAACATTTCCTAGCCAAATGTAGGCTTGGACTTTCCCCCTCTGTTACATCCTGCCCTTGAACTCCAGGAAGTTGCTCTTGCATTGCCAAAGGTTGTGGTCTATTTTGAGCTTTTGCAAAATGCTTTTTTTCCCCTCTACACATTTAATCAAAATGGCACTTGGCAGCTGTGTGAACAATATTGTGTCTCTGAAACCACCCCATCATGCCTAGCTTTTTCCAACATTTTCAAACAAACAGAGGCCTTTGACTTTGACACTTCAAACATCTCCATTCCCTTAGGAAAGGCTGACTTTCTTCTGGGACCAGTGTATTTGCTCTCAACAACCAGTTCAAAAGGGCAAGTATGATTGATGATCCAGTTTTATCTTGAGCTCAGTTGGCTTTTACCTTGCATCTCAGCAAATCTTCTTTTTCAAGGAATATTAGGCAGGATTGGAGATGGGTCACTTAGTGTGCAAATGAGGAAACAGGTTCATCAGTTTGTTGAAAGTTATGAAACAAAACCTGGGGCTTTGCAGAACTAGGCCCATCACAAATTTTAACTAGCTGTTTGAGTAGTGGGATTGGCTTGGATTTGTTTCATTCTCTTTCCCTTAGCACTTCTGTTACAATGAAGAGCTAACATTAAATTTTAAAAGTCAACATTAAATAAAAGAGCTAGGTCAAATATGTAGCTTGAAGGGGGCAGTGGTCTATAGGTTCTCTTGGAGAGAGTAGCACTGCGTAGCTGAGTCCATATGATGTTTATCACTCACTCAGCCCTGTCCGGAGGAAGCAGAGTTGCACCCTCTGGTGGCATTCTCCATCCTCCCCCAGCCTACTCCCTCCTCCACTTCTCCAAGCTTCTCCATCACCTGCTTCTTTGCAGCCCCCCACCCCCCATACATTATGTTGGCGATTGTCATTGCAGGTAAAGAAGACAATGGAGGCCACCCTGCAGACCATCCAGGACATTGTGACTGTTGAGGATTTCGATGTGTCTGACTGCTTCCAGTACAGCAACTCCATGGAGTCTGTCAAGTCCACAGTCTCAGAAACCTTCATGAGTAAACCTAGCATTGCTAAGAGGAGAGCCAACCAGCAGGAGACAGAGCAGTTTTATTTCACGGTAAGGGAGTTCAGTGGCCTTTAAAGAGCCTTAGCAGGCACACAAGGGAGATTTGGCACTCAGCGTCCTTGTTGAGTGTCTGATGGGCAGGCCTTGAAATCCTTGATTTGAGTCTGGGCATATTCTGAGACCATCCCTGCACTTAAAGAAACAAACAGCTACAAAGTGTATATGACTAACAGGTACCACCACCCCCCAAGAGAAAAGATCCTCCCAAGTATACTGCTAAGATTTTCCTTTTTAAGACATGTTTAACCAGCTAGTAGGTTTTCATTTGAAAGCTTCCTTGTCAGCCATAGGGGATCATGAAAAGGGGACTTCATCATTTAGTTCATAGGAACTACATCCAAATATTCTAGATAGCACGTACCTTGTTTTTAAAAGTATGTCTTTTAAGTAAGTCTCTTCTAAGTGATATGATGACATTATTTCATAACTTTTATTATTAGGAAACTGTTTTTCCTAATTATTGCTGCAATTTAAAGGGATGGGTAATGTGTAGCATTGCTGTTTTGCAGAGAATTCTAAAACATTACATTTTGTTATTCATTTGTTTCCAGTCGTCTTTTAGACAGATGGACTGATTTTTTTTTTTTTTAAGTAGCGTTAATAGTCCTTTGGAAGGTTGCTAGTTGGTCTTTAGTGCTGCTTTTTAATAATTAAGTTATTTTGAGCTTGCCAAGTTGAATTTATTGCCTGTGCTAAAATTTATTTCCTAATCTGATGACCAAGAAAGGAAAAATTAAGTTTGCAGATGTGAAATGAAATATAGCCAGTGAATGTGTATACTGATTCTGAATGAAAGGAATTAGCTTGTTTTTCAGTGAAGACACACAGTCTGCATGCAGTAAATTGAATTTTTCCTCCAACTGGAACAATTTGTTTAATTCTTTGAACACTGCCCTTTCTCTATTAAGAGCCCTAATGATTTGTTAACTTTTCTTTAAGAAATCTGTTTTTTAATTAGTTAAGCTCAGACTTCAGGTTTTTTTTTATCCTAACGAAAACTGCTAAAAGGGAATGATTTATTAGTATTGTTCTTCTAAAACAACTTTTTAAATTATCATACAAAGTAAAACAGGCTCATTATATAAAATTTAGAAGGAAAAAGAGGAAAATGAAACTGTCAGTAGTCCTACCATCTATAGGTAATGGTTTAGGAATATATTCCCTTCTAATCTCTTTCTTGTGCATACCCAAACATATGAGAGCATGTATTTATCATTTTATTGAAAAAAAAAAAAAGGGAAACTGCCACACATATTGTTTTACAGTCTCCGTCATTTAATTATAACATTCTTTACGCATATTTATAAGTAAAATACTAAAATCTACACAAGAAATGATTGACATTTTGGCTCATTCATTCGTTTTTGTGAGATAGTTAACGCACTGCCTGGTTTCCTAGTTAGTGCACCGTATATGCTAAAAGCTTTCTTTCACCGTATTTCTTTCTTCATTAGTCATTGAATTACTCGATGATCATTTATTGAGGATTTGCTCTTTGCCAAACTTTGCTATAAGTTGGGAACACTGAGAGTATAAGATGAAGAGGGAATGATGGGATTGGGCATGTAAAGGGATAACTTTCATTTTAACTTCATATTCCTAAACAGTTACAATAGAATTGATTTTTATAATTAAAAACATAGAAAAATTTTTAAAATGAATGCTTGCACATCTTCCTGAAAGGAGACCAGGATGAGTAGAAGTGAGGAAGCATCACACACAAAGTGACTTTTGGGCTTGATCTTGATGGATGGAGCAAAGCCGGCAGGGAATCAGGGAGGGGGGAGGCGGCATTCTTTGAGGGAGGAAAGAATAGCATGTGCAAAACATGAAGGGATGCAAAAACCGGGCTTAAATGTTAAGAGAACTTTATGACTATAATGAGGGACGTGTCACCTCCCCAAGCTTCATTATCCAAGGAGCTTGTTGAACTCTCTCTAGAGGGTTTTAATAAGATGATTGTTTGGCTGGTCTGTCTGGACTGCATAGATATAACACTATTTATGACCCAATCTTGTTATGTTGCTGAGTATTTCCATTTTTGAGGTTCAGTAAGAATTTGGATTTAAAAAAATCTGTGTTTAAGACAGTCTTTGTCAGAATTGCTTTTGGCTTTAAATGAAATTATACAATTTATGTTCAAGGTTGGCCTTTTGTAAAAGCAGGAGTGACCGTATGCAAATTGGTGACCTCTCAAATCCTGTCCACCTTTTCACCTTCTGTCTGGAAGCATGGATGTCCTCTAACCCATTTCCTGTCTTTTGTGGCCCTAACGCTACTTATCAAAATTTGTGTGCAAATTTCCTTGGCTAGCAGGAAGAGTTTTTGTCTGGACTTGTCTAGTAATGGATTTACAAGAGAGTTCATCATTTTTGTGACGGGTGCTTAAAATGCATCACAAAATTCATTTCATGATAAAAGGACTTTTTGCGGGTAGTGAAATAGACATATAAGAAAAGGAGGCACCTAGGTTAAACAGAGTGCCTTCCACTTTACCACATGACCCGTATAAAGCCAACACAACTGCAGATGTGCTTTTTTCGTCTGTTGTCTCTATAAACGTTGCCCCTGTATTTTTCTGTGCCCTTCAAAGCTGTCAGAGCAGTGCATCCTGGAAGCTCCTTTTGGAAAGCTGAGAAAGGAGTCCCTTGTCATGACCTGACTCCTGTGTAGTATGTCTAGTGAACAAAGGGCTCCAAGGAAAGCTTTCTGACCACCGGTGGCTGTCATCAGATTGATTTGCCCAGATGACATCAATTAGAAATTTGAAACATCGTCTATAAAGGTCACTTTGCTTGCGAGAGTCTCAGGAAAAAAACCATGAAATGTTAAAACTTGAAGTGATGTTTAAAAATCATCTAACCCAATCTTCTCATTTGAAAGATTTAATAAATCCAGAGGATGGGTAGCTTGTCCAAGGTTCTCAGGAAGGGCTGAATGGAAACTCTGGTCATCTGGTCTCTATCCACAGGTCACCTTTTTCTCTGCACCCTGCTAAAGAAGCTGAGGTGAAGGGAAAGGCTCAGGAACGGCTCAACAACTTCCCCGTCTTACATGCCCTGAGAGAGAACGTGTTTTCTGATCTCCTTGGCTTTGTGTTTATCATTCATCTATTAGAGCACATAATTCAGTAATGCCTATTTTTTCCCATTGCCTTTTTTATTGTGATTGTTAAAAACAGATTTTTTTTTTTTTTTAAGATCCAAAGATTTCAAATGGGCATACAGGAGAAGTATTCTCAATTCTAACCCCTTCTCCCCTCCCTTCTGCTGGTGATGGAAACCAGTTTCTTTTGTGTCCTTCAGGGAGAGTCTATGCCTGGGCAACAACTGGCATATACACAACAAATTACATTAGAAATGTAATGGAATAAAACCGAAGTGTGAGTAGAAGTAGTCCTTTCATACTGTTCTTCACTTTATTGTCTTCAATTAATTTCCTTTGGATATTATTTTAATATTAGTCCCAAAAAATCTACTTCCTTTTTCAGTGGCTGGACAGAATTCCATCACACGGATGTGCCATCACTTATTTAACCAATTCCCTGCTGATAGGCAGCAGTGTTCACTGTTTAGCCACGGATTATCAAAGCTTTATTAAGGCTGGTGTTTCTCCTAAGTGTATCTTTATATGAGGAGACGGATCATGAGGTTCTTATATGAGGAATAGAACAGGGAAGGGGTTAAGGATTTTAGCTGATAAAGTAACAAAGCTAGAGGGCCTGAATTCTTAGGGACTGGTCTGGGTAAGGTAATAGGAGAGGTGGTAGTGTCTTAGCCATTGGGGCCCTTAGGGTACTCTAACTTCTGGTCTGGGATCTATCCTGGGATCTCCTGCAGGCTGTTAGTAAATGTGTGCTAAGCAGGTACAAATGAGTGAATGCCTCTGCCGTGTCAATTAAACTGGGGAGATGTGCTCCATTTGAAGTTTACTCTATTATGTATTCTGTCTGACAGCTGTTTCCTGTTTTAAAAATTGACGAGGAGGAGGGGAAATGTCAGCGTGCAATGGATGGTGGGGAAGCAGCCACATAATGACATCTGTGTATCTCTGTGCATAGTGTTGGCTAGGCATAGCTCACGCCTCCTGCCCACCCCACCCCCTTGCTGCAGTGGAAACTTACGGCCTTGGGTTCACACAGATAAATCCAAAGTATAAGCAAGATCCTGTGAGTTTTTACCCCTGTGGTAAGAGTGTATTTAAAAGGAAAGATGTTTTGTAAAAATTAAAAGCATTCTCGTGCCTCTTACTAATTTGTTTTAAAAGGCTCAAAGCCTTCTGATTTGATCCCACTTTCTTAGATTTTAGCACAAAGCAAAGAAGTTTATGGAAGGAATGTTTTAAGTTAAGTGAGCAGGTGATTCAGGTATAGGGATAAGGAACACTTTTTGAGCACCTGCTGTGTGCCAGGCTGTGTGTTAATCAAATAATGCTTGTTACCCACTTTCGTTCTCAACAACTTTGTGAAAAAGATACTATTTCCATTTTTCAGATGGAAAAACATAGACTCAGGGAGGTTAAATGTTTTGTCCAAGATTAGAAGAATTAATAAGTGGTTAGGACTAGAATATTCCAACTCACTCTTTTTCATTGTAATGCAAATAAAATATCTATCTGGGAGGGAGGGCTCAGAAAGAAAAATTATTCTATTAATATTTTTTAATAAATAAAAGTCATTGCTGACAGTTAATAACCAAATCGGAATTATTGGGACATGGTTTAATTAATGAAATCATAAAAACTACACTGAAGTTTCACAATGGTAAACAACAAACACAATAAAAGCCCTATTAGACTCTGCTTCCCTTCCTACTTTTTTGAAGAAATTCTCAGTTTTGATCCTTTTGAGTGTGAAATGGGCACTGAGTGTAGGGGATGGGCACTGAACAGCTGTGTTTTAGGAACTTAATTTTATTTCGGTGATACCTAAAATGCAACATTACCCTTTCTTTTGCTTCCCCATTGAGGAAATGCCCAGCTAATCACTTTACTTTCTTAGGTGTTTGGGTTTTTTTTTTTTTAATTAATTAATTAATTTATTTATTGAATGGCAACTATGTACATTAATGCACTTCTGGGGTACAGTGTGGGGTTTTCACATGCAATCTGAAATACTTCCATCAAACTGCTCAACACAGCCTTCATGTCATTTTCTCAGTTATTGCTTTAAAACGTTCACATTCTACTCTTAGAAAGATTCACCTGTACCCCTATAAGATAAACCTCAGAAGTGATCCCTCCAAACCCCCTCCCTCCACCCATTCACTCCTCCCTTCTCCCTCCCCCCTCCCCATATTCTTAGGCTATTTGGTTATAGCTTTCATATAAAAAGTATAAATTAGTTTCATAATAGGGGTGTGTACATTGGATATTTCGCTCCGCTCGCACTGTCATCTTAGGTGTCTGTTGAAGGAAGCTGAGTATAGTGTAGGAGTGAAACCAAAGAAAACTAATTACCTAATATTGGAACAGTGACCTTAATTGCTCAAGGAGGGAATTTTGAGATTTGAGGTAATAAACAGCTCTTTTCTGGCCTCCTGGTCTCCAGAAATCATTGAAAGCCACCTGTTCTCCCCTTGCTTTCAGCTGTCTCAGCTCCTTTATCTGTGTGTCTGTCCAACGGCAACTGGAATCTTCCAGCTCAGCTCCACCGTTAAAGCCGATATGCATCATACACATAAACGCTGACTTATGGGCGAGTTAGGGAGGTGATAAATAGCATGCCTGCAAACTGTGGGGTGCCTTTATCTTCCCACTCCCAGCTCACATAGACGGAAAACTCCCAACCACGGTTTCCACACTAGTATTAGGGATGCAGGTCATACTTTGACACAGCTTTGATCCTTTAGGGTTTAATGGAAACTGAAAAGGTAATCCATCATACCCCTTTATCAGATTATTATTTATTTTAATGGTTCACCAAGTGGCAGCCACGGTTAACGAGTGAATTGTGAACACGGATGAAAAAATGATTTCCAGAATCACAAGTAGAAACATGAATGAAAGGAAGGAATTTGCATCCATCTCCTTTCAGAATTTTGGCTGTTTTCTGAGCAGTCTGGTCTGGTTTTGAGGGTTACAGCTTCTTGGTGAATTTTCCTCATTAGGAACCCTTTAAATGTCTCCTGGGATAACCTTCCAAAGAGAGGCTTTTGAAGATTGCATTCTTAGCAGTGATGTTTCCTGAAGGCTTTTCACCTCTGAGCCCTAAAATAACTGTTCCAAGTCCACAATTAGGCATTGGTTGGGGATTAGGATGTCACCCAGGGAAAACTGACAGCAGGTGAGCTGGCAGCTGGAGCAGATGGAACAGGAAAGGTGACAACAGAGCCTATTCTCATGCAGATGTTCTTGTGCAAAAGCATAAAGGAGCAGAGAGAACAGGTT
The DNA here is from genome assembly GCF_000181295.1 of Otolemur garnettii. NCBI lineage: Eukaryota > Metazoa > Chordata > Mammalia > Primates > Galagidae > Otolemur > Otolemur garnettii. The sequence continues at coordinate 2,807,898 of NW_003852450.1, read as the reverse complement.
GTGAATAAGGCAGCAGAAATGATCTGGTATAGAGTGTGTTTTGCTTTGTTTTATATTTAATTTAGAGATGAGGGGCATACTTAGGGGCTTGATTTTTATCTACTGAGGAGGGTTCTATCCAGAAGAGAGACTGAGGAGGGTTCTATCCAGAAGAGTGTGAGACTACTTGTTTATTTACCCATTCTTCATGCATTATATTGAGTATCTGTTAGGCATGATAGTAAGCATCAGGGATGCAAAGAATAATGAATGACATGGTCTCTGAGCATAGGGAGGAGGCAGTCTAGGAAGAAAGGCACGTGCGTAATAAACCCTTGGCTACAGGATTGTATGAGAAGTGCTGTCATGGAGATTTTTAAGGAACATATAGGACCATCAGGGTGAGCGTGGGAGGGTCAGGGACTGCATCCCAGAGAAAGCAGATTTTTCTTTTGTTTATAAGAGAGAATTAAAGCTTGCAGTGCAAAGTTAACATTGTATAGAAAAGTACAGAGTAAAAGTAATGTACATTTTTTTCACTTTACTTTCTATTAACCTTGTGGTAATATCCATAAAGTTGAAGGTTTGATGTATAATTACATATACATATATTTAATACACTTTAAAAGACAAAACTATTACAGTTTAAAATGTTTTATCTACTTACCAGCTCAACAATCTTACAGTGACTCAGGGGTCACACTGAATCCATGTGGGTTGCCCTGCTTTTAGGCTTCTGAGTTAGACATGGGCAGATGACCCCCAATCTGGCAGATGAACTTCTGTAGTAGCAAACAGCCAAGGCAAACTAAGATCCCAAGAACAGCTGTAGGGGACGGTGCAAAAGTCACTGTGTGAAGAGTTTAAGGGTATAGAGTCCGGGCCTGGCACTACTACTTCACTAGCTTGCTATAATCAGAGCAATTTTATTGACACCTCCCTCCCCTGAGCTCATCTTCTTCTCTGTAATAAGGAAATAATAATGTCTACCCTATGTGCTATAAAGAGTTATTTATAATGAGAGTCAAATGAGAAAAATGTATGCTAAAGTGCTCTAAAATAGCTTAAGCTGCTACACATATGAAAAGAATTAATACTATGAAGCTTAGTTCTGCTTTTCTCCTGCTCTGTATTATAATGAGTGGAGCATTTTATCCTAAAGGATAAAAGCACACGCCGTATCATCAGACTGCGTGCATTTCGATACTGAATCCACCACTCACTGTTTGACCTTGAGCGACTGAATTAAAAACTCTCCAAACATTCATGCCCTCATCTGTCAAATGGGGATAATGATAATAATAGTACCTAGAGTTATTTTGAAGATTTGATGAATTGTCTGTCAAAATACAGTCTCTCCCTGGACAGAGGAGAGAGAGCAAATCTGAAAGTGCAGCACAGCAATCACATTCTGATTGTTAGAGCAGGTAGGATTACATTCCCCAAACCCATGTTTGGAACCGTATGTGTGTATGCAAGTGGGGTGTGGCAGCCCCTTCCTCTGAGTGCTCAGCAATCCCACGCTTTCCATAAAGTCTCTGTCAGAAGGGAGGAGGCTGATTAGGATGTGGCTCAGACGAAGATGCTGTGCATGCCAGGCTTGCAGCTGAGGCAGGGGCTGAGCCTGCCATTGGCCCTGATCCTGTGTGATGGAATGCACTTGGGGAAGGGGCGGGACAGGGTGGGATGTCCATGGAGGTGTCCTCATACCAAGAAGAGGGGGACTCAGGAATCTGTCCACCTTCCCTGTTCTTCTTCAGGGAAACCAAAGGAGACAGATGAAGGGCTCTAGGAAACAGTCTCTATATGCCAGCCAACATGGAGCTCCTAGTAAAACATACAGCAGAATACTAATCCAGCATGAAAATCAGCAGCCGCCTGTATGCTTAAAGAAATAAAAAATGAACCTGGTGTAAATTAGGTCAGAAACCAAATAACCTCTAAAAAAGGGAATTGAATTGTCCTACTGAGCATCTGTAATTTTTTTCCTTCTTTGGGAAACTGATAACTCTTTCTCCTCCTCCTCTCTTAATAGAAAATGAAGGAGTACCTGGAGGGCAGGAACCTCATCACTAAATTACAAGCCAAGCACGACCTTCTGCAGAAAACCCTAGGAGAAAGTGAGTGTGGGAACCCTCTGCTAGGGTTGGCAGTGAGAGCAGCTCAAGCTTTCTTGCTGAGCACACGCCTCCCTCTTCAGCCAAGTGGACTCGATCTCGTTATTTGAATGCTTTTCTTTTCCTGGTCTGTTTGATGTGGAAGCACATGCCCCAAATGACTGCTTGAGTAATGGGGAAGGCCAATGTTTAATGAAGCACTAACGTGCATCATCTATTTGTTTAAATGGAGCGTGTCTGCTCTCCACCCAGTCCCCCTCCTCCTCCTCTGCTGTGAGTTGGGTAAAAGGGCTCAGGGGTTATTCAGTCTCCAGACACTTTGTTAAAAACTCTCAGTTCCTCTGTGGCAGGACTGAGGCTGGAGCAAGAAGGTAGGAAGCCAGGTGATGAGATACCCAGCTGCTCTGGGGGGAGGAGCGGATCTTCAAATACAGAAGATGTGGACAGCCTGCTGCTGTCCGTAGCTTCCAGGGAGAGTATCATTTTCCTTCTTCTATGAAGGGTCCTGATGTTGTTCAAGTGCTTTGAAGGGTCTCTCTGCTGTGGTCATGTTCAGGCCATGGTGCTGAATGGACTGTCTTGTCTCATAGGATGCTTTTAACCAGACTCTGGAAAGTAGCAAGGCAGAGAACTGGACGGGCACTCTGCAGTTTCTCTCCTCGGCTGTCAAACAGAAGGCGGAGGTTTAAATAGAAGTTTCCCCGGGGTTTTTGGCATCCAGCCCAGGTCTCCTGCCTAGCTCTTAGCATCCTATGATTAATGGGATTCCCAAGTTGGGGATGCCTCTGAATGCTCTGCCCTTCTTCCCTCCCCCAACTAATCTCCTCACGTAAAGATGTAAGGGAGAGGAAGGAGGGGGCTGCAGGGAATATGTGGTAACGTCAGTGACAGACAAGCCTGCACTTAGAAGGAGCTCGAACATCTTTAAATAAATTCTTGGGCACTCTTCAGATGAATTGCACCAGTGTAGGAAAGTTTGCAATACTCACTGGCCCCAGGAATTGGAGCCTCATTTTTTTATACCCGACCTTCCTACCTACCCTTTTTGCTCTGTCCTTTTCCTGCCTGGGACAATTCCCCTAGATGATTAATTGTTTTCTGTAGTCTTTGATCTTGTGATTTCTCTCTGTCTCTCTACCTATCTGCGTCTTTTTTTGTACCCCTCCTCAGCCCCATATCTTGTGATTTTTAAGGTGTTTTCTTTTATATGAAGGAAACTTGTTAGTTAGCTTATGTTTCTCTTTCCTCCCCGCTATCTGAGGGACTCAAACCAAGCAGGTTTGGCCACGAAGAGCCAAACTTTGCTTATAGAAAATCTTTACTCTTAGATTATCAGATTGCTCCATGGACAATTAGAGGAAAGAAAGCCCAGAACTATTTGAAGCAAATTATAGCTGTTATTTCTTTTTGTCAAGACAATCTGAGTATAGCCTATGAGTAAGACAGGAACTGAGGCCTTGGGGTCACAGGTGGGTGTGTATGTGTATGTGAGTGAATGGCTTTGCTCACACATGTATGCACCAGATGTACTACTATGGAGGCACGAAGGTTGACCATTCATTAATAGTGTAAGTTGCTTTAATCTAAAGATGATGAGTTCTAGCAATAAACAAAAAAAATGGTAAAATCTTCCCATGTGCAAGTCATCATGTCGTTGCCTTCTGTATATATTTGTCACCATAATGCCAGAGTCCCTTGTTCTTGCCACAGAGGGATAATTGATGTGTATGACTATTCCAGAATGGAAATGGGACAGATGTTGAAAATAATGGCTCAGAATAACATTTTTGCAGATGAAAGCCGAGCTTTTAGTAAGGAGAAGCTGTTAGGGGTGGGGGTTGGTTTTACTTAAGATGAGCTGAACTGTAATCAACAATTAGCAACCTTTAAAGGGAAGGAAAAGCCCTTCCCTCCTGCAGCCCTTGGAGTTGCCTTTCCCAGAGTTTGGATGAGAAGTGTGGGGGCTGATCTTTACTTCCCCAGCTCAGCACCTGGGTTTTGCCCCTGGTTTAAATATTAGAGGTCTGATAGAGATCAACCTTCATTAACTGTGGACCCAAGGGAAGCAATATATATTACGTCAGGACCATGTACACATGCATGTATAATTTTTAAAAACATAAGAACACTTTTTATAAGCATTAGGGTTTTCTATTTCATTTTTTAAAGCTGGCAATGACTCACTAAACTATTAGGCCCCACTATTGGATTAAGAATCATGATTTGATAGCAGTATTAACATTAAGTATCTTCCCTTCTCCCCAAACAGCTTCTATTTCGTCCCTTCCCAACCCTAACTGTGTGTGTGTGTGTGTTCATATACTCAAGAGCAAGCAAGCTGTTCCCCACCCCGACACACACCCCATATATACACATAAGAGAAGCTGAAGAGCTGAATTTTATCTCTGGGAAGGCTTCTAATAATTTCTTCCATAAAGAATGATCTGTCCTGCTATCGTTCCCCCCAAATCCACCCCTATTTTCCCATTGAAAAGGGAAATTGGCAAGTGGCGCCTGTGGCTCAAAGGAGTAGGGGGTTGGCCCCATATGCTGGAGATGGCGGGTTCAAACCCAGCCCCGGCCAAAAAAGAAAAGAAAAGGGGAACTGGCAAACCTAAGGTTTAGGGATATTGGCAACCCTGGTCTAGGAATCAGCATCAGAAATAGTTTTTGCTCAGAAAGAGGCTCTGGACACCTTTCTCTCTTTTTTTCTTTGCCACACTGTTACACCAGTGGCTATATGGGGAGGTGGGCAGGGCATGGTGATTCCTAGAAGCAGGTCTCCCTTTTTCACCCCTTTGCATCAACATATGCTTTTTGCCTTTGCTTTTCCAACAGGTCAGCGGACAGATTGCAGTCTAGCCAGGTAAGTGTGGCCTAGGAACAGGCCTGGGAAGGGCTAAAGAGAGGCCCATGGGAGTAGAGCAGTCCCAGCCTGGGGAAGGGCCAAGGAATTGAGTTGTAAAGAAAAGGAATGACTTTACAAAGCCGTGGCCTGGGGCGAGGGCTGTTTCCTTGTTTCCTTCCCTTTGCCTTGCTGACCCCATCTGGTCTTAGACAGAAATGGAGTTTCCTAAGACTTTAGGAAAGAACTGAGCAGAACTGAGTGAAGGGAGTTGTCACTTGCTGAAATAGTCCCAGAGACTCCAAAAAGCCACTGCAATGTAAGGAGAATAAAATGATTGACTCTGGAAAATCCTGGTAACCTAAACTTAACTACTAGACTTCAATGGGTGGGCTTTGGGAAGTCTCTGACAGAGTGAAAGATAGCATTTGATCTGATTTCTTAATGCCTGGAAAAGATGACAGTCCCTAATTAGTGACTATTGCCAGATAATGAAATATTGCATTGCATTGGCTTGCCAAATAGCGTTGGTGGAAATCTTCACCTGATGTACAAGTGTGCAGCCCTCCCAATCTTTCCCCACCTTCCCTTCACTCCCCCACCCTGGCTAAATATTTTTCCGCCCAGTCATGGTGCTGCTGTGAAAAAACTTGTGAGCTGGTGAAGTGTGGTGTATTCATTCAGCCAGCAGTTCTAAGATGCCTAAAAATGTGCTGATTTAACTGGAAGAAAGGTTTTAATGGGCTGGACTCCTTAGAGACCCTGGGTTAGCCCATTATATCAACCACTTAGATCTGCCAACACACACAATAATCATGAGGCCGTTTACAATTATAGGCTCATTATTTAGAGAGAGCTTCATTTGGCTTTCATCGTTTTGTCATTGTGTGAGATGATAAAGATCTCATTAATATACCAGTCTTGGTGACTAGAGGCAACCAGGATAATGGCGTTCTCTGGAATATATCTTCTCGGTGACACAGTCTTAGTATAAATTCACCTGAGGTCCTCTAGCTGCAGGGTCCGTGGGACTAAAAAGAGCTGAGTTGAATTTCCTGTTGCTGGATTATATCCCTCTGTGGCCCGGGGTCGCACCTTTCCCCTCTCTGAACTCTACTTTCCTCCTCTGTGAATCAAGAGCATTACACTAGATCAGATTCCAAAGAGGTTCCTCAGGAGGGACCTGGTGGCGGGGCAGAGCGGTGCCCAGCAGCCAGGCCCAGGTGCCTACCTCTTCTCCGAGCAAGGCAGCACTGCCCTTGCTGCCCTTTGTGTGTGGTGCCTCTGAGTCTCATTCCTATTGAGAAAGGGCTTCTGAGGCTAAACACAGCATGAAAGACCCAGAGGATCCCCAAAAGGTTTCTTCTAGATTGAATGCTTTGCCTTTTAAATCCAGAAAAATTGTTTCTTATAAAGGTAAGGAAGGATCTTTAATGATTTCCAATGGGAGGGAAAAAAACCTGTAGCACCCTTCGGTGTTTACCAGTATCTCCTTACAACAGAAAAATATTTTTGTTGTCTAACCCAAATATATTTTATGTAAATTGAACCACTTCTCTCCTGTTGTAATATTGAGTGGTCGCAGACATTAAAAGCAGACCTCTATGGTTTAGGGAGAAAAGAGCTTGATTAGGCTTTATTTGGGAAGTAATTTGTCGAGTCTCTTAGCCACTTCTGAGACTGAGCTGAATAATGTGACTTGTTTCACTCACCACCACGCAGATTGTTTTTAATTATTAAAAACTTTACCTCTGGCATTAAGAGCGGTTTTTGTCTCATTCCATCCCAATTTTTTCTTTTTCCTCCCTGTTGCTGGCTCCATCCTCCCTGACTCTGCGGGAACGATAGGCGTAGCTCAACTGTGCGGAAACAGGTAAGAGCCCAACAAGACCGGGCTGGTCTGGTGTGAGATCAGGTACAGCCCATAGCCATTTATGAAACGCCACTGTGGGTGGGGGGGATAGACATTTTTCTGACTTCATTCCTGCGCTTAGTAATGTATCATTTACTCATAATGTGTTTAATATTATAACAGCTTCATTGATTTAACTTTATTTGGAGTGGTCACAGTCTTTTTGACTTGTTCCTCTTTTTTTCTGGACATCTATCCTCTTGCATAGTAGGGATTTGGTCTGACTAGGGCAGACTGTTTTCAGGACTACCTATCTCATCCTTTCCCAAGAGATCACAAAAGGCTTGCCATGTCCTACACATATGCTAATATGAGCTGGTAACTCGAAGTAGCTAATTACCTAGGCTAGACAATCTTGCTTTAAGTTTGCAGATTTTGTTTGATTGTTTCTGATGGTGCAGTCATCTAGATATATCCTAAGACTTGCTAACAATGCAAAGATTAAGTCTGGTCTAGGAATGGCAGGCAAGAGCTGTTCAACTCTGTCATTTCATGCATGATCTTCAGTGTTGTGTTAAAATCTGCCACTGGGCAGCCAGCTCTTATTACCCATATTAGGAGGGATCTTAGAGAGCAGTGGCATGGATAATCCACGTCAATAGATAATCTAAACAGCACTTGTGCTTGTTTAAAAAGAATTAATTGAAGTATTTTTTGCAGTCGCAAATTTGACTTCCTAATTATACTTTATGGCAAATACTGAAATGATTTTAAGTCCCCTAAGCTTATATCAGCTCTGCAGTCAGCAGTTAGCAGGGAGTGGTGGAGAGAGCTCAGAAACATCTTTGTGTCTGCTCAAGGGAAAGCTGATCCAGGCTTTTAAAAATCATTTTGGATAATTCACAGCGGCTCTAGCCACAGGAAGATAATCGAATGTACAGGGCACGTGGTTTTTGTGGTGTCGGCAGCTCCTCTGACTGCTCTGGCTGAGTAGGTGGTTCATCTGAGGAACTCAGATGAGGGAGGCCTCACTTGTCTTAGCTTTGCTGTCATTTTTTTTCCCTATCTCTACTTGGATCCCATTTAGATGAAAACACCATCAGATGCAATTATATATTTATTTTATTTTATTTTGTTTTTTGAGGCAGAGTCCTACTATGTCACCCTTGGTGGAATACCATGGTATCACATCTCATAGCAACCTCAAACTCTTGGGCTTAAACGTTCTGCTTGCCTCAACCTCCCAAGTAGCTGGGACTACAGGCGCCTACCACAACACCTGGCTATTTTTTTGTTGTAGTTTATCATTGTTGTATGGCAGGCCTGGGCTGGGTTCGAACCCGCCGGCCCCTATGTGTGTGACCAGCGCCCTAACCACTGAGCCACGGGTGTCAAGCCTACATATTTTTTTAAATTATGGAAATTTCATTGCAACTCTCCTTCCTCTTGTTCCTGTATTTATTCTTTTTCCATTCTTCCACTAATTTCATTTAAAGCTAGAGAGGTCTGGAGCACCTCCCAGGAATAATTTATTGCCTTTAAAATTAATAGGTGGATAACTTGAAGAGAGAGCAAGCCTTTTCCCCTTAAACACTAACAATAGAAATGAACTTGAAGTTTGTTCCTTTCAGTTCTTGGATTGAAACTGGATTTCTTGCGTTTGGATGGGACATATGGGAAGCGCTTTACAGCCTCCATGCTGGCTAAAGGAATGCTAGAGACCACAGTTTGGCAGGTGGTATGTGCCCTTGGTTGGGCTTGCCATCGGAGGGCAATGGCACCCATCTGGTTTGCATCCTGCTGTGCGTAAAAAGTTGCAGGCAAAGTATATTTGCTGGTGCTAGATTTGAGTAAGAGTTCCAGGATATCCCCAAAATTCCAATCAAATTAAGACCTTGTTTTCATTTTTCTGCCCCAGCTGTTCTCTAGCAGTTCAGATCTACTGGTGGATCAGCAAAAAAAGCTTTTCCAAAATGGTCAGAAGGTTAAAAATATTAATAGTAAGTAATTTGGAAGATGAGTAATATTACATAAATCATCAGGAAATAAATGTTTGTTTGTTTATGGCAAATCAGCCAAAAAAGAGAAAGAATTGTAGCTTTTGATTTTGAAGGTCCCTAATGGGTTCAAGTCATTTTTGACCCTGGCAAATAGTGGTTCAAACCATCCCAGACCTTTCTTTAAAAAGAAGGCACTTCCACTGCTGCTTCTAGACCTTCCCTGCTCCCTGCAAGTCCAAGATTTTCTCTCCTGACCATGACTTCCATATCTCCTTTGCTGACCTTTCTTTCTCCTTTTCTCTAAATCTAGGCATTCTTACAGGGTTTGGTCTTCTCTGGACATCTCTCCATGGTCCTTCCCTTGTCACTCTTGTTCCCTTAGATGAATTTTCTTTTCTTCCTTAAGTACCCTTTTGTTTATATATGTATAATTTCCCATATATTTACTTTTACTGAGATCTTTATTTCTCCATACAGCTTCATTTTGCCCTACAGAACTCCCTTGAGCCACCCTTCCTTCTTTCCTTCCCTCCTTCCCACCCTCCCTCCTTCCTTTTTTCCTTCCTTCCTACCACATTTCTTGCAGGGAAGTTTTTCGTGGTAACATTCTCTGCTTTTGTTTGTCTGAGATTGTCTTAATTTCTCCCTCACTTTGAAGGGCACTTTTGTCAGATATAGGTTCTTGGTCGGTAGGTTTTTCTTTTTTTCTTTTCGCACTTGAAAAATGTTGGCCTTGGGCCTCCTGGCCTACAAATTCTCTGATGCCAAATCTGGTGATCTTACTGAGGATCGCGTGTATGTGATAAGTTGTCTCAGTGTGGGTCTCTTTGAGTTCGTCTTACTTGGTGTTTGTTGAGGTTCTTGAATATTTATATTCATGTCTTCTTTTTTCAAATTCGGGAAGTTTTCGGCCATTATTTCTTCAGCTGTGCTCCTTTCTCTCTCTTTTCTCCTGCAGGGACTTCCACAATGCATTTGTTGGTTGGTTGGTATCCCTCAGGTCCCTGAGGCTTTGGTCCCTTTTCATCAATCTTTTCTCTGTTCCTCACACTCAGTAATTTCCATTGTCATGTCTTCACGTTTGCCGATCCTTTCTTTTGCCTGTTCAAAAAATCTACCTTTGAATCCCTCTAATGAATTTTTTTCTTGAACTTTGTTATCATCTCCAGGTTTTCTGTCGCTTCATTGATATTTTCATTTTTGTTAATATATCATTTTCTTAGTTTTATATCTTTCTGTCTTTCTCCTCAGCATCCCTTTGTTCTATGATGCTGTCTTTCCACATCTCAGTAACTGACTGGGGGCTTGAAGTTGCCGTAGCACCTCCTCTCACCATCAGTTTCTTCACCTTCCCCCATTCTGATGTCCTTGACTCCTCCCTTCCCTTCTCTGTTTGTGTGCATGGGACTCTCCACTCTTGCAGTCCCTGAGGCCTCAAATCTTATCTTTGATGCCTGTTCCTTTTTTCATTACCCACATCTCATCAGTTGTCAAGACTTATCTTCTCCCTGGGTGAAAACAGAGATTAACAAATGTAATAAGAGGTTAGTACCTGACAAAAACTCTAGCCTTCCTACTCTTAAGAAATTATGCTAACCAGTGCCTATTTAGACATTATCTGATCCCTTCTCTGATTGTTTTTATCTGCACATTACTGGATGGCTGCTACTGTACTGTCTTTTCCAAGTTTATGCCCTACCCTTTTCCTTCACTTTTGATTTAAAGTTTCCTTAATCTGATTGGGTAAGAATTTATCCTAATAGTCCTTAATCACCCTTTCCAAACCTGAGGTTATGACCAAAAATAATATAAGAGAACCTCCGTAGTTGACCATCTCCCTATATTGACCACCTGATTTTCATAGACCGCAACCTATGCTCATATCAGTACAGTAGGTCTGGTTTCCTTATGTTGATCACTTCTACACGTTGACCAGTTTGTTACAGTCCCTTGAGTGGTCAACATATAGTCTACTGTATATAAAAAGGAATTAAACTGACACGGGCTCTAACACCAGTGGAGGGAAGAAGAGAAGGAGTGAGAGAGAGTGAATAAAAACCTGTAGAAATTGCTTTGTCATAGCCAGTGGCTCATTCATGTAATTTTAGCTCTGAGGCTAAGGCAGGAGGATCACTTGAGGCCAGGAGTTTGACATCAGCTGAGGCAACATAGTCAGACCTGACCCTACCCTATATCTACAAAAAATAAAAAAGAAACTGTTCAGTTAGCTGCATGCGAAGTCAGTGATAAAGTGCAGGCCTTTAGGACACCATAGGAACACACAGCAATATCTCAAGGAAATAAATTCACTCATAGCTCAGAAACATCATGAGGAGAGGAAGATGGCAGGAGCATTTGAAGCCTGTGTAATTTTGCCCATTTTGTGCTCCCTGTGGACTCTGTCTTAGTCTGCATCAGAGCAATGAGGGCTAAGAAAATCTCTTCTGTAATAAGACAGGCCATCACCAGCCCACCTTTGTCTGCCACAGATTATCCTCTGGGGCTACTTCTGACTTCTGCTGGTAACCGTAGACATGCAGGTTAATATCTGATGCTCTGTTTCCTGTCAACCCTTCATACTTACCTTTAACTACCACTGATCATCCATTTCCTGCAGGTCCAGGCAGAATTTTGCACTCATATAACTTCTTAAAGCCAGTAACCTATAAGCGTCTCAGCTTTCCTCCCTCTGGGTCTTTATATATAATTCTGGGGCCAATAAAAGTTTACCAATTTTCATATCACTATTCTTATTATGCTGTTGCTACTTTTCCTAATGTCTTTATTGATATGTAATAACTATACATATTTATGGGGTACATGTGATATTTTGATACATGCATAAAATGTATAATGATCAAATTAGGGCAGTTGGTATATCCATCACCTCAAATATTTATCTTTTTTGGTGTGTGATTCCAGATCTTTTCTTCTAGCTGTTTTGAAATATACAATATATTATTATATACTATTGTCATCCTACTGTGCCATCAAACATCAGAAATTATTCCTTCTAGCTAGCTGTAGTTCCGTACCCATTAACCTACCTCTTCCTCCCCCCACTTCTTAGTCTCTGGTTGCTATCATTCCACTTTCTACTTTCAAGATCAACTTTCTTAACTCCCATATATGAGTAAGAACATGGGGTATTTGTCTGTCTGTATCTGGTTTATTTTACTTAACATGTTGTCCTCTAGTTCTGTCCATGTTGCTGCAAAGGAGAGGATTTTATTCCTTCCTATGGCTGAATAATATTCTGTCCTACACACACACATACACACACACCCCCCACATTCTCTTTATCCTTTCATCCATGATAGATGTGTAGGTTGTTTCTACATGTTGGCTCTTGTGATAGTGCTTCAATAAGCAGATATACTGATATTCTGATACACTGATTTCTTTCCTTCTTTTTTTTGGATATATAGCCAGTGGTGGGATTGCTGGATTGCTGGATCATACAGCAGATCTACTTTGAGTTTTTGAGGGACCTCCATGCTATTGTCCAGTGTCCATTTACATTCCCGCCAACGTGGTACAGTGTAGGAACATTCCCCTTTCTTCACGTTTTCAGCATTTGTTATTTTTTGTCTTTTTGGTAATAGCCATTTTAACTAGGTGAAGACAATATCTCTTTAGTTTTGATTTGTATTTCCCTTGGTGTTAAGAATTTTTTATATGCCTATCTACCATTTGTAATCTTCTTTTAAGAAATGTCTGTTTAGTCTATTTGCCCATTTCTTAATCAGGTTATTTGTTGGCTAGTGAGTTGTTTGAGTTCCTCATATATTCCAGTTATTAAACCCTTGTCACATGGGTAGATTGCATGTGTTCTTTGACATTCTTTAGGTTGTTTCTTCACTCTGTTGATTGTTTCCTTTGCTATGCAGAAACTTTGTAGCTTGATGCAGTCCTGCTTGTCTATTTTTGTTTTTGTTTCCTGTGCTTTTAGGACCTTATCCAAAAAGTCTTTTCCTAGACCAATGTCCTAAAGGGTTTCCCCAATATTTTCTTCTATTAGTTTCTTTAATGCATTTTAATTTGATTTTGATATTTGGTGAGACATAGGAGTCTAGTTTCATTTTCCTGCTGCTACTATTTATAAATGAAAAATGTAGTAACTGAAGTCTATAACCATACAAAGGCTTCCCAAGAATTGAGGCTTTTTTTTTTTTTTTTTTTAGCTTTTTCATACTTTCATTGCAATAAGGAAGAGAGACAAAGATTCTTTCTCTAAGATCACCCTACCTGACTGGCAAAAGTCAGTGATATTGACAAGAGGGCAGACACGAGCTGCTGTAGCTGGAAAGCTGGAGGAAGCAAATGGGTTTGGGGGTTCAGGAAGAAGAGCATTTGGGTCATTGAAACCTTCCTGACTCTAGGTCCACCTTGGCATGTGAAGTATGCCCTTTGGCAGCATCTTTAGTTCCCAGAAAGCTTAGGAACTAGAGGCTAAGGCAGCTCTTCTCTCAGCCTGACTTCCAGCTGCTTTCCTAATAGTGGCCAAACCCCTTGGCCACCGTGGAAAATTTAGTGCCAGGGCAAGGACATAGGCAAACCTGTGAAATGGGCCCAAGTCACATGGACCCATCCCACTTGAGAGTCCAGTCTCTGTCCATCTAAAGCCCTTTGTAGTTTGGTTTTGGCCCCCTTGGCTAATCGCTTTCACACAGCTGGATTATTATGCATTTAGCTACATTATAAAACCATACTAGTTTTTAGGAATGTTTCATATGCCCATGTGGCCATGTTTGCTGAATTCCCAGGGAGCAAACCTGGTAGTTTTGGTCTCAGAGGGAGACTGCCTGAATCTGAATCCTTGAATCCTGTTTACCAGCCATGGGACCACAAGGAGCTATTTAACCTCACTAAGCCTTCAGGTCCTCATTTGTCAAACAATAATAATAATAACAAGTACTCCATAGGGTTGTTACCAGAACCTACTTGTCTGAAGGACTTAGCAGAAACTAAGGAGAAAAGCAGACTATGGAAATGCAGGCAAATGCAGGATCCCAGATATGCAAGGCTGTGTGAAGAAAGTAATAAGAAGTCTTTGAGAGAGTTTAGATGAAGAGTTGTCTGTACTTTTAAAGATCACCTAAATACTATGTGAGGAAAGAGAAATGTAGATCAGAAGAAGGCTAGGGGGCTCGGCGCCTGTGGCTCAAGCGGCTAAGGCGCCAGCCACATACACCTAAGGTGGCGGGTTCGAATCCCCAGCCCGAGCCCGCCAAACAACAATGATGGCTGCAACCAAAAAATGGCCAGGCGTTGTGGCGGGCGCCTGTGGTCCCAGCTACTTGGGAGGCTGAGGCAGGAGACTCGCTTGAGCCCAGGAGTTGGAGGTTGCTGTGAGTGTGATGCCATGGCACTCTATCCAGGGTGACAGCTTGAGGCTCCGTCTCAAAAAAAAAAAAAAAAAAAGAAGGCCAGGGTGGGAATTGAGATATTGGTGTATTGAACTAGGTTAATGGCAGTAGAAATGGAGAAAAGTCAATGAATTTGAGGTGTATTTAGGCAGCAGACTGCAACGGAATGTATTGATTGATTGGATGGCTGGGGGTAAGGAGCTGGTTTGGGATAAAAGATCATCAGTTCTGTTTAGGACATGCTGAATTGAAGGCATTTCTGTGACTTTCCAAGAAGGTGGTTGTGTTTTTGTACACTGGAGCTTAGAGAACAGGGCAGGTGCTTCTTTGCGGACTGGCCACTGATCTGACTAAGGCATGTTCCAGACAGTTTGGCCCATTTTCTATGACTCTGGGCTATCCCTGTTTAAAGATTCTAATGTGTCTCTCTTTGGTTTTTCAGGACTCCAGCCAAGCAATTCCTTTGGTGGTGGAAAGCTGTATCCGGTTTATCAGCAGACATGGTAAGCAGGATTACAGCCTTGCCCATATTTGTGCAAAGATTGGGAAGAACTTCCAGGAATTCTTTATAGAGTAAGAATAGAGAGTGACTTCCCATCCTGACATTCTCAGGGAAACATAAGTTCTTATTTGTTCATATAATGTTTGCTACTTTAGAATAGCACACTTAGCCACACATCATATGTTTGGACCTAAAATGGACTCGGCCACTTATCACACCCCCTTTTTTCTAGTTGAGAGTGAGTTTTAAATTGCAGCTATTATGTGAATAAGTGCAGCTGGTGTTACATGATGGCAGCAGTTTCACTGTTACTCATGGTCTTTGGGCACCTGAATAGCTCCCACCGCACAGCTGACCATGTTGGCACATTGGCTTCCTGTATCAGACTGGTTTGAAAACAATGCCTTTTCTACTGTTGCACCAATTCCTAATAATATTCACTTTTGTTTAGGTTTGGTCTCAATGCAATGTTCCCAAAGCTCAGCTCAAAACTGGTCTTAACGTTGTATCCAACTTTTGAGAGTCTGCAGGGGCTGGCTGTTTCTCAGCCTATAAACTCTGTTCTTCATCAGCTCCTGGTCTGGGTGTACTGAATTTAGGGATGGAGATAATTGCCAGAGAATTGATTTTTGAAGTGTGAGAATGTTTAAGAAAGGACAAATATCTAAATTAGTTCCACAAAGATTTTTAGGAATTTCAGGAATTGTTTTCAGATGCTGTCCTGTTCAGTGATAGGAAAAAGACCAGGAATACCTTTGTGGAGCTAAGGAAGTTTGTAAAGTATTGCTTGTCTAAATTCAAAGGCAGCCATTCTCTCTCCTTCCCCTTGCCTTCCTTGCCCCCTGTAAACCAGGACATTTCTCAGGTTTATTTTTGGAATAGTTATTGTTTTAGCATGCTTACAACTTACCTTATTTTAATCAGCTACAAGTTTGTAATCTTATCTGTGTTTATTTGAAGTAATAGCATAGTATATAACTATCCAGCAGTCAACAAATATTTATCAAGTTCATGATCAATGCTGGGCACCATGCATTGCCAAGTAGGAAAAGAGAAACAGGAATAATATGCTATTCTGTCTTTAAGTGGTTTTATGATTCACTTGTGGGAAAATAAGTAAGCAAGTGATAAGTTAAATAGAGATAAGCTGTGGTAATTCAGGATAGAAGAATAAGGAATTTCACAAGATAGTAATGATTAATGATCAAGCAATTGGCAAAGATAAGTACAAACTGAGCTCAGGGGAGGAAGAATTATTTGTGCCTAAAAGGCAATAGGAAGAAGGAAGTGTGAACGACTATTTATTCATCATGCATTTCATTCATTCATTCAACAAATATATATTGGTTACTTATTGTGTGTCAATAAAAAAGTTTCTGTTTTTTTATGAATCTTATATTCCACTGAAGGACAGATAGACAGACAATCAGTTGATGAGCCAAGGAATCCAACATGCCATGAGCCTCATGAAGAAAAGTAAAGCAAAGTGAGGGGTGGAGAATAGAGTGGGGACACTCTTCTAGGTGGATTCAAGGACAAGGCCTCTCCTGAGAAAATGATATTTGAGCAGAGTCACCAGGGCATGATCCATGCGGATATCTGGAAAAGAGAATCTTGGGGAGAGAAAACTACAAGTACAGAGACGTTTTGTATATGCAAGGAACAGCATGCAGAAGCCAGTGATAGGAGACAAAGCTGGAAGCCAGATTCTTAGGCCTCACAGGCTAAGATGAGTGTTTGGATTTTATTCCAAGTGGCATGAGAAGCCATTAGAGAATTTGAACACGAAGTCATATTTTTAAAGGATCCCTGACTGGTGTATAGATATAAGAGTACAAAGAGAAAACAGGAAGCTACTGCTGTAGTGCAGGGAAGAAGACAAGATGGTGGCCAACACTGGGTGTTAGCTGTGCCATTAGCTGAGAAATATACAGAGTGTAGATAATGTGGTCTGAATGTACCTCTCTCTGCCCCTTTACAGGCCCAGTGCATGGGGAGACAAAAATTTAGCACGTTTTTGTAGTGAGGCTCTGGAGAAAGAGGCCCACTCATATATTAATGATGGGAATGCAAACTGGTACTATCCTTTTGGATGGGAATTTGGCAATATCTAACAAAACTACATATGCACTTATCTTCCAATCCAGCAGTCCTTCTAGAAGTTTACCGTGAAGATACACCACTAACAATATGAAAATACATATGCACAAGGTTACTTGTTGCATCTTTGTTTGCAATTGCAAAATATAAGAAATAAACTAAATGCCTTTACATAGAAGAACAGTTGGAAATGAATGGCACATGTACATCAATTCAATGGAATAGTGTGCAACTCTGAAAAAAGAATGAGGACGGTTTCCATGAAGTTATGTGAAGGGATTCCCAGGATATGTACTCTTGAGTGGAAAAACAGAATACAAAAGAGTATCCATAGTACGTTGCCTTGGTAGCCTACTGTAGATGTTCCCTGACTTATGATGGGATTACATCCTGGTAAACCCATCATCATAAGTTAAAAATGTATTTAATACAACTAACCTAACAACATAGCTTATCCTCGTCTTCTTCAAACATGTTCAGAACACTTACATTAGCCTGCAATTAGGCCGAATCAGCTGGCAACACAGTACACTAAAGTGTTGGTTGTTTACTCTGGTGTTTGGGTGGCTGACTGGGAAATATGGATCACTGCTACTGCTCAACACTCAGCATTGCAACAGAGTGTCGTACCACATATTGCCAGCCCAATAAAAGATCAAAATTCAGAATTGGAAGTGCAGTTTCTACTGAATGCATATCACTTTTGCACCACCATCAAACCAAAACATCGTAAGTCAAACCATCCTACATCAGGGACCGTCCGTATAGATATTATTCCCATTTTGTTACCCATCATGGAAGAAAGAAAAGAATATATGAATATACAGGGTGGCCCTAAAGTTTGTGTGCACATGAATGTTAGGGCCACTCTGTATATGAGGGCTGTCTGGAAATTATCCAGCCACATACTGTGAAAAATAGTATTAACAACGGCTGGATACTTTCTGGACAAGCCTCGTATTGGTATCTTCTCATTTCTTCTTCTTTTTTTTAAATTTTTTTTTTTTTATTGTTTCAGGTTAATTTGAGGGTACAGAAAATTAGGTTGCAATGGTTGCATTTTTTAGGTATACTCCCTCTGTATCTTCTCATTTCTGAAAAAGAAATACAGGAATAACAAATCTATAAACCAACTAATATTTGATTGGCTATCTGCAGGGACAGGTAGGAAAGGGGTGAGAGAAGGGGGCAAAGGCACATGGGAGAGGAGTGGCCTTTGTCTTAGCATACCTCTGTGTAGTTTGGCTTTTATTTTTATTTATTTTTCTTTTTTTGTATTTATTATTAAGTCAAATATGCATAGATCATGAGTACATTCATGCATATGTAGGGTACAATGTGCTGATATCTTTCTTTAAATACAATCTAACGTGGTTAGATCAAACCAGTCAACATAGCTTTCACCTCATTTACTTGATTATTGTGCCAAAATATCTATGTTCTACACTTGACAGATTTGACTTGTACCCTGGTCATATGCTCTATAGGTGTGACCCAGCCTTTTACCCTCCCTCTGTCAAACCTCCCCCCGCCCCTCCTTTCCCACTCCATTTCTCTCCTTCATCCTGGGCTATAGTTGTGTTCTATCTTTCATAAGAAAGTGTGAGTAAATATAAGTAGGTTTTTGATAATATCCAGCATCCTTTTATGATCAGAACACTTAAGAAAATAGATATAGAAGGGACATTTCTTAAACTGATAGAGGCCATCTACAGCAAACCCACAGCCAATATCGTATTGAATGAAGTAAAATTGAAATCATTTCCACTCAGATCAGGAATCAGGCAAGGATGCCCACTGTCTCCACTGCTTTTTAACATTGTAATGGAAGTCTTAGCCATTGCAATTAAGCAAGAGAAGGCAATCGAGGGTATCCATATAGAGTCAGAGGAGATCAAACTTTTACTTTTTGCAGATGATATGATCGTACACCCGGAAAACCCCAGGGACTCAACCATAAAACTCTTAGAAGTGATCAAGGAATACAGCAGCATCTCGGGCTACAAAATCAATGCTCACAAATCAGTAACATTCATATATACCAACAATAGTCAAGGGGAAAAAACAATCAAGGACTCTATTCCCTTTACAGTAGTGCCAAAGAAAATGAAATATCTGGGAGTGTACCTAACAAAGGATGTGAAAGATCTCTTTAAAGAGAACTATGAAACTGTGAGAAAAGAAATATCCAAAGATGTCAACAAATTGAAAAACATACCATGCTCATGGCTGGAAAGAATCAACATTGTTAAAATGTCCATACTACCCAAAGCAATTTACAGATTTAATGCAATTCTGATTAAAGCACCTCTATCATACTTTAAAGATCTGGAAAAACTAGTACTTCATTTTATATGGAATCAGAAAAAAACTCGAATAGCCAAGACATTACTCAGAAATAAAAACAAAGCAGGTGGAATCACGCTACCAGACTTCAGATTATACTATAAATCTCTAGTGATCAAAACAGCATGGATGAGCAGCACCTGTGGCTCAAAGGAGTAGGGCGCCAGCCCCATATGCCAGAGGTGGTGGGTTCAAACCCAGCCCTGGCCAAAAAAAAAAAAAAAAAAAAAGAACAGCATGGTATTGGCACAAAAATAGAGAGGTAGATGTATGGAATAGAATTGAGAACCAAGAGATGAACCCAGGCACTTATTATCATTTGATCTTCAATAAGCCTATCAAAAACTTAAATTGGGCGAAAGACTCCCTATTTACCAAATGGTGCTAGGAGAATTGGCTGGCAACTTGTAGAAGACTGAAACTGGACCCACACGTTTCACCTCTAACAAAAATTGACTCTGTCTGGATAAAAGACTTAAACCTAAGACATGAAACCATAAAGATTCTTGGAAAGAGTGCAGGAGAAACACTAGTTTGGCTTTTAGAACTACATTCGTCTCCCATAGTCAAAAGATAAATAAACAAGTAAATAAAGCCAGGATGTGGGTAAAACCCCAAATGGAATGCGAATGGTAACAAACCAACCTAACTGTATTATGAGTGAATTACATAACCACACTGAAGGGGAATGAGGAAGCAAATAACTAACCTCAGTAACTTTAGGGGAAAACAGTGTTCTGGCTACATGATATAAATCTAAAGACAAAAAAGGCTGTAAACAAATATTGTATGGTAGTTTGTAATTTTTTCATCACAGGGGTATGGGTTAGCAATTCTGAAACTATTTTTTGTATGTTCTAGGACTAAGCAAATCAATACAGTATATTGTCAGGTTTTTTTTTAATTTAGCTTATAAGAGCTGCCCCTCAAATCTGTTCTGCTACATTGAATTATTTCCCCAATAGAAGCTTAAGATATTCATGGACTCCCTAAAAGACCATGGTTAAAATTTCTGTGTATATGTGTTTAGTGGTAATAGGGTCTGCAACTTTTATCAGTCTCAAGTAGAGTCTGTGGCCCACCAAATGCTGGGAATTTTCATATCCTAACTCTTTTCAAAGCCCTTGAGAGGTAAATATTATAATCTCCAGTATATAGATGAGAAATATAAATGGTAGGTGAGGGTGATTCAAGAAGAATTAAAAGAGGAGAAAGGATGTGAGGGACAACAAAGACTGAATCATGATGAAAAAACCCCACCATTTTCATGAGGAAAGGAGCAAAGTAATGTGAGCGTTGAGGTGGCTATTGTAGCAATCATTTCCAGAATTCTCTAGGAGAATAACTCTTGGCAATGGCTGGATTCAGCACAGAATGGAAGAGTTTGTGCCATTTCCAAATAAATTATCCAAGTCTGATGAGTTTTATACTTTCATGTTAGTGTACACTAAGAACAAATTTAAAAGATCATGGATGTGTCACTTTGCTTATGCAAGAATGTACCTACATTATAATAAAAAGCCAACTGGTTTTTCCCTTTGCTTGCGGGAAGCCAGCCATTTATTAATGTTCCTGCTTTTCGCAAGCATCAGATTAGACACTGTAAAGATTCTATTTGTTGAGTAAGAACATATAATGATAATTTTAAAACATAGATTCTCAAGGGGCAAATAAACCAGACCGCATGAGAGTTCAGTGTGTTTCAGGCCTGCTGCCTGATTTCCAATGAGATCCCTTCTCATTTCATCTTGTCGGGGGCCCGCAGGCCAAGATTGCTTTTCTTGAGTGTTCTCACCAACCAGAAAGTACCGCCACAATGACCGTCTCTTAGGGTGTTTCACAGTGGCTTCACCAAGTAGAGTACTGAGTGGCCAGATCTGAGATGATACTTGCTTATACTGTGCTTTTGACACTGGGTGTGTGGTTGTTTTATCAGGGCACTCACTATTGACATTCTGCGTTTAAGCAACATTATCTGGCTTTTTTTTTTTTTTTTTTTTTTTTTGAGACAGAGCCTCAAGCTGTCCCCCTGGGCAGAGTGCCGTGGCCTTACAGCTCATAGCAACCTCCAACTCCTGGGCTCAAGCGAGTCTCCTGCCTCCGCCTCCCAAGTAGCTGGGACCACAGGCGCCCACCACAACGCCTGGCTATTTTTTGGTTGCAGCCGTCATTGTTGTTTGGCGGGTCCGGGCTGGGGATTCGAACCCGCCACCTTAGGTGTACGTGGCTGGCGCCTTAGCCGGTTGAGCTATAGGCGCCAAGCCATTATCTGGCTCTTATATCCCATTGGTAACTAATATAGTACTGGTATTAATGGGGTTTTAACATTGCCTACCACACTGTGACAAATATTCTGGAGATTCCTTTGGAGAAATAGACAACTTATTACAAATCAGGTAATTACATCTCCTCTGCTTACTTCTTAGTGTACGTCGTAGTTGGATCCAGAATTTGGCCTGTGTGGTTTACAGCGGCCCTCTCACTGTGAGGGTAACTCTGAAACAGGGGACAAAATGTTGAATTTGTCTATTTTGTGTTCCTAAAATAAATTTGAGATTTCTCCAACACATTTAAGTTTTTGAAAGATTGTGCTGTAACAGAGGGATTTTGACATAATGCCCAAGATTGAGACCCAGGGATCCTGAGAAAGGCTGAGGGGTCCTGATGTGATTAGAGGTGCTGATCACAGGCTCAGCACTGATGACATACATCCTGGATTTCTTGCTGGTCTTGCGGTTACATGTGTGGTGCTATCTGTAAGCCACGTCCATGTTCAGACTGACCAGTGTGGCTCCTGCCCTCTCTGCACTTACACCCTAGCAGGCCCCACAAGCCTCATGTTGAGGACTGAGTACATCTGCAGCCACAAGGCCTGGTCTTGGTTCTCATTCTTAATCCCTGTATAACTTAAGGCTGGTCATCATATGTCATTCCCCTCACCTAGAAAATGGGACTGCTGTTAACCCTTGTCTTATTGTGAGGTTATCACTTGTAGGGACCAAGTGATTTATTTACATGAATGTGTTTATTAGCAGCAATCACTACACATGCTTTCTTTTCCACGATTTTTTTCTACTCTAACAAAACCCAAGAAGGCAGACTTTCTGTGCCCATTATCTTAGAATAACATTTATTTGTGTTATCTTTGGAGTAAGGCAATAAATAGGTACCCATGCCTAGCACAGTGTCCGGCAACACTGCCCGTTGACTGATCGCTTACATATTCCTGCCTTCTCTTATTTGCTCAAGTATTGAAAGCATTGCCCCCCTAGAGCAGTCAAACAGGGTTAGAACAGTTAAAGCAATAATTATAATCTCAGACCTTATGGAACTCCTCCAGTGGTAACTAAAGACTTGCCTGCCATGACCAATTTCCCCATTCTTTTTATTTTATTATTTTATTATGTCTCCCTCTGTTGAGCAGCCTCCATTTCCCCAGTCCTGACCTAGGGGATAAGAAAGCACCAGTGTGTCACTTCCCCATTTTACAGATGGGAACAGTGCAGCAGAGAGGCAAAGACAAGAGAAAGAACCTGCCCCATGTCACCCTTGGAGTCGGGAGGAGTCTCTGACTTGATGCTTTCTTAGCTGATGCCCCACAGTCATTCCAGTGACTTTTCCAATATTCTTGCATGTGTTTTTCTCCTTTGCCCTGCAGAAGAGAGAGCAGGGTGCTTAAATACTGTTGGGGGAGATGAGCATTCAGCTAAGCGTGGTGTTAGGGTTGTAAGTACGCTTTTTCTTCTCCTGGATCACTTTTTCTTGTGTTTCTAGGACTACAACATGAAGGAATTTTCCGGGTGTCAGGATCCCAGGTGGAAGTGAATGACATCAAAAATGCTTTTGAGAGAGGTGAGGAAACAGCCTTGAGGACAAGGCCAAATGTTTGCCAGCCCTCTGGGTTATTGGCTCCACCCTGTCTCCCCTGAGAGCTCCCCAGCGGTGAGGAAGCTAGCTTGCCTCCCTCTTCAGAGGGCACCTGCCCCCTTGTACATACTCCTCTCTGGATATGCAAGGAGATACCAGGGTGCGTCTCAGCCCTACCCATCCTGCCTCTCATGCCGATGATCTGCTAAAACTGAAGAAGTTAGCTATGATATCTGAGCAGTTTATGGCTTCACCCAGAACCCTTGGTGGCAGTTAATATCAAGGCTAATGTGCAAGTTCATTGTAGCCCATTTATTATCTTGTGGGCTATTAAGGTAATGGGCAAGCTTTGGCAATTTCCGTCACAGTAATGGATATATATAGTTTCAATTTGAGGTTGGTCCTATCATTAAATCTAATTACATCTGATATGAAATTTTCCATAGGGAGCTCTGGCATGATTGTTCTCCTGTAAATAGGTAGTGTTCTTTGTTGCAGGCCAGGAGGAATGAGAGCTCGTCTGAGAAGCTGGCCTCCTTGGCCTCATTTTCCTCCCCCAGGGGCTCTGTCCCAGCCTGGTTTCATGGTTCTTTAGAGAGAGAGACAGTTGCTCTGTTCCAACCCTAGTCTATGGGGAATGTCCCTGAGCTAGGATGGCACAAGAGAGTTTATGCTGATGGACTCTTCTGCCCTCCTCTGGTCCAGGGCCCCCTGAAACTGAGCAGGCTTTACTTTATCTTTCCCTGGTCCGATGGCCACCAGGCTGGGCAGAGAACTGATGGACTGGGATGTGGGTGTGAATAGTTTACTCCCCCGCTCCCATCCCACCACCACCTTGTCTTACGTGTTTTTGCCTCTCTAACTTTTGGGGGACTTCCTTATCCCCAGGAGAGGACCCGCTGGCTGGGGACCAGAACGACCACGACATGGATTCCATAGCTGGTGTCCTGAAACTTTATTTCCGGGGGCTGGAACACCCTCTCTTCCCCAAGGACATCTTTCATGACCTGATGGCCTGCGTTAGTAAGTACCATCCTGGCTTCAGACTGGGCTTCTGGGCCAGCGTACTGGGTAGCAAGATATAAAAAAGTTTAGAGTCTATGTTTCTCCTAAACTTCCACAGTGAAGTTTCTCCTTCTCAGGAATGGCTTTTCACTAACAATCTGGGACCCCAAGTCAGGACTCCTGACTTTTTTCTTTATGATTCAGCTCAGTCTTCAATACTTTTACTTCTCTGGGATTTAACTTCTTTTAGTAAAATACCTTTATATTCATATATAAGACTTAGTGATTTTCAGTTATGTATTTGAAGCTTATACATTATACTTTTCATTATACAAGGAGAAAAAGCATAAATGTTACAAATGTCTCTTGCTTGTTGCTTTAAATATGATGCTACTTACTTGCTGAATGTATTAGTATGTATCCTTCCAGGAACAAAAGCCTGTGTGCCGTAGTAATATGATATTTTCCCAAAGAGAAAGATGTATTCTCTACTTTACCCTCATAGTGGCTCACTACCTCTTACTCCACATGAAGGAACTTGGGTCTTGAAAAGCTATTTCTAACCATTTTATTTAGCTTGTGATACAGAAACCGTCCCTCTTTTTATTTTCCTATGGAAATCAATCAGTGGAAACATGGATTGCTATCAGGTCACCTGGAAGCAGACCCCATCTGAATGATGGCTCTCGAGACTGGAGGGAATGGTGCCCTTTAAAATGATCCTGATTCCTAGGTCAACCAGGGTCTTTATGCCCCCACCCCAAGTTTCTTGTCTGGCTCAATATATGCCCTAAGCACTTACTCTTCTTTCAGTTATTCTGAGACCAAAAGGCCCAGAATATTCAGGAAGTAGCTCTCTGATTTTGTTTGTTGACTCTCTACTTGTGGGAGTCTAGTGGAAATGAGTTATGTGTCTGCTTCCAGGACTGGGCCTAGGCAAAGTATCTTAAGCCAATCTGGGGTCGCCAACACAGCTCAAGATCCCCTGGCTACCCAGTTCTCCCCTGAGATACACTCTTCCCTCTAATCCAGTTCTTCCCATTTCTTTTTCACATAAAGGCATTCATAGAAAATGACAATATGTACATGGCACACAGTGGAAGTGAGAGGCTGCCCATGATGGAGGCCATAGGCCCACAGCCATACCTGTAACCACTCTGTCCACAGCATAAGGAAACTTCTCTGTCTTCTTCCTGGATATCTCTCCCTACCCAGGGGGCCTGCTATCTCCCATGTTCTACTCATCCCTGCTGCAGATAAGGGAGAGGGAAGATAACCCAGACTTGTGCAGAGGATGCATGTGGGATGCGTGTAGAGTGGGTAGCATAGGACCTACACATAGCCTGTCTCCCTCCCCAGATGTAGGCCCTCTAAGGCTGGGTATTGAATAGTCACAGCCAGTTTGTGGACAGCTCCTTACTTTTGGTCATTTGAATAAGAAGGTAGTAGGTGGTGTGGGGAATATCTCCAACTCCTTCTGTGCCCAGGGAGCATATACCTTGCATCCTTGTAAGATGCATCCTGTAAGATGTCTACCTCTAGGCAGTGGTAAGTGTCTAGAGCCTAGTGTCTTCTTCCAGCAGCCCCACCCCAGGAGCAACAGGGCTTAAAGTCCTGCTCCTGGGCACCAGTGCTGTATGTGGGCTTCACTGGCTGCTCCCTGTGTTGCTCCTTTTTGTAGTAAACCTTCTCATCATTACCCCACGGGATCTCAGTCACAGTGGAGGATAACATGTGGCCTTCTTCTTTCAGCAATGGACAACCTGCAGGAGAGAGCTCTGCACATCCGGAAAGTCCTGCTGGTCCTGCCCAAAACCACTCTGATTATCATGAGATACCTCTTTGCCTTCCTCAATCAGTGAGTAGCCTCCCCACTGAACAACTGGATTGGGCCTTGATTTGGCTACTGGAATTCCCCATATGGATTTGGGTCTGTTCATTCGTCTATCACCAAAAAATATTTATAGAGCCACCTACTGGCCACAGTCCTAGGCTATAAGAATATATTGTTAAAAAAGAGGTGAAGACTTGATATCATTTAATTAAAGAAAAATAAATAAGGGTAAAGAAGAGGAAGAGAGTGCAGGGCTCTGAATGGTGGAGGGGCAGGAGAGAAAGGGGGGGGCCTCTAGAGATGGGTGGCCACAGAGGCCTCTCTGAGAAGACGGTGCAGGAGCAGCAGCCTAAGGAAGAGGAAAAGGAGCCCGGGAACACTCAGGATTTAAGTATCCTGGGAAAAATGGATTCGGATTTGGGAAGCAAGCCAAAGATTTCGCTTTTGAAAAACCTAGATTTCTAGATTCTTTAAAAAATTATTAAAACTGGCAACACTGGGTCTGCATTCCCACACGACAGCACTTTCCTATGTAGGAAGAGCTACCCCATAGAGGGGGCTGGCACTCCCCAGTTTACCGCAGCCCTCACAGGACTCCCCAACACTGAGGCTGAATTCACTTGTCATTTTCCATCTCTCTTGCCTTGTAGTTTTTCATTTAGTCAAAAAAATATTCCTCCAGATCCATGAATCAACAGGCCACAGTGTTTTAACATGTATTTCTTTGTGAAAATGAAGAATCTTCCCAATGAGGTGGATCTCTGCTTAAAAGAGAGGCCATTTCACAAACTTCAGCTTGCTCATAAGTTCAGCCTGTAGACCTCTGAGTTAGCAGCCCATGCCTGAGACTTTTTCTGGGCCACCCATACCATACCGTCACGTAGCCCCTCTGTTAGTCCTACAGGGCTACAGAGGGTCCCTGCTCCCCAAATGGCCTCTTCCACATGGCTGCTTCTGCTTTATTCATTAGCCGGTTTGTGACTCAGCACCATAACTGCCTTTGGGTTAAAAACCCCTAATGACTCACACAGGGTGTTCACTCACATGCAGCCTGGAAACTCTGCGAATTACTCAGAAGTCAGTCAGTCCTCTCGGGGCCACCAGTCATTGTCTCCCCTCATGAACCTGTACCTGCCCTCAACACTAGTTTAGTCTGTCCCTGCAGAGCAAGGAGCATGACAGTGGTGGGCAAAGGGCATGGGGAGAGGAGGCAGGGCCTGGGTACCGAGAAACAGCAGTGTGAGCACCATGAACAGAGATGGTGGCCGCTGTTGAAGAAAATGTGGGAACTGCTTTCACTTCAGGTTATTGCGAGGGTACACACAACCAGGTCACAATTTCTGAAATTGTTAGGTAGTTTGGTATTATTTTACTGATTGGGTTTTTTCCTGGTTAGAAAAACATTGATTCACTCATCAAAGTTTACATTGAAAAGATGTAGCATTAATAATCACAGTGTTTCCTAAAACAATAAATAGAAGGTAGGACACAGGTGATAAAGATGTCCGCCTTCGTGGGAAGATGGCAGTTGGTACCATGTACATTTACAGATAGGTGTAATGGTACAGTAGAACCTCTGTAAGATGACCACCCAAGGGACTATAACAAACTGGTCAACATAGGAACTGGGCCTGCTCTACTGATAATGTACATAAGGTGCATGTCTGGTCTGTGGAAATTTGGTCAGGAGGTGGTCAACTGTGGAGGTTCTGATGGTAGCTTCTGATGGCCATCCCACCTAGGTCCAGACTTTCAGGACACTTTTCCATCATTGCTCTGGGTCCTCGGTATGTGTGTACTTTATTCTGGCTGCACTTTATTCTTGAATTGGGCACATCCTCAATCTCGAGGAACCAAAAAAACATAATATGTCACAGGTTCTATGGGTCAGGAATCCAAGTGGAGCTTAGCTGGGGCCTCTGGAGTGAAAAGGGAAAACTCTAGAAAAGTAGATGATCAAAAGCAAGTTTCCCTACCAGTGCCGATTTCCTCATTACCCCAGGCCCTAAAGCCTCTGTTCCCAACCACCATTCTGAGCCTTCCTAAGATGCACGAAAGATGATGAGTTCAAATCAGTTAGGAGAATATGCTGACATTAAAAACCGAAACTATAGAAATATAGTGGAACTCTTAGAGGACACGGCATGAATATAAGCTGACACCAGGAAGAAGAAAAAATTAAAGCAGGGAGGTGTTACCCATGTTATCCATTTGATACTTCTTTAAAAATAAAAAGCCAGGGTTTGAGGTCTTATATCCACACAGCTTTCATGAACATCAAACATGACTGATAAACACCATGTTTTAAGCAAAACTCAGTGCACATACATGAATTTTTCTAGGGAGAGAATTCTAACATTCTCTCCCTAAAAGTTTTCTAGGTTTTATCAAATTCTTGAAGGAGTCTGTGTCACTCAAACAGTTAAGCACCACTGTTTTAGCCCCTAAACTTAGATGTTCACACTATCCATTGGAAAAGAGAAAAGATCTTAGTCTATATTTTCATGGGAGTAAAAAATGGACCTAGATTCAGGAGACCACATAGTCCATGCAGATGAGTCCTCTTCAAGTCCCCGGTTACCATAGCCATCTATGAATTGAACATCGTTACCCTAGTGGGCTTCACAGCATTTGTCATCTTTTACAGAGCTTTGACCTGGGACTCGGGGCTAGCATTTGTCTCACTTTAACCACCAGATTTCCCAGAAATGGCTGGTTTAGTAGTCAGTAGAGTGCTGCGGCATCACAGTTCACAACAACCTCACACTCTTGGGCTTAAGCGATTCTCTTGCCTCAGTCTCCCAAGTAGCTGGGACTATAGGCACTCACCACAACGCCCAGCTACTTTTTGGAGATGAGGTGTCTTGCTCTGGCTCAGGCTAGTTTCAAACCTGTGAGTTCAGATAATCTACCCTCCTCAGCCTCCCTGATTGCTAGGATTACAGGTGTGAGCCACCACACCCGGCCTTGCTTTCTTTTGTGTTACTAAACCATTGTGATATCACATTAAAGAACCAGGGCCTTCCTCTTCCTTGTCCCTCAATGACACCAAGACCTGGCCAGCCTGGGATTGATTAGCTGTAGCTTTAGCTTTCAGGTTCCTCATGCCTCAGTTCCTGAGGTTACCAAGGTAGTTATCTCTCCTGTCTCTCCAGTTTTAATTTGACCAAGAAGTAGACTTAGAAACTTCTCCCAGTCTTTTCTAAATTGCTGCTCCCTTTTAACTCAGGATCCAGGGAAAGAGTATAAAATTAAATCTTTAAGAACTCCTGTGAAGGCTGGGTGCGATGACTCACATCTGTAATCCTAGCACTCTGGGAGGCCAAGGCAGGAGTGTGGCTTGAGGGTAGGAGTTTGAGAACATTCTGAGCAAAAGCAAGAGCCTGTCTCTATTAAAAATAGAAAAAATTAGGAGAGCATAGTGGCAGGCATCTGTAGAGCCAGCTACTTGGGAGGCTGAGGCAGGAGGATCACTTGAACCCAGGAGTGTGAAGTTACAATGAGTTATGTTGACACTGCCACCGCCCTATATCCCAGGCAACAGAGCAAGACCCTGTCTCAGAAAAACAAAAACAAAACAAACAAAAAAATTCCTGTGAAACTGTCCAGCACTGAGATCTGTAACCTTCCCCATCACTGGCCTCTCCTAAATTTGATTATAGGTCCTAGAAAATAGTGATTCTCAACTTTCTTTGCATGACAGTCATTCACATCCATAGTGCCACTTCTCAGGTCCCATAGTGATTCTTGAAAGGGCAGTGGGTACAATGCAGCATCTCCAAGGGGGAAAACGCCAATGGGTTAGAGTCTGGATACAGGGAACACTAGAAATAAACTCTTCCTACTAAGGAAGAACAACTACTCAGATGGAGACACCTGAGCGTTAGGCCTCTAGTTCCCCATCAGAGGGCTTTGGTTTCTTCTCAGGATCTGTCAGAAACTGGTGCAGGAGGTTTACTGCTGATGCCTATAAGGGAGGCCAGTCTCAGTAGAACTCACTGTTCTGCAGACCGTGTGGGGGATGCATCCAGAGCTGGCCCAGCCCTCAGTGCCTGGATAGACAAGGCACAGTGGGTACCCCTCAGGTGCAATGGCTCATTGAAACCCTTGGATCCTTGACCAAGGTTGGATACATAGGTTGGAGCAGCTGCTGGTTGAGAAGGGGGTGTTCCCAGAATAAATACCCAAGAATAAAGTCAGCCTGCACCCAGTGAAAGCCTGAGCAGAAGCTGAACAGCATGCTGACCTTTTCCAGACTAGATCCTGTATATAATAATGTAGGAGGATATTATGAAAATGAAAAACAATTGCATTAACTGTTGCAGAAAGAAATTCACTGGCTTGATGGAATACAAAAGCTAATCAGTTGGCTATTTTTTTAATAAGTCTAGAGGCTAGAATGGAATATCCCTAATAATTTGATTATTTTGTTATGTAGAATATACACAATGCAAATGCCCGTGCCTTCTGGCCGTGTCATTACCAGGGCAGCCTGGGGGCCCTGTCTGCTCTGATACCTCAGTGCCTTGGCCTGTGGGAGCCACATTCAGCTCTGCAGAGTATCTTCTCAAGACAGAATGTCTGTGGTGGACGAGCTCTGAGTAGGGGTGAGGATGGGGCAGTAAGAGGATGTGAAGAGGGAGTTTGGGATGAGGAAAGGTCAGACCTGCAGGAAGGCTCCTCCACCTTGCTTTTCCTTGGCTCCTGAATCACCATCCTGGTGGTCACTCTGTTCTTCCCAGCTGACTTTCTGGAAGGCCTCTGATGCCCAGAAAGGCAGGTGACAATTTGTGGACCTTCTGCTTTTGCTCTTGGCAGTGCCTTCTGTGCTTGTGTTTTCTGGGCATTCATGCGCGAGGTTTCCAGCTTGCCCCCTTTCCCTTCTCGTCCAGTTTATCACAGTTCAGTGAAGAGAACATGATGGACCCCTACAACCTCGCCATCTGCTTCGGGCCCTCACTGATGTCAGTGCCGGAGGGCCACGACCAGGTGTCCTGCCAAGCCCACGTGAATGAGCTGATCAAAACCATCATCATCCAGCATGAGAACATCTTCCCCAGCCCTAGGGAGCTGGAGGGCCCTGTCTACAGCAGAGGAGGAAGCATGGAGGATTACTGGTAGGGGACTTGGGCCTGGAGGGTGGGGGGAGTCACCAGCACACACTGGCATGAGGGCCAGATGGCCAAACAAAAACTGAAGGGAAACCCAGATCCAGCCTCCCACTCCCAGACGTTCCTGGCTGTCAGGGGGTGGGGATGGTAGAAGCAGTCCCCCACCTCAGTCCTACCTCAAAATAAATACCGCTTTGTGCCAACTCCCTTTTTTAATGGATTCTCAGTGGCAAGGGACCATTCAGAAAGATAATAACAACTTTAATAGGAATACTAAACATCTCCAGAAACAGATTTTTATAAAGTTCCATATAGAACTGCTTTCTCTAGTCAATAGCATCTCTCGGGCTCCTACTCTGTGCTATGTATGGTGAGAAAGACAGTCCTGGGTCCCAGGGAATTCCTTTCTTATTTGGATAAGTTTAGATATGAGGCATCATTTCCTGACTGAGTTTGTAAGATGACACTTTAGAATGACTTCAGAAAGTTGGGGAGAGAAAGAGAGGTAAACTCCACTGGCAGCAGGTTAGGCACACTCCCATTCTCAAGCAGGATTAGACCCCACGGGGCAGGGTTTTCCCTGACCTAGCCTGGAAACAGAGCTCTAAGTGGAATCCCTAGGACACATCTTTGGTAGAACCCTCTGTTAGACAAATCACTATTTTCACTTTACAGAAGTCACTACAACCCAGAGAGACCAGAGATGGTGTTTCAGGCCACCCAGCAATGACAACTGAATCCTGATCTCTTGTCTCTTAGCATAGAGCACCACCCCTTACCCCACGCTGCTCACCACAATAGCACTTACCATGTCATTTTTCTGCTAAACACAAAGACAATTGCCTCCCTCCTTTAGTCCCTAATGTCCCTTACTCTTTCCCCTCCTCCTCCTCTTCCCCACTTCCCCTACATAGTATTTCAGCTGAGCTGAAAGCACAAGCCAGCCCAAATCAGATTCCATCTAAATTCAACATCTGGAACCAATTCAACCAGCCCCATTGCTATTGACTGAGGTAGAGGAGGACAGAGGAGCTTGTTTACTTAATGAGAGGCCAATTGGGCCACACTTCTCCCTGACCCCACAGAAGCCTCTTGCCTAAGGAGTGAAGAAATTGGCATTCATTTGTCTGTGAACGTAATAATATCAGTGACATCCCTAGGTTCACTTCTCTCTGCTGTACTGCAGATTTCAGTGTGTGGGTGTGAGCTGGAGGCACCTATGCTGGCCAGCTGGGAGAGAAAGCTTTTTGTCACCGACAGATGGTCAGTGATGACTGGGGAGGTCGTTGGTCAGTTCAGTTCTCAGCATACTGGCTGACAAGCTCCAGGGAGCTGTCCTTGTGCATGTGGCTTAGAAGGTTGGTTTTCCCCCGTGCATAATGGTGAAAAGCTGTAGAACTGTGTTTCCCAATTCTTGCTTTACCTTTCTGCTAAAATCTGGCAGAAAATCTGCTGTTACTTCTCAAATATCAAACCACTGCAGGCTCTGGACCAATGCCCAGGGCATAGAGCTCCCCCACAGCCCTGCACCCCCATCCTAGCCCAGTGGCGCAGACAGCCCCGGAAGGCCATGGCTCACAGGGTGCAGACAGGCAGGCACTTTCCTCCAGTTTTCTCCAAGGTGTTCTCCCCAGCTCCCCGCCCCTGTTTGTTGTGCACCCGGCATTTATTAGCAGCCTCTGTAAAACCCACAAGGCTAGTGAGGGAACATGACTACCACATGCTGGGTAAGGAGGCCAGCAGCACTTGAGGATCCAGAGTCAGTGGCCCTGGGTTGAGAGGGACCTCAGACCATGGGATTCACACCCACCAAGAAAACTCCTGGCCTTTCCTCTCCCTTGGGAAGAGAAAGAACGCCAGCACAGTAAGTTAGGGTGATGAAGGAAGTGAGCAAGGGGAAATAGAAGGAGAGTTAGAGCCCTAAGAAGCCTGGAAAATGGCCAGGAGGCCAGGTCAGCCATGGTGAGGGGAGCACACAGGCTCCACCAATGTGAGGAGCACCAGTGTCCCACACTGTGGAGAGGAGAGGCAAATCTATTTTACCACACTTACCACCCTGCAAATGGAACCAATTTTCTAGGACTACCTGCTGGGAGGCACAGTGGTCTTCTTCTGAGTCTTCGGGTGCTAGCAGGCCTACTAGGGGCATTGCTGGGGCTGAGAGTATGTGACCAGAGAAACATAAGATTTTAGGGCAAGAAGAGGCCTTAAAAAGCATCATCTTGCCTTTGCCATAAAACAGAGGTTTCAAAGTGGAGTCCATGTAGCACCTGCATCACATAGAACTGACTAGAAATGCAATTCCTTGGCTCCACCCAGACCTAGTGACTCAGAACTCTGAGTGGGGCAGTCTCTTTTTTAAAAAGCCTTCCAGAGATCTCTGAATTTCAGAATTGTTGCCTTAGTGGATGGCCATGTAAATGGGCTTGAAGTCCTGGGGAAAGGTTTGCCTTTGCCCTGTGCACCTCTAGGGGCTCCAAGAGGTTCCAGAACTTTCCCCAAAGTCATCAGATGGTTTTTAGGCCCCCAAAACAGTGAGAAATTATGCTTATGTTTTTTAACAAAGAGTCAAAAATCATAACCCTATTGATACTCTCCTGAGATGTTCTCTGGAGTCTGGAAAACCTCCTGGGACCTGATTTGCTCCATGTGGGGTGTTCTGAACTGATCACCTGGTGTTTGAGGAACTTCCCAGGAGTGTAGGACCATCCCATGGGAATGAAGATGGTTTAGGTCTCAAAGGTAGAAACCATGTGGCCAGGCTGTAGAGTTGAGTGGGAGGGTGTTGCTGTCACAGAACTGCCTGGAAAGGCTTACTTGTTGCTACCTACCGCTTAGGGGTGTGGGGGAGAACTTTAGAAATGAACAGAGTTTCTCTACTTTTTAGGAAGTAAGAACCTTACAGGTGCCCATCCTCACAAACTCTGAAGTCCATGAGATCAGGTGTAGAAACAACTTTCCTAGTAACTTCTCTGGTCAGTCTCAATTCTCTACCCTGGATAGTTTTAGATTCTACGAATTATTTCAAGAACTTGACTGGGCTTCCATCCCTGCCCTCTAGCAGCGTCTAGCCCACAGCAGATTCTTCCTCCCCTACTTTTGTTTCCTACCCACTCATCTATGCCTCACCTCTTACTTTATCACCAGTTCACAGTCTAAACCACAAAGTAACCTCGAAGCATCAAGCAAAATAAGAAGGGAAGAAGTATCATTTGTTGAACTCTCCCTATATGCCAAACTTGTTACTAAATTATTTCATTAAATCCTCACACAACAAATCATTATCTTCAATTTATAGACAAGGTAGCTTAAAGGTATTAAGTAACTTGACTGGGGTCACACACAACCAAGTGTCAGAGCTGGTTTTCAGAGTCAATTGTATCTGATGGAAAAACAGTTTTTCCCTTTTACCAGACTTCTTCCTTGAGAACCAGGAATGAATTCACATAGGGAGTTAGCCCTTAAGAAATTGAAACCCAGGCAGCACCTGGGGCTCAAAGGAGTAAGGCGCCGGCCCCATAAGCTAGAGGTGGCAGGTTCAAACCCAGCCCCGGCCAAACACTGCAAAAAAAAAAAAAAGAAAGAAAGAAAGAAAGAAATTGAAACACATATTTTCTTTAAAATGTGTTTTATAACTTCAAAAGGGCTTTCTTTTTAATCTCAAGATATTCTAAGTCCCAAGTAGTCTCAAGTAGTTTTTGTAGCAGGAGCTAGACCAGAGACCCTCTGGAGCCTTGTATTTCATTATAAGCATTTGTCTGTTATGAACACTTAGGGGAGATAGAGCATCAGATCAATTTGATGTCCTTGCTCCAAGGCTGTACGAAGGGGAAGACAAGAAGTTTTTAAGCAAACACTATGTCCCAGTCACTCTTGCTTCTGTTGCAGTGATAGCCCTCATGGAGAGACTACCTTGGCTGAAGACTCCACCCAGGATGTGACCGCAGAGCACCACACAAGTGATGACGGTATGAAGCCCTGCTTCCTGGTCAGTGGGACTGCCAGGGGTGAAGTAGAAGGAAGTGATTACACATCCTGTGAGCCTGATCAGCCATCTAGCCCAGCCATCCCCTGAGGACAGGCAGGGGGCTCTCCCGTCTCTCATTTTCATCCTTCCCTTCCATGGAGGGACAGCCCATCTTCTCAAATAGAATGGTCTCTGTACTAAACCAGAAGAGAAAAACTAGACCTATCATATTCTTGCCCCACCTCCCAGCTCCTTGTCTGGCCTGGATCCAGCATGTTAGTCCCTTATCACAGCCCAGATTCCCGCTAGGTAGCTGGAGACCAAAACGAAGGAAAGCACATTTGAAAAACAATAAGCCAAGGGAACAGAGAAGCTGGATACCCAGAACCCAACAGAAGCAAGCAGAGAGGAGTGGGAATGAGGATGCAGAAGCCACATGCCTTTACGCCTGCTGACTAGAAAAATTGACCCTTTCCAAAGTACAGGCAGACGAGCGCTGAGCAGACTGGTGATGTGCATTGGGGGTGGAATGCTCAGCTGTCATCCTCAGGCCCCTCTGCAGTGCCTGTGATTTATTAGGGTCTGTCCCGCCAGCACATTTTCCAATAGTTCTACACCTCCATTTCTGGATCACTTGGGCTCTGAAAGCCTTAGCAGCTGACAGGGGCCCTCAGAATTTTCTGGGCACGAGAATAAAATGACACAGTCTATAGAGCTGTCCCTGCTCCCTGCCTTGCTGGGAATTCTGCAATCCTAGGCCAACTTTTAAAGGAGAAAAAAATCAAGACTGCGTATTTAGATCCTGACATCAAAAGCATCAGCATGATTATTTGCCACTTTATAGGAGGGCAGTAGGTGAACTAGGCAAATTAGTATTGGATTAGAGCCTACCGTGTGCCCAACACTGTTAGAGGCTTTATCTAAGTTATCTCTTTAATCTCTAGGCAAATAGATATGGCTGCTATTTTATAGTCCAGAAAATGAAAGTCAAAGAGTCAAATGATATACCTGAGGCCATAGAAAAGGAACCAAGACTGGGATATTTAGACAGGCTTTCTCTGTTCAGCTTCCTATAATGAAATCTCTGGCCCTGCCTGTTCACTGGCTTTCTAGGCCTAGCCTTGGTTTTAAGCAGCCTCTCTGTTACTACCCAGACTAGCTGACTTTCATCTCAGGTTCCAGATTTCTGGAAGCCTTCTTTTCTGATCTCTGCCAGCAGCCAAGAGTAGATAAAGATACTGGTAACAATGACAGCTATGACTAATACACACATAACACCTACTATGGGCTGAGCACTGTTCCAAGCACTTATACAAATTTTAAGTCATTGGCTTTTCATAACAACTTCATGACAAAGGCACTCTTAACATCCACATTTGACAGATGAGAAGATAGAAGCCACACAAAAGTAAAAATACATTGCATTTGTGAACCCTTTTTAATTTTTCTAATTATTCTCATGTGTATATAATGGTCACCAAATACATTTCCATATTTTGCTCTTTGGAAAGTTGATTGGACAGATTATTTTCTCTTTTTGGAGGCAAGAAGCTTGTGCTCTACTAGGAAGAATGAATAACATAAATAAATATTTAAAATATAGTATGATAACTTTTCTAGAACTAATAGAGTTATTATATAATCCAAAAATAAATACTTCCCAAAGTACAGTATGGCAGTTGGATGAGAGAACTCAGCATACAGAGCTATGGAAACACCAAAGAAGTCACTGTGGGAAGCTGGGGTGTTGGAGTTGTGTCTTGGTGCGTTCATTTAGCAGATGAGAGAGAAGACTGGAAATTGCCAGTGGAGGGAACAGCAGATGCAAAGGCAGGGAAGAGGATACCAGTGCTTTTAGGGCAATGGCACAGCATCCATGGGGATTACCTGCTTTGTAGCTCATCCAAAGTTTATTTTTCACACTAAGTTATCTTCCCCTATAAGTTCAAATAATTGAGCTTTTCCACCCAATTCCTGAGTCTGTACATCCAAGAACATGTATTTCCTTCCTTTCTGTCCTTTTTAGAGTGTGAGCCCATTGAGGCCATTGCCAAGTTTGACTATGTGGGCCGGACAGCCCGAGAGCTGTCCTTCAAGAAGGGGGCATCCCTGCTGCTTTACCAGCGGGCTTCCGACGACTGGTGGGAAGGCCGGCACAATGGCATTGACGGACTCATCCCCCATCAGTACATCGTGGTCCAAGACACGTACGTTGGGCCCCTGGCTGCACTGTGGGAGTGAAACTTCATGAGTCTGAGGGACACCAACCCCAGGGGATACCAATGGGTCCATGAAACACCCCCTTTTCCTGCTCTACCCTCCTCAGTAGAAAGTTTTTTAACATCTCCCCACTATCTGTACCCCTGCAAATCAGCCCCAACACAATGAATTTGGAAACCTACCTGCCAGTGCTCATCTTTTATTTACTTATTTTTTTTGAGACAGAGTTGCACTCTATCACCCCAGCTACAGTGCAGTGGTATCATCATACCTCACAGCAACCTCAGATTCCTGGGCTCAGGCTCAAGTGAGCCTCCTGCCTCAGCCTGGGACTATAGGCACATGCCACCATGCCAGGCTAACTTTTTCTGTTTTTAGTAGAGGTGGGGTAGTGGAGTCTCACTCTAACTCAGGCTGGTCTCGAACTCCTGACCTCAGGCACTTTTCCCACCTCAGCCTCCCTCCAGGCATGAACCACCACACCCGGCCTGGGGTTTTATTATGTTATATTTGATCACCTATATTTCCTTTCTGAGAAGATCAGGTTGATAAAACATTTTTGTTTCTTTGTCACAATTTTTTTTTTTTTGGTCACAATTATGCTCATTCCAACATATTGAGCTGCTGGTGACACTTTTCCCCTTGTAAATGAAAATGAAAACTTACTTTCTAGGAGAAATCAGCCCTGTGGAAAGGACCCAGTTTATTTAACCCAGATGAGGTTGATTTGGGGGAAGATGGGAAGGAGGAGGGAAAGGATGTCAGGGAACAAAGGGAACCTGAACTGGCCCGGAGAGATGGGCTGTCAGTTGGTTTCCACCCTGTGAAGCAGTGTCCCCTGGGCCCACCCAAGCCTGCCTTCCTGTCCCTTTGCCCTGCCTCTGCCCCCAACTCCCTTCCCTTGGATACGATACTGTCAGTGTTTTTAGTCCTTCCCTTAATATTATTTTTTAAAGGTTGATATCCTGAGTGAGTCTGCACCCTCCCAGCCTCTCCCCGGCTCGTTCTGCAGGGAAATCCTCCCTCTGTTGATAGCATCGAAAACCTGGTGGCAATCTGTGCGTGAACAGGACCCTCCCAAATTTAGCATTATGACTTCACTACAGGATCAAGAGAAGAGGAATTGTGAGGGAGAAGGGGCTTTCTTTGTCATCAGTAGCCAGAGGGGCCAGGAGAGCAGTGGAGAAACCTGGGACCGGCTTGGACACTCTAAGCCAGGCTGAGATGCGCTACGACAGAGTGTGGCGGTGTCCTGCCTCGACGCCGGCATCTCCAGAGCCACCACAGAGAGGACTGTCCTTACCTGGCAGTGCCCAGGACCTCAGCAGCTAAACCACAACCTGGACTTGCCACCTCCTTCTCCAGGAGGTGGCCTCAGCCTGCCACCCTGAGAAAGCAGCATGGGGTAGAAGGCAGCTGCCCCGAAGCCAGGTGTCCCCTAGCCAAGCTTTCCCCAGGAGCTGAGGAGCCCACAGAGCTCAGCGGATTATTTATTTTATTTAAACAACCCTCCAGCCCGTAGGTTTCCTTGCCTCCGCTCACAGAGCTAGCCCTGCCAGGTGTTGCTGCCGCCTCAGAGCTGTGTGGGGTCGCGTGTGTGTCGGGGGGCCATCGTGCCGATTTAACACTGCTTTTTGTGTTGTTGTTGTTTTCCCTCCTCCCTGCCTGCCTGCCCCTGCTCCCCCAGCGAGGACGGTGTCGTGGAGAGGTCCAGCCCCAAGTCTGAGATTGAGGTCATTTCTGAGCCACCTGAAGAAAAGGTGACAGCCAGAGCGGGGGCCAGCTGTCCCAGTGGGGGTCATGTAGCCGATATTTATCTTGCAAACATCAACAAGTAAGCTCTGCTTTTCATTTTCTGCTCCCCTGAATGACTTGCAACACCCAGCCTCACCCTCCAGCCTAACCCCCCTTCCACTCCTGTGCTGCTCGGAGGGCTCCCAGCTCCCCCAGCCTAACAGTCTGCATGTGTTCATTGCTGCTGCAAGGCAGGCAGGGCTGAGGAAGCTTCTACAGGCCTCGGGGCCAGGGCCAGGTCTCCAGCTAGCTGCCCTTGTGCTGTGGAAGGGTGCTGTATTGTGTGTTCCCACGGTGTCTGTCAGCCCAGACCTCCCTGGCACTCTTATGGCTACAACTTTGGCCAAAGCTTTGGTCACTTTATGCAACTCGGTTTTGTACTGTTTCTCAGAGGTGCCTTCTCTTTCCCAATTCTGTCTCCCTTCACCCTTGTTTGTGCAAAGATTCAGTCTCGTGTGTGTCTCCTACTAGACTGATGTTGGCCCAGGTGGGTTGATTTCAATATCATGTGTCTGTTGCTGGCCCATCCTTCATTCACTCCAGTGGAGGAAAGGAGACCACTATGTCCCCAAGGAAAGCTTTGTCCTGAGCTCTTTGCTCATTGCCTCATGCCTAGCTCCCTTTTATTCTGCCCCTCACAAGGGAAAATGATTTTTCATTTTTTCCCTACTGCATTAGCCCTGTGTATTATCCCTCCCTCTCAGTCCCTCTGCACAGTCCCACTCCTGTCCAGCAGGCTCTTAACTCTGACCCCCAGCTTTCAATGTGGCTGTTAGCAACATCTGGGGTTTTAACTCCACCTACGCCTGATCTGGCTGCCCAGAGGGATTCCACGCCTGCCTGCCGCTGCCTCCCTGAGAGGCATTCGGGTTACTGGAGAACTAATGTCATCTCAAGGGGCCAGACACCAAGTCCCAAAGCCTACAGACCTCTTTCCGCCAGCCCCCGAAACTTGGCCCCGTGCCAACAGGATGACCAGCTCCAGGGTGCTCCTGATGA
Organism: Otolemur garnettii; assembly: GCF_000181295.1. Classification (NCBI taxonomy): domain Eukaryota; kingdom Metazoa; phylum Chordata; class Mammalia; order Primates; family Galagidae; genus Otolemur; species Otolemur garnettii. The sequence goes on along the minus strand of NW_003852450.1, from coordinate 2,767,991 downwards.
ATATGGATTGGAGATGCTGTACAGTTTTTATTCCCCTCTGGCTTTGGAGGAATGAAATGATTTGCACTTTGAAAACCTGTTAACCGTAGCCTCTGGACACTGAGACTGGAAGGAGAATAAAAGATGCTTGTTGTTTTTAAACTATACCAGGTTTCCTAGATCTCTTGGCTTTTTTCCAACCAGACGGTAGCAGTGGGAGTGGTTGGGGCACGTGGCTGTTTGCCATCTCTTTCACCCTCAAGTTAGCGAAGTAGTTTATTCAGTTCACTTACTCAATGTAGTTGTAATTTAATTCAGACCAGCAAAAAAAAAAAAAAAAAGAGAGAGAGAGTGAGAGAGAGGATTTTATATTTCCCTCCAGCATACTGCCCTGCTGGGAAGGGAAACTAATATAAAGTAACTGTGGGCTAATCACGTTCTTCTTCCTTATTTATAAGCCTATAGTATTAATAATTATAAGCCTACAATTATAAGGTCATAAGCCTGTAATTAACTTGAAAACCAAGGCAGGTTTGGTGGAGGGAGAGTTAAATAATTAGTTAAGTACACATCTTTAAGCCATCGTATGCCACAGATTTCATGCCTTTTGTAGGGAAGTAACAGCTGAAGTAGTCCAAAGATGAACATCAGTAAAGAGAGAAGGTGATTCTCTTGAACTCCTTTCTTAGAGGTATCCAGCTTCTCATAATCAGGTTCTTAGAGGACAAGCCTCTGTCACTATGGCCTACCCAGATACCAGCTGGTCATTGAGTGAGCAGTAGCCCCCGGGCATGTCTGGCCCTTAGGAGCAAGTCTGCCTTTCAGCCTTACTCCTCCTGCCCACCCCCGTCACTCTTCCCACACCCCTTCAGTTTCCTGAGTGCGTAGGTTCTCTCGTACCCCTGGGCCTCCACGCCTGATGTCTCCTCACCTGGTCAACTCCTCCTTTCCCTTCAAGACTCAGTCCAAAGATATTCCTCCTTAGGGAAGCTTTTCTGATACTGTAATTTCCCCAGGACTGAGTCAGATACCCTTATACTAAATTCCCAAAGTATTTTTGAGTACCTCTTGATACTCACAGTGCACTCAGATCCCCTGTGCCCCAGGATAAGCTCCTTGAAACCGGGAACTCTTGACTTCATCATCTTTACATCCTTGGGGCCTGGCCCGTGATAGGCACACTGCAGCCACTCCACAAATCTGCCTTCTCAGCAGTTTTAAGCCTGTGAGTCAGCCATACTCAAGTGGAAAAAGGAAATCAGCAAAGAATTATGAGGGTGTGGCATTTGGATTTATCACACATTTATTACATCTCTACTCCTGTCATAGCAAGCACTGATGCTGGTTATTCAGAGGAGAATAAGACATGGTCCCTCATCTCAGAACTCATAGTCTGGCAAGGTAAAGATTAAAACAGGTTATTAAAAAGTGGTATCATAGAAGCTCTAAAGGAACAGAGGAGGAAGGGATCCATTCTGCCTGCAGTTAGACTTAGTGGTGCCAGGGAAATCTTTGCAGAGGAGGGGTCATTTCAGCAGGGCCTTATAAGACTCTGAGAACATCCTTTTTCCACTTGAGAAGGGCTGAGTCACAAAGCTAAAACTGCCGAGTGGACAGATTCATGGAGACGCTGATATGTGCCAGGTCCTGGGCAGGCTCCAGGGATGTAAAGATGAGGAAGACCTCAGCAGTGAGTAGGACCAGGACTGGCCTAGAGCAGTGGCCCTGCCTCATCCCCTGACTTCTCCTTCTTTTCAAAATCCTATCCCATCCCTCCTTCCACCTTCAGCTCCAGCTTTAGTCCCAGTCTTCCTTAGTAGATTCAAGATCAGAGCTGTCCAGCTGCCATCTGGACCGGGAGTTATTGCTTCTTAGATTAGGTCCTTTAAAATCTGATTCCAAGAGAAAATGAAATTATTCAGCAGCAGGCAACACCCTGTATAACTAGGATCCTGCCAAGCTGTTTTGTGTAAGAGCCCTAAGTGGTCTGAAATAAACTGACCCAGAGCCAGCGCTGAACCCAGTGCTGGTTGACGTAGGAGTTAGGAGTCATGTAGACGTATGTACATATTTCCACATTAAGAAAATGCACAAATGGGACCCTAACTCTGCAGCTTGTTGAAAACTATCCTGTTCCATATCTGCAGAATAAGCAACAACAGTCTCTTGCCAGAGCCCCAAATAATTACTCTTGTTGGATCAAGGGACATGCTAACATTTGAAAAGTTAACTTTCCTCTTCCCAGCAATTCCCCACCTCCTTGGTGATGGTGAGACTTCTTTTCCTGCCTGGGGCCTTGGGTTTCCTGTTCACAGCAGAAATGGAAGGGGTCTTTTCATGAATCTGTCTCCCGTTAGAAACTTTCATTTAATCAGACATTTTTTTGGACAGCACCTTACATCTTGAGAACTGAAAGCCCCTGACCACCAAGTAAGTATCCATTTCTCTTTTGCGCAGGTTGGGGGTGGCAGGGGAATAAAGACATGGAGAATACAAGAAAAGGTGACACCAAGGAGAGAACATGTTCCTTCAAGAAGTCCCTTGGTGCCAACATCTGCCCCCTCTCACTTGTCCTAGCTTCCTCGGAGCCAGAGCTCCCTGATCACATTGCCCTTTCTGTTTGTGATTGAAGGCAAAGGAAGCGTCCAGAATCTGGAAGCATCCGGAAAACATTTCGGAGTGACAGCCATGGGTTGAGTGGTTCCCTGACTGACTCCTCCTCCCCAGGGGTGGGGGCTAGCTGCCGCCCGTCCTCACAACCCATCTTGAGCCAGAGTCTTCCCAAGGAAGGGCCAGAAAAGTGTTCCGTCAGTGGGCATGGGAGCCTCAACTCCATCAGCCGCCATTCATCCCTGAAGAATCGGCTGGACAGTCCACAGATCCGGAAGACGGCCACAGCAGGAAGGTCAAAAAGCTTCAATAACCATCGGCCCATGGACCCTGAGGTCATTGCACAGGTAACTGAGGGTCCTGAACAAACAGCATAAGTCTATACTTGCCACTGCCACTTAGCGCAGCCCATGCTAATTATAACAGGACTTGAAACAAAATGATATTTTATACATTATATACCAAATCCATGTCTACTGTTGGATGTGTAGACCTGATAAGACGGCTTAACCCACAATCTGCCTATCCCTCGCTAGCCAAGAAGAACCTGAAGAGAGAATAAAAGAATTCTGGCTTCTTGCTCATATATGGGCTATTTGCCAAGAATGCTGTAATGTTTAAAGCCAGCAATTGGAGTAGATAGAATACACTTAGCCCACGTTTTGAGTCTCAGACCTCAGTAGACTTTAGTGAGATTGCCTGAGTGTTGAGACTCAGATGTCATTCTGGCCACATGTTTATATTGCTCTGCTCATCCCCATTATCCTGATCCCTAAGGCTACTCTCTGGAACCTACTGTGTAGGTGACCAGTCAACAATCTGGACCTGTCTTTGATCCATAAAGCAATTAATATATAACTCAAACAATCTGTGCCTGGTCTTAAAGGCCCAGAAATAGTCTTGCTGCTGAGAGCTCAGGTACCAAAATGATTTCTAGGCCAAATCTCAACATGCAGTAGTGATGAGCTTCCTGATTACAGGGTCTTTCTTCCATATATACATCACACTGATGACTGTCTGTTTTCCATGAAATGTCAGAGATCCAACCCCACTTCTAAAAATCCGACTACCGGGGCCACTCCAAGCAGTTCACTCAGACGTCTCTCCCAACTATATAATTTTCATTAGACCAGGTAGGAACTAAGGGCTCATTGTTGCCCTCTCATGTCTCAACTGAGTTGAGATTCTCACCCCGTTTTCCAGGGGGCGATAGAGGCTGGGCATGGTCTCTATTGGCTTAACTGCGGTGCTGTGCTTAAGGAGGTGTACCTGGCAAGCTGAGTATTGAGCTACGAGCCTGAGATGTCTTGCTTTGCTAGCTTTCTATTCTGTGCCTCTGTTTAAGCTCTTGGCTGCAATCTGCCTTGCACCACGGGAATCCTCCCAGCTCTCTCCTTGGCCAGCCATTAATAGGAATGTCAGGAAAAGGTACACAGCTGGGACAGACTCTGGCTGCAGAGATTGACTGAGGAAGGAGGCATTCTTCCTGAGCGTTTTAAGGGTTTGAGAATGTCATAGGGATGAGTGGAATTGAATCACTGCCTGTGTCAAAACATTACATGTACCCTATAAAGATATACAACTGTTATGTACTCATAATAATTAAATTTTTTTTAATTATAAAGAAAGAAAAATTGAATCACTGTCAACAGAAAGTATGGATCACTCTGTAAGACAAAGAAAGCTTTACTGGGTTCTTTGCTTAGAACATAGAATCTTTCAATGTGAGCCTAATTGCAAGGAGTAGCCCTATGGTGGTTTGGGGGTACCAGACCCAAGTTTGAGGGGGTGGGAGTTGGGAGGTCTCTCTGGGAGGCAGCTGGCTTGCTTGTCAAGGTTCTTGGTTCTGCCTTGAGCACCGGGGCTACCACTGCTGTTTAAGATCTGAAATGCTCCCCTGATTTGCAGGCAATTCACCTACATGGGCTTTGGTGCCCCCTCCTGGTCATTGTTTGGTCCCCTCCATGGTGATGGGTAGATGAAATTAGTTTCAAAGTGGGCCGGAAGTCAGGGAGGAGGGGTCAGGAGAAGTGTCCTGATGATCTTCAGACACTGGCCTCTTGAAATGTTCCTTAGCCCCTGAGATGGAAGGACTAACCCTTTTAACCTTTGGCCTCAAAGTGCAAGAGAATAAAGATTGTACTTCGTCTCTACTGCTTTTTTGGGAATTGATTATTATGTACAATTTCAAACTTACCCCCAAAGTAGAGAGAACCAGATAATGAATCCCCATGTACTCCTGACCAAACTCCTGGCCACGCTTAGTTCATCCACCTTTCCCCTTCCCTCTGGGTATGTCATTTTATCCATAAATATTTTATACCTGTCTCTAAAGCCCAAGGTCCCTAATTTAAAAACATCACAACCACTCTTTCTAAAGGTAAAGAATATCATGATAATAGAAATCCCTCCGTCCCCCTTTCCCCACTTTTCTTGCATTCATGTGTTAAGATGTGTGGCCAGCTACAGTAATCTAGACATCTTACAGTTGGTCTCTTCGAGACTTGGCCTCTGTTATAGAAGTAGGATCCTTGGGGACTTCTCCCTTCATGTGCCTCACCTCCTCCTTTTTCCTGTTTTGCAGGATATTGAGACAACAATGAACTCGGCCCTGAACGAGCTGCGGGAACTAGAGCGACAGAGCAGCGTCAAGCACACCCCTGATGTGGTTCTGGACACCTTGGAGCCCCTCAAAACCTCCCCGGTGGTGGCCCCCACATCGGAACCCTCCAGCCCCCTGCACACCCAGCTTCTCAAGGACCCAGAGCCAGCCTTTCAGCGCAGCGCCAGTACTGCTGGGGACATCGCCTGCGCCTTCCGGCCTGTCAAGTCTGTCAAGATGGCTGCCCCGGTCAAACCACCAGCCACACGGCCCAAGCCCACTGTCTTCCCCAAAACAAATGCCACTAGCCCTGGTGTCAACTCATCAGCTTCCCCACAGTCTACTGACAAGTCTTGTACTGTCTGAGGCGTATAATTTAATTCTAGACAAGGGGACTGACTGATATTAAAATCTTCCTATTTAACTAGCTTGGGGACTTCAGTTGAAAATTAGATTCTAAGTTCTTGCAGGAATTAGCCTCCCCATTACCTAAAACCTTGAGAATGAAGCCCTCATTGTCTCCTTCCACTTCCCTTCCCGCTGCCCTATTTCCCCCGGTCGTCGTAATCCAGCCAGCTGCAGTTCATGCCGTTCTTAGGCTAGCCAGAGACAGAGTTTTTCATTATCAAGTCACTGTGAAATCTGGCAAGGCACGTCGTAAGGACGTGAGCACAAGACTCGGTCCCCTCAGACCATGGGGATGCCTTGACCAGATAGTTGGCTACTGCCATCTAGCTCTCAGTGGCATCTTGTTTTGGGTACTGATTATAGAGAATCATATATAGTCCATTCTTCATTTTACACACACACACACACACACACACACACACACACACACACACACGTAGCTTTTCTATCTCTGGCATGTGTAGCCTCTCCTGTTCATAGACCAGTCCCTTTGTAAGTTATTGTGGCAGTTCACACAGGAGCCACCAGGGGTCTCCATTTCCGTTACAAACTTTGTTCCCTCTGGGCCAGAGATCCTGGCCTTTGAAATCTCTCCATCACATGAGATTTCACAGGATGGAGCAGTCCTGTAACCTGTCTGGGGCTGGGGGCTTTCTCTCTGTTTTCTTTCTGTTGGTGTGAATTGGTCATTGGTGTCTGCTCTTGCTCTCCTCCGTCCTCTAGAAGTACACTCCAATCTTATTAAGGAACGTTTAAAGTTTTTCTGAATGTATAGATACTTCCCGGGTTCCTATATTTGTCCCTGATGGACCATTTTCCATTTAAGACATTTTCCTGTATAAGATGGTTTTATAGCTGGTTCCTTTTAGGGTAAAGAGTCTTTAAGGGAGTTTTATTGTGTTTGTGGCAGGTTTGAAAAAGGTAAGAAATGGGTCCTTCTTCCCCTTACTTTTGTTTTTGACACTCAAAACATTAAATTCATTTTTCTATTAAAAAATTAAATTCAGCTTTGCTAACCCCAAAATTGTTCCCAAATGAAAATGTATTTTAAGTTCACCTCTTATTTTGGTTATTTTGTAAGGTCTCTCTTCCGGGACCAAGAGGGGCTTGGAGAGCCCTAGTTAGAATAAGGAGAGACACTGTCCCTTAAAATTAGTTTTCATTTATCCAAACAAGGACAACTAAGGGTACTTTGACCTCACAAGCTCTAAATCCTTCCCAAAGCCAGACTCTAAAGAAAATTAAAGATTCGATGCTGAATATTTTGGCCCTCCTTTGGCCTTTTCCCCTGATTCCCCCCCCAAAATGCAAAAATGATAATCCTTGTTTGCTCCAGTTCCGTCTCTAAACCTGGTGCCCATGTTCCCGGTTCCCCTAAAACATCATGCTACCTGGGAGTACCAGGACTGGAGGCGTTCGTGTCTCCATGGGTCTCAGACAGCAACTGGAGTTAAAGCTGAAACTCACTCTTTGTTTCCTGCTTTTAAAGCTGTGCTTTTGTTTTAGCCTTATTATCTTCTGTAGTTCAGGAGAGATGGTGGGTTGCTGTGCAGGTAGGAAAATCTGTCTTCTTATCTTTCCACCTAGAAGAGATCCTCTTTTGGACCAACATGTGAAGTTGGTAGTTGGATCTATAGAAAGTGGTAAGGTTTTTTCCTCCTTCTGTGTGAAGGGAAAGGGAGCTTTGTGGGAAGCCGCTACTGAGCAAGCCCACCTGCAGCACCAGAGAAACCATTCCCAGAGCTAGAAGGGAGAACCAAAGAAGCCCTTCAGTAAAGTGTGTCAACCTCCCAGAGGCACCTCACGAGCCTTTGGGCCTTTGTCACTCTGTTTACTGGTCTGTCACCTGGGCTTACACAGGTCCTGAGCCAACTGGGGGCTTTCATACCCAAGGATCTGTTTCCTTGCTGGAAATGAAGCCCCACCCTTCACTTTAACATTCCTTCTAATCCAACTAATCAAAATTGGTACCCACGCCTGCCCTGTCCCCCTCTCTCCAGCACATTCCCCTCTAAGAAAGTAAATGCAAAGCTTCCTTAATGACAATGCTTTGGGCCTATTCTGTTGCTCCTGCCTTATTTCTCTTTCAACCCTGTACATGACTTGTGTTCACCATCCCCTTGGTCAGTGTCCATCTGCTGCTGATTTGCATCAGGAACTGAACAGTGTGTGAGTGGTCACCTACTAACCCAACCCTGGGAGCAGAGCTGTCTTCCCCATCTCTGGTGCTCCTGATACCTGTGAGATGGTTCTGTCGAGAGGATGAGGAACCAATAGGAGGAGAGTCCTTCTCAGTGGAGCTCACTGCGGTCAACTGGAATTGAGGTTGCACACTGTGATTTTACACCGAAGAGCCAAAAGGAGTTGGCCCCCAGGGCCTAGGGAGACCAATCTTCCTCAGATAGGCTTGCCGAAACCAGCATGATGCTTCAAAGAGCCCTGCTCTGCCCTTGTGGCATGATGTGGACTCCGAAGGGTCAGTCTTTGAGAAAGAGAGGTGGAATGGGGCTGCTAGCATCCCAATTTGGAAAAGTAGAGGAGTTTGTAGCCAGCAACCTGTAAACTGGAAACACTGGTCTCAGCCAACCTCCTCAGGGCGCCCTGGTTTCTCCCCAAGCAGATGAGGAGCGATGACGCCAGCATCAGGATGAACAGAGCACTGGAAGGGCTGGTGTGTATGTGCTTCACGTGCAGAAGAGAAGTTACATCTTCCAGGGAATTGCAATGTTGTGGCGTCTGACTTGTATGTCACATTTGTGTAAAATGGTATATTCTTTAAAATAGTGTTGATAACTGGAATATTGTATGTATGCTTGGAGATGCTTTGTGTGAACCTAAGACTGTCACTCAACAGATGTTGGATTGGGGAAAATCCAAAGCACAACTTCAAAATAAAATACATTTTTAGGTTTCAGTGTTGCAGTTCACATCCCTTCTCCATTCTCTGAAATCTGATTCAGGAGTGCAGCTGCCTGGGAGGGATTTTGATTCGTCTGAGCTAACAGAGCCCTGCCTGGCAACAGAAGGAGAGATGAGATGACCTTAGAGCCAGCCACCTTCTCCCTCCCCCACCAAGGCACAGCAGAGTTGCATTTAGTATGGGGGCCCTCCGTCCCACCCCCACCCAGCATTTCCATTTAGCCTATGGTGGCGCCTAAGAGGTTTTATGGAAAATCTTCCAGCTCACCATTGGGCAGTCTGTTGCCATGAGAACTATTTCCTTCACAGAATTCACCTTCCCTGTTTTGAATGAGGACTTCTCATTTCTATCTCCAGTCAGATTTCCTGACTTGGGAGGAATGAGGCCTAAGAAGTTGCTTGGATATTTTGCCGGCTACAACCAAAGGTGACCAGAGGTTCCATTTCTTCCCCAACCAAAGCCCTGAGCCGTTCTGCCCCCAGCACGCCCCCTCCCTCTGGGAGAAGAGCTAACCATAAGCTACACTAGCATAGTGGGAGAGACAAGAGATGCTGTCTCTTTTAGATTTCAATTCTAGCAAAGCATGGGTTCAAGGGTACAGTCATTCAAAGGTAACAACTTCAAATGCATACTAGATCTCGTAAGGCCCACACCTCTTTTTCATAGGCTTATTCTAATACCAGATGGATCACATCTCTCACATCCAAGAGGGTGCCCTGTGTTCAACCCCCAGCCCTAGACCAAACACTTTACATCCTCTTCTGAGGTTTGTTATCTCTAGCTACTACTTGTACATCTTTTATTCAGCTCTGTCATGCCTTTCCAACCTGTCTTCTCTCCCCCCACCCCTGCTTTAAAGGAATAGCTACTGTCTGGAGCTTCTCTGCTAGGCCCTGGGCTTGGGTGAGTGAAAGCCAAGGCTGTTCTGCCACCCTGTGGTATCAATGAGTTCTGGCTCCCTGAATGGAAGTAGAGTGGGGATGGCCTAGATCACCCCAGAGCATGCCACAGTGCCTGACTAGAGCCAATTCTTTTTTTTTTTTTTTGGACAGAGTCTCACTCTGTTATTGTGAGTAGAGTGCTTTGCTATCACAGCTCACAGCAACCTCAAATTCTTCGGCTCCAGAAATCCTCTTGCCTCAGCCTCCCAAGTAGCTGAGACTACAGGCACTTGCCACAATGCCTAACTAGAGCCAATTCTTAAGCTGTGAGGAGACAAAAGAGCCTTTGCAGAGGGTCCTAAGGCAAAGACGGGCTATGCTTTTAGGTCCTCTGCATTCATCTCATATTCTGATGGGAGCTTGATGGAAACTAGTGGCAGTGAACATAATCAAAATACAAGTCCATTCCGTCCAGATAGAAACCAAAAAAGGAGATCGGGTAGGTATGAGTTTAGGAAACAGTCTTTAAGATTATTTAATCTAAATGTGCATATCTATAGGTATGTAATGTTTCTTTTTACTCAGGAGTTAGCAACCCTGGCATATTCCAGATGCTAGACTGGATTGTTTAAACAAACCTTAAGCCAATGTGTGCAAGCATTGTCACACAGCACAGAACAGAAGAAACAGGTCATGCAGCTTTCTTTCTAATCAGGGAGGACAAATAAATGAGCAAAATAACTGTTACTCTGAAAATGGAGCACTGTAATAAGATAGTGCCTGGGAAAGGCCACTCCAGCAGGAGGGAGTAATGCAGGAAATTAAGAAATCTGCTAGGCCTGGTACGGTTGAGATGACTGGTAGACGTCCAAGTGCAAATATCAGATACACACTTGGATGTATGGGTCTGGGGTTGCAAGGATAGATCATACCTGAAAACATCCTAGAAGCACCATGGGTGTATTCAAACAATCCTGGGAGGAACGTGTAGGTGGAAAGAAAGAGAAGGTTCCAATAATTAGAAACCCAGCAAAGAAAAGAAGCAAGTAATAATCAGGTAGGTGGTTGAGAGGACAGGGTCACAGAAACCAAGAGAAGGAAGTAATTCAACAAGGAAGAAGAATTCAACTATTGAATGCAGTTGGGGTAAGATGAGGCTGGCATAGGAAGGGAATTCTTTGGTTACCTGGACAAGAGCATTTTCAGTAGTGAGGAGATGAGTCCAATTAGAATGGGTTAGGCAGCAGATGGGAAGGGCAGAGGAGGCATTAGCTCTTGACAGCTCATTAAATGGGGAGCATCAAGAGGGGTCAGGGCCAGATTTTTGTTTGGAAGGTGGACAGCACTGAGACACATTTTCTCAGTTGGCAGGACCCAGGACAATGGGAAGAATGAGTACTCCAGGGAGGGTGGGTCACATAGGACAACTGGAAGGGTCAGCCACCACCAGTAGAGGAGGCACTTTTGTCCTGTCTCCTGGGAGGAAGGCAGTGGATGTGGGAATGAAAAAGTAAGGGCATTCCCTTTTGATTGCTGCTTTTATTTCTAGGTCATTAGCACAGAGCGTGGGAGGGAATGATGTGGAAAAGGTTTGAAGAATCAAGAGACTGAATGAAGTACTTGCTTTTCCATACTGGGAAAGACGACACACGGGGGTGCAGGGACCAGTTTTCTTCAGTGGCCTGGATGCTGCTCCCGCAGCTCCTGTCCCCATTGCTCAGGGGACTAGCTCCAGGTGCCTGCAATGTGTGTCCCTCCTGCACCCAAAGTTCCCAGCCAGAGCTGACTTCTGAAGGTGGCAAGGAGCTGAGATCTTGTCACTGAGCCCTTCATACCTGTGACAGAGCACAGCAAGTACACACTGCCCCTCAAGTGCCGCCACCCAGTGTCTTCCACATCACCCCTTCCCATCCTTTTCTTTCTTCCTCTTTTTAAGGCATTGGGCAGGTGAACTGGCTGCGGCAAACTGGCTCAGGCTCTGTAGGGGCAGAAAAAGCAACCAATAGCTATTCAGAGCCTACCAGGCAACAGGCACTTCATCTCATTTTGTTTTCACACCAACTCTTACAAGAAGGGTTGAGTGACCTGCTCAAGATCACCCAGAATGACCTCTGTGACCTAAGTGACCTCTGTGAGGATGTCACTGATTTCTGCCCTTTCCACTGTACCACTCAGCCTCTTTGGAGAATCCAGAAAGGTTTTCCCTGAAAGCTGCCATCAAGGACTCCCCTCTTCCTGCCTGTGGTTCTTCCACTACCTTTGGATTGTCACTTCTGTTTCTAGGACTCCTCAGAGCCACTCAGGAAAACGCGGTGAAGCCTCTTAGGGACTTCCTCTTCCTCTCAGGAGCCAAGCTCCGGCACCTCCCCTGATGAAACTCCCTGGCTGGGACACAGGCAACGCATTGCCTCATTTTGTCCACACAGAGGATGTGACCTCACTGAGGATGCCTAACCGAACTTGATCTGTCAGTGCACATGGCTCCAGGCCACCTCCACTCCCTCTTGTCTCCACCCTTAGTCCGGCCATTCCCATGCTCTATTCCTCTGCCGTGTGCCCACTGCTGAGATTTCCTTCCCTCCAGGTCCCTTTTCTCCACCTAACTCTTCTCTTTCCTAAGTCCAAGCAGCCCCCCTTCTGGTTAAGCCTTTCTTAACCACCTTCCTCTCCCAGCCCACCACGCAGGAGTTTACAGAATTGCTGGAAGTGTGTTATCTCCTAACATTCAGCACGCGATCCTGGACCCCCAGGCTCCGGGGTGTTACCTTCTCCAGGCCCAGGTGTCACCTTCCTGCCAGCGCACAGTGCCTGCTTCCTGGTAGGAGCTAGACACACGTTGCCTTTGAAGGGCTAAACACGCTGGGAAAGAGAGGAAAGTAAGAGTGCTGGTGAGGATGGAGCCAGGGTCACCAGGGAAAACAGGCATGTGTTTACAGATAGGCGAGGTTATGTTGCAAACCTCAGTGGTCTAGGACAACAAAGGTTGATTTCTTCCCATAGCCAAGGGTTCCTGTGAGCCAGCAGTGGAGCCAGCAGGAGCTCTGCTCCTGACAGTCACACCCAGGCTAACAGAATCACATATAACTGCCAAGAGGGCAGAGCTCAAGGGCAGGGGATGTCTTGCATCAGCAATTAAATCCTTTTGTGGGGAAGTCACATGTTCCCCTCACCCCCATCACAGGGAGCCCAGGAATTCTCTGCACCAAGCAGGTGGGAAGCTGGGAATGCCGGTGCAAAACGAGGGGCCTGGTCCTGCCTAGTGTGAACCCACAGCAACCTGTGACTGTGGTGTCAGGAACAGGTATGTCTCTCTGAGCATGTTCTCAGCTCTGCTCCTGTTCTGGTGTCACTGTGGTAGGGGTGGGGCTGGCAGAGGAAACCACCAGGTGTGGCCTTGGGAAAGTCCCTCCACCATTCTATAGAAACATGGAATTTCCTGGTTTTAACCATTTTGTATCCAGTTGCTATCTCAGAGCTAACCAGTGCAGCACAGATCTCTCCAGCCTCCTACAACATTTGATTTTGGGCACCAAGTCCTGGCTGGGAAGTTGGCACCTGGGTTCTAGCCTCAGCAGTCTCTGAAGATCATGGGCAAATTACTGAAGCTGTGTGGGCCTTAATGCCTTCAATGCCCATCTCTAAAATGCTTTCCAGTCTCACAGACATCTCCAGATCTATTGTTCCATGACATCCATGCAGCCCACAGAGTGAGTGTTACCATCCACACGCTGTGGGTGAGAAAGCTGGCTGTGTGCTGTGCTCAAGGTCATGCTGGAGGGCATCACCTGGGTTCCAGTGCTTGCTCTTCACTGGGAAAGTGAGTCACATCCAACCTCTCCGAGGACTGGCTAGGTATAGGTCCTGGACCTCCCTGGGATGGATCCTGGGTGCAGAACTTGGTCTTCTCAGGCAGCTCTCCACTGGGTTAACCTGCCCAACCTGCTCTGTTGACTCTGGGCAGAGCCCTGAAATTCCTTGTTTCAGTGAACTACAGGAGTCACCAAACAGTACCCAGCAGCTTGCCACAGCCACAGCCATCAGGGCTCAGTTCCTGGCCTCTTTGGGGCTCAGATTCCTATACTTTCCACACCTCCACTTGGAAACCCAGAGCATCCTCTTTCTCCTTCCTGCTGAATTGGTGGCTGCACTGAGCTGCCTCTGTCTCTTTAAGAGAGACAGAAAGAGAGAGAGACAGAACTAAATCAGGAAGTGCGAGAGCTGAGAGCCAGGGCTCAGTGTTGAAGTGGGTGTCCTGCCGCCAGAGAGACTGGGAGAAAACCCACTAGTCCCAGTTCCTGGGGTGACACAAAGCCATTTCAGCTGGCCTTTCTGCGGGTCCTAGGGGCCTGCGGCTACCAGGATGCTATGAGCACTGCCCACAGATGACAGCAAGTCCTGAAAGCTCTAGGGGCCCAGTCCCACAAGCCTGTGTCTTCTGCAGCTGAGATGGGGTGAGTGTGCAGTGTCCACGGGGGAGGCTTCAGTGGGGGAAGCAGGCAAGGGGCAGGGCAGGCAGAAGTCAACTGAGTACAGGGCTGCCTGCATTTCAGCAGCAGCTCGCCAGGCCCAGAGTCCCCTCTGTGTCCCTCTGTGGCTGTTGGGGGCAGGTTGTGTCATGCACTCCCTCTCTGGCTGGCACTCTTGGAAAGGATGGCTTGGAGTCCAGTGAGCGCAGGGAGAGTTGTGGCTTGCTGCCTCCCTGGGCTCTGCTTACCAACACCTGAAGGCAGCGGTCAGCTTCTAGTGCCTGCCCTCACTTTTCCTGGGTTCTGTCTCCTGGACCCAACCCCAGGAATAGAAGCAGCCAGGAAAGTCTCCTGAAACAGCTGGGGGAAGAGGGCTGGAATCCCCCTCCACACACACACATACACACACAGCACTGTGGGGGAGGTGACAAACAGGAAAGGGTTAAAGGGCTAGGGCTGGTGGCCTTTGATGGAGGCAGAGAAGCAAACAGCACCAAGGGGCCTCTTATCTGCCCTCCTCCTTCCGGTGCAGCTCAGCTCCTGGACTCACCACAGACAGACACCATAAGACACCCTTGTCAAGGAGAGTCTTTGTCTGATTCAGGACTGCTCAGAGCGTGGGGTAAGTGCACTTAGCCACAGGAGAGCCTGAGGAGGGAGGGAAGCAGTGTCTCAGTCTGGCTCCCAGGTTCCACCATCCCAGGCTCATGGGCTGATGTGTCCCGCCACTGTTGACACTCACTGAAGGCTGTTGCACCCTCCTTGCATCAAGTGCTGGGCTGGGGGCCACAGAACATGCATTGCAGAGCCAGGCACATGCACCGCAGTCACAGAAGCAGGGGCATGCTGCCTGTGTGCCGCTGGCCCTTTACACCACACTGCCCCTTCCCACTGTACCTTCAGGCGTTCCCTGCCCCAGTACCAGAGTGCAGACCTGCTGGCTGACTCCTCAGCCTCAGGGGGGACAACCTGGCTGACTTATTCCTACTGAGCTACCATGTTGTCCCAGGAAAACTCTCAGTACCTCAGCCCCTTCTGTATAATGAAGACATGAATACATTATCCGAAATTAGGAACTGACCACTGAACTCTTTAAGGGGCCTCTAGCTCAAGGGGCTGACATTCCCAAAGATTTGCATTTTTTATAGAGTACAGTGAGAAGAGGCTCCAAGCTCAGGAAAACAGGATTCCCAGCACATGGATCCTTAATTTGAGAACCTGTAAGAGGTTAGAACAGGAAGAAGCCTTTTCTGTTTTTGGCCGGGGCTGCGTTTGAACCCACTACCTCCCACATATGGGACTGGTGCCCTACTCCTTTGAGCCACAGGCACCATCCTGGAAGAGGCCTTTTCTAGTCTAGCCTTATTTAAATGTGTTTAAGGGATAGTGGCCCATCTTATGGTCCTGCCCCTGGGCATCCCAAAAAGGCCAGCCCTGGCCTTGTTTTTCAGAGTGGCATTGAGTTTCATTTCTGAGGCTGCACTGTCTGCAACCAATTGCTTTGAGGAACAGCCCTTAGGAGAGAAGAGGATGAAGGCAAAGATGGGGAACAGAGGGGTAGGGGAGTTTCAGATCCTCCCCAAAGCTCCTAAGCCCTTGGGTTGTTGATTTCTTGCCTCTCCCAGCCTTGCTCACCCACACACTCACACCCACATCTGCAGCAGCCCTGGCCCTCTGGTGGACCTGGCCATGCTAGTCGCCTGGCTAGCAGCTGTCAGCTTGTAGCAGCAGGAAGTGGTGGGCCTGGCAAACCGGCAAGCATGCGGGGTTGGGGGGGTCCAGGCTCATGTTGCAATCCTGGAGATTTATGGTGGTGCCGGTGACGTTGCCTGACCCGGGGCCCTTCCTCCTGCACTGTTCTGCTTCCTGGGACAATCCCAGGCCTGGAGGCCAAAACCCAGAATTCTCAATGCCTAAGAGAGGTGACAGAAAAGGTCTGTCTCTGCAGAACAGCTGAGGAGGGGGATAAAGGGGACCTTGGAGAGAGGACAAGCCCAAGGCCCCGTGGGTGGCATAGGCACAGGCTCTTGCTATTGCCCTGTGCTTCTTTTTGGGGAAGTTACTTAATTTTCTGTGCCTCACTTCCCCTGCCCCCTTGCCTGTGGAAGGGCCACATGGAGCCCTTCATGGGGCAGTCTTGTTCGGGGCCCAGCCACTAGTCATGTCACCAGGTTAGGGATGAAACCCTGTGTCCCTAGCATGTGCTTCTTCAGGTGGAAGGTGGCCAGCAAGCCCGGAGAAAAGATGCAGAGCACAGTCAACTACCTGTGGCACACAGATGACCTGCTGGGGCAGGGCGCCACTGCCAGCGTGTACAAGGCCCGCAACAAGGTAGGGGGCAGCCGGTCTGCCCGTTCACATCTGGGGAGCAGGCTCAGTCAGCCCCCAGTGGGCTCCAGGGGGGCACGCGGCTGGACAGGGGCCCCTGGGATCAGTTCAGCACAGTCTGGGAAAAGAGCACACTGAAGTCTTCAGGAGCTGGAAAGGGCTCCTTGAGAGGGCGCCTCTGTCAGGTACAAGTTGGGACAAGAGAAAGATGAAGTCACCAAGGGAATAATGTAACAGTAATGGGATCTAGGGATAGCAGAGGTGGGAAGTGGAACTTGTTGACATATTTTGGATTTATCCTACAAGAACATAAAAAATGATGCTCCAGACAGACCAGGTTCTAATCCCTGTTCTGCTGCGATGCCAAGCAGGTTTGGCTATCATTGCAGTTATTGTCAATGGCAAGAGTAATAATGAAAAGCTACCCTCTGCAGGATATCAGGTGTGCGGAGCCCTTGTCGCCTCCTGGTGCTTGACCATCTACCCCCATGTAGGGGAAGGAGCGGAGGTTGGGAGAGTCCATTCAACCTGGCTGTCTGCTCATCTCTGGGGTTGGGCCGAATGGAGGCCTAGGAGAAGGTGGCTGTTCCCCTGTGGCAGTGGGATTTGTATTATCCCTCTGCGATCTCCCACTCCTCCCTCCCCTGCGACAGAAATCTGGGGAGCTTGTCGCTGTAAAGGTCTTCAACACTGCCAGCTACCTGAGGCCCCCGGAGGTGCAGGTGAGAGAGTTTGAGGTCCTGCGGAAGCTGAATCACCAGAACATTGTCAAGCTCTTTGCGGTGGAGGAGACAGTGAGTCCAGGGCTGGGGTAGAGGAGTATGGTCTTGTCCTTGACCCTCACAGTCTAGAGAGAGTCCAGCCATACACTAATAGTAGCCTGCTCACCAGCAGTCAAACTGTAGAGGGGAGCAAAGAATGTAAGGAGGGGAAGGGGTAGCTCAAGGAAAAGGAATGGCAGAATCAGTGCCTAAGCAGAGAGGGCTTCCTGGAGAAGGTGATCTTGGATTCCAGTGTGGGATCAGTATGAGGCCAAGGAGGGGAGACCAGGCTAGAAGCAGGGACCCAGAGAATAGGGGCTCTAGGTTGAGCTGAGGCACCTCTTCTTGATGAGTGGGAAGGTGAAGTGCACCCTCCCAAATCCTTCCTCTGTCCCACCCACAGGGGGGCAGCCGACAGAAGGTGCTGGTGATGGAGTACTGTTCCAGTGGGAGTCTGCTGAGCGTGCTGGAGAGCCCTGAGAATGCCTTCGGGCTGCCCGAGGATGAGTTCTTGGTGGTGCTGCGCTGCGTAGGTGAGCCCTCCCTGACCCTGCCTCCCGGCTCAGCCCAGCAGCAGGCCTGGGACATAGCCTTTGGGGCAGCACCTGCTAATCATTCAGTTTCAAACTCCAATTTCAAAATAAAATTTTAAAAAGATTGGACACCAACATTCATAGCAGCATAATTTACAACAGCCAAAAGACAGAAACAACCTAAATATACAAACAAAATGTGGTACATATATGCAATAGAATATTATTCAATTTTAAAAGGGAGGAAATTCTGACACCTGCTATAACACGCATGAATCCTGAAGACATTATGCCAAGTGAAATAAGCCAGTTACAAGAGGACAAACACTGTAATTCCACTCACTCACATGAGGCGCTCAGGGTAGTCCAATTTATAGGGACAGAAAATAGAATGGAGGTGCTAGGGCCTGAGTGAGGGGGGATGGAAGTGTTGTTTAATGGGTACAGAGGTTCAGTTTGGAAAGATGAGAAAGTTCTGGAGATAGGTGGTGATGGTGGCAAGACAATGTGCCTATGTCCCTGAAGTATATGCTTACACATGTTTAAAATGATAGATTTTGTTATGCATATTTTACCACAAATAAGTAATACAAGGCTCTGCTGCCCTTAGGGAGGCAGAGTCACTTCTCTGATTTCCTAGGGAAACCAGGTGGAGCTTCCACACATTCCCCAGTGCCCTCAGGACCCCCTCCTAGGCCCATCTCTGTTCCCCACTTTTCCCGTGGCCTTGTCAGCCCATGAGAACTCCCTGTCTATCATGATGCAAGGACAGCCCTCCCACCAGGATGAATCTCAGACTCCACACTGTCCCTGGCCAAAGCCAGCTAGCAGTCCTCCATCTGTCCTCAGTGGCTGGCATGAACCACCTGCGGGAGAACGGGATCGTCCACCGTGACATCAAGCCTGGGAACATCATGCGCCTCGTGGGGGAGGAGGGACAGAGCATCTACAAGCTGACCGACTTCGGGGCTGCCCGGGAGCTGGATGATGATGAGAAGTTCATCTCTGTCTATGGGACGGAGGAGTACCTGGTGAGTGAACTGCTAGGCCCCTGTCACCTTGAGCTATGGGCCTCCCTGGCCTTGTGACTCCTTCAGATGCCCCTAGGAGGGGGTCTGGCCCATCCCCCTGCTTCTGGAAGGTTAATATCTCACCCCCTGCACCCCAACCAGAGGAGTACTTCTGTTCTCTAAGATAGAAGGGGCAATGGCACCATCTGTCCAGATAGCCTGCCCCGTGGGTGACCAGATGGAAACGTTCTGGATAGGCCACTGGGATACCCATTGTTAGGATGATAAAGAAGAAGGGTTCTGAGTGGTCCTGTTTCCACCTGAAGATGGTGGAAGGGATCCTGACAGGCGGGGGTTCAGGCCCTTGCTCACCTCTCCCCATGTTGGTTTTCTGGTTCTCTTTCCGCAGCACCCTGACATGTATGAGCGGGCAGTGCTCCGAAAGCCC
The DNA here is from genome assembly GCF_000181295.1 of Otolemur garnettii. Taxonomy (NCBI): domain Eukaryota; kingdom Metazoa; phylum Chordata; class Mammalia; order Primates; family Galagidae; genus Otolemur; species Otolemur garnettii. Next base: position 2,749,045 of record NW_003852450.1, on the reverse strand, counting down.
CAGCAAAAGGCCTTTGGGGTGACTGTGGATCTCTGGAGCATTGGAGTGACCCTGTACCATGCAGCCACAGGCAGCCTGCCCTTTGTTCCCTTTGGTGGGCCACGGCGCAACAAGGAGATCATGTATGGTGGGCCACAGGGCAGGGAACTGGGGGGTGCCCTGGACTTTCCCCTGTTGGTCCCTGCTATGTCCCCTGCTCCCCCTTGAATTCAGATCCCATTCCCAGCCAGGCTCTGGTAGGTCCTTTGTTAAGCAGTGGGTCAAAGGAGGAGCTGAGCCCTGCCCACGGCTTGGTGGGAGCCTGCTAATACTTCTCTTAGTTCAGTGCATCCCTGTAACTGTCCCCTCTTTTACTGCTCACTTCCTCATAGCTGAGGCTCAAAAAGTGACTTGTCCAGGGATGCAGAGAGCCTGCCAGGGGCAAAAGTGGGGAAAGCACTCAGCCTCCTATTCCCAGGTCCAAGGTCTCCATAGTTTCCAGCTGTCTGATAGGAGCAACAGGTAGCTGGAGAGAGTAGCTGCTCTCCTTAAGTGCCCCACCCAGAGCAAGACAGATCTGAAGTGGATTAGCAGAAGATCGACGTACCCACCCTCATCTCAGGGGTTGAGCTGTGTGGAGCCTGTATTAGACTTCTGGGAAGGGGGTCATCAGGAAAGGCTGGACTCTGAAAGGAGAGGAGGATGTCGGGAGCCAATCACAGCCTGGGCAAAGGTGTGGAGGCTGCCAGGCTGGGGAAAGTAGGGTAAGGGGAGAGGCAGTGGACAGGGCAAAGTTCTCCCTGCTTGAAGGAAGAGCTTAGCATGGGAGCTCGCAGGCACAGTGAGCTCCTTGGAGGAAAGCTAGCCCTCTCAAATTCTGTTTTCCAGGCTACCTTAGAATGGATGGGTGCCTTGACCCAGTGCCCTCCCTCAGTCTGAGTTTATTGTCCCTGGAAGTGTGACAACTGGGCTCCCACTGACCTGGCCCTGCCTCACCCCAGGTACCGAATCACCACCGGGAAGCCACCCGGGGCCATTGCAGGCACTCAGAGACGGGAGAACGGGCCCCTGGAGTGGAGCTACAAACTCCCCATCACCTGCCGCCTGTCCGTGTGAGTGGACTCTGCTGGGTGGATGGTGGTCGAGCCTGGGCTGAGTGTCACTGCTCTCCACTCAATCAGGATTTCTGAGGCCTGGAGCCTCAGAACTGTGGGGTTGGGTATAGCATTTTCCCTTTGTAGCCCAGTTTTTCCACCTGGATGCTGGAACCAGTTCTTCCAGCTCTTCCTCCCCAGCTACCTTGGTCCCAGCTCTTCAGGGCGTTCTCATGGAATGCTCCTATTATCTATTTGAGGGGACAAGTCTGGATCCCAGTCTCTGACAGCGTCCATGTCATGGGAGGGCAGGGGTTTGCAGACCCAGCTGGTGCCCATCCTGGCCAACATCTTGGAGGTGGAGCAGGCCAAGTGCTGGGGCTTCGACCAGTTCTTTGCGGAGACCAGTGACATCTTGCAGCGAGTTGTCTTCCACGTCTTCTCCCTGTCCCAGGCAGTCCTGTACCACATCTACATCCACACCCATAACACGTAAGTGGGGACAAGGGAGTGCAAGCAGGAGAACCTGCCTCCGCAAGCAGAAGTGACTGTCTGAAGTGGCACCTCCCAAACTATGTTCCGTGGAGTTTTTAGATATAGAATTGTGGGTCCAAATTTAGTTTGGAAAAACACTAGCTCCACAAAGTTAAACAGATATTCTTGCTTGTACTTCAGAGATTCTACATCCTTTGCAAGAATAATATGCATTGTAAATTTGGGAAGTGTGTGTTGACAATGTATTGTCTGTATCTATCGCTCATAGAACCCTTTATTCCAGGAGTACTTTATGGTACTAGGTGAATTTAAATGCAAGTGTGATGTGGAGCATGCAAGGGCAGAGGCTGGGTATTGGGGCTCCTGGTTCTGTTCTCACTCTGTCACCAACTATTAATAAGACATGAACTCTCTACTGTCTCTCTCTACCCCTCATGAGAGAGAAAACCAGCCCAGTAACCCCCACCCCTGGGAAACTGAGCCCTGTGTATGGGCAAAGTCTCAGCAGGGGCTTGGATCCCCCTGACCCCACATCCTGCCTACTGATACCCCCACCCCCCACCTGTTGGATCTAGGATAGCCATCTTTCTGGAGGCTGTGTGTAAGCAGACCAATGTGGCCCCCCGGCACCAGAACTACCTCTTTGAAGGTCACCTCTGTGTCCTTGAGCCCAACCTCTCAGCACAGCACATCGCCCACACAACAGCCAGCAGCCCCTTGACCCTCTTCAGCATAGCTGATGAGACCCCCAAGGGGCTGGCCTTCAGGGACCGTGAGTAAGGCCCTCCGGGCTGGGTCTCTTCTCCTCACATTCCCTTTCAAGAGGTTGGGGTATACAATGCGAGTGTTTCTTTGAGCCCACAGTGTGCAGAGGGCAGATCTGGGCTCTAATTCTGCAGATGCCTCTGAGATGCTGTGTATCTTAGGCTGGTGGCTTGACCTCCTAGGGCATCATAGCGTCCAAGAAGTTGTTAAAAAGAAAGGAAGGAAGGAAGGAAGGAAGGAAGGAAGGAAGGAAGGAAGGAAGGAAGGAAGGAAGGAAGGAAAGAGAAACAATAGAAATGTGGAAATTTGGGTTTAATGTACTCTATAATCTCTGATTGAGGGAAAGTCTCAGGTAGTTTGTGCTGGAGGAATGGGAGCCCAAGCTGCTGAAGAGAAAAGAAGGTGATCAGGGGTTCATAGCGTTGTCCTTTTCTCCAAGTTCTAGTGAAGGTATTATTCATTCTGATTTGCATGATGCCAATTTCATCCTCCCAACCTGCAAACACATAGCCAAGAGGGTGGTGGTTTTAGCGGTCTTGATGCCTGTTGAGGTGGGCCCTTGGGCATGAGGGTGCAGTTCTCAAGACGGCCGCAAGGTGGCAGTGAGGGACCACAACGGTAAACACTGGCCAGGCCTTAAGCGCGTATGCTGCTTAGAAAGTGTGGGGCGCTGGGGTGTGGGATTGGAGGCCAGGGGAGAGTAGGAGTTAGAAATAATAAAGATGAGCTCAAAGTTGACCTGGAACCATAAAGATAGGCCACTCAGACAGGGTCTTTGTCTGCAGCTGCTCTGGACGTCCCCAAGTTTGTCCCCAAAGTGGATGTGCAGGCAGATTACAACACCGCCAAGGTGAGGGGTGGCCCCAAGGTGGCAGGGAGGCATGAGAAAAGGATTGGAAGGTGTGGGACCTGCCCCTGCCCACCTGTGTGTTTCAGGGTGTGTTGGGCACCGGCTACCAGGCCCTGCGGCTGGCACGGGCCCTGCTGGACGGGCAGAAGCTGATGCTGCGGGGGCTGCACTGGGTGGTGTGAGTACCCATGAGGGCAGGGAAGAGGGGGCGGGTGGGTGCCGGGACCTCTCTGCACTGCCCTGGGACCATGCCCACGTGCATGGTGCCTGCGGCTCTGACACAGGCTTCCCTTGTGCAGGGAGGTGCTCCAGACCAGATGCAGGCGGAATCTGGAGGTCTCCCAGACAGCACACTTCTGCCTCAGCAGCAGCATGAGCACAGAGAGGTGGGTGTCCTTCCCAGGCCAGCCCACACCTCCCAGACCTTCTTTCTCTGTCTCTGTTCCTCGCCTCTGATACTTCCCACAATGCATCTCTCCTCCCCCATTCAGAGCTCTCCTGCAGCCCTGCTAGAATAGAGAGGGCACCCTACCTGGTCCCTCATTGCTACACCACCGTAACCCAGTCCCTCACTTGCATAGGGGATGAGAGGCCCAGGCTCTCCAGGTACAAGGCAGCTTCCCTGTCCAGAAAGGGGCCTCTGTCCTGCCAGGCCCTTCTCTGAATGATTTTGAGTACTCATTCTGCCTTCTAAGGGTTCCTGGCTCCAATCCTTGGACCCTCTACTCCCTCTACTCCTCTGTCTTGGGCTAAATCAGGAGGATGGGCTGGGAAAAGAGGGAGACTGAGGGGGAAGAAGCCAAGCCGAGGGTCTGGGGATAGGAAGAATGGGAAAGTTACATTTCCCAGGGCACCAGGGAAGTGAGCACAGCCCCTGAGTCCTAGAGGGTGTGGGCCATGTATGGCATGGGTGAGAGATGGGAGTGTTACAGCCTAGGGAAGATGACTGTGGCAGGAATCTTTGGGGACAAAGGATCAGAGACTTTCAAACATGCCAGAAGTCCCCCCCTCTTTCCATGACCCCTAGCCCGTGGCCTCAGGAAGGTCCAGGGAGTTTCCCAGCAGTGGGTCTGACTCACTGCAGCCTTGGGTACCTCCTGGGGCCTGGCAGCAGCAACACTGGTGGAGAGGCAGCTGGGGAGGTGGGGGTGCAGGGAGTAGGAAGAGGAGAGACTCCAGATGACATGGATGGAGTCCTAGTCATGGCTGAGCCCCCTTCACACAGTGACAGAGAGCAGTGGTCAGTCAGCAGTGCTGCTGGGGAATCTCCTTTAACCAGGGCTCCATCCAGGGGCATAGAAATGTGCTCCAGGGAGCACATCACACAGAGAGGCCCATGCTCCCCCAAAGCAGTCAGCTCTTCCCAGGCATGTGAGGGCTGACAGGATGGTTGGGTAAGGGAAGACCAGAGACGGGTAGCAGCAACACTGGAGGCCTTCCTAGAAGAGGAGGCATTTTAGGCCAGAAGGGAGGGGAATACCTTATGTGGGAAGGTCTGCACAGAGCCTAAAAAATATATGCTGATGGTAGAAAGTTAGAAAAGACAAATAAGCAAAACTAAAAAAATAAAAATGCCATATCCTACCAGCCAGAGGTAGGTAGATAGCTTAGTAGATATTTTTCTAATCTATAAGTATATGCATTAACCAGCGTGAGACTATTGTGTGTTTGCTTTGCTCAGCTTGCTGGCTCGCCCCCTCAATACATTTTCATCTCAGCTAGTCCTCATTCATATTCCAGTTTTCCTAATTATCTCCAGAATTTCTTGTTATGGCAAGTTGTGTTCAACCAGGATGCAGTCTAAGACTACACTTTGTATCTGTTTTAATAGAGCACAAACTGCCCCACCCCTCTCTTTTTTTTTTTTCCTAACCCTGACTTGTTGGGAGCCTTGTCATTATAGTTTCCCCTTTTGGACTCCTGGAAAACTTCCTCTGGAAGCTGTTTGGCTCGTTCTTCTTTCCCCGCATTTCCTGTAAACTAGGAATTCTGAAGACTGGATAAGTTCAAGTTTAACATTTTTTGCTAGAACACGTGGTAGACAATGCTGCGTACTTCATGTCGACACCCCATTGGGAGTGACAGCCTGATTGCTCTGCTATAGATGACATTTTCCCTAAAAAGCAAAGAACCACTGTGGTGTTGCCTCGTCCACCACGTGGACATCCGCCCCTTTATCATTCATTGATTTTAACACTGTGCCCAAGAGAATAATTTCACCAGGCTAGCAGGATACTAATGTTTGAAGTTCTGGACATTATTGGCTAGCGGTCTACAAAACACAGCTTTCCCCTCATCAGTAAGCAATTGGTTATCAGGAAATAGAGTTTCTACCAGAAAAGAACGTAATCCTTTCCCTTTACTTACCAACATTCCTCGTAAGGAGGCCATTAATAGCTGCCTTGCCTCATGGGCTCGTGAATTTTCACAGGTGTAAGGTGTTTCAATCCACCTCAACCTTTCTTCTTTGCAATGCTCAATCATGTCATGACTTTGGTGAGTAGGGCTCTCTTCAAGTTGGTTCCCCGGTCTTAAGCAGAAAACTCCCCAGAGATCCTGTAAGCCAGCAAGGCTGTCCCAAAGATGCCGTGTCTCCCGCTCTGGCTGCCTCCCAAACCCTTAA
>NW_003852450.1:2742659-2743123 GCF_000181295.1 Otolemur garnettii | reverse complement strand
GTCTTAAGCAGAAAACTCCCCAGAGATCCTGTAAGCCAGCAAGGCTGTCCCAAAGATGCCGTGTCTCCCGCTCTGGCTGCCTCCCAAACCCTTAAATGTGGCCTTTCTCCTTGCTTCCCTCTAGGCTCAGCAGCGTGCCCGGGACACCTGACGTCCAGGAACTGAAGGAGGCCACAGAGCTGAGGTCCAGGCTGCGGACTGTGAGTGAGGCTAGAAGTGGGGGCTTCTCAGGAGTACAGCCGGGGGGCTGGTGGTCCAGCCAGCCTGCACATCAGAGCCGCAAGCTGAGGACTTCATGTAGGTCTGCCTTTTTGCCCCGCAGTTGGCTGAGGTCCTCTCCAAGTGTTCCCAGAATATGAAAGAGACCCAGATGAGCCTCAGCAACCTGAGCTCAGAGCTGGCGAAGAGCCGGGATCAGGTACATGAGGACAGAAGGTCTGTGGGATTTTCCTTCTTTGTGGGGT
>NW_003852450.1:2740409-2740940 GCF_000181295.1 Otolemur garnettii | reverse complement strand
AGCAAAGCCCACTCTCCTGTTGCCTGTCCCTCCTTGGCTTTTTCTGTCTCACCTCTCACTTGTGTCATGAGTGTGAGAGAGACTCAGAGAGAAAATAAACTCTGGGAATGAGAGGTGGTTGGTTGGCTGGCTCCAAGGCGTCTTATATAAGCTTAGAGATAGGTTGGTCTCCCCCATTCCCAGATTGACCCCTAAAACTGCGGCAGTGAGGCTCCTTCTACAAGGAGACAGCTCTTGCCTTACTCCCATGTCACCCGCTCCCTCCCTTGCCCTTTGCTCTGTTCTGTTCCATTCTTCCAACACCTGTCCCCTGTCTCCTGCCCACAGTAACCAGCAGATTCAGTGCTGTTTGGACAAGATGAACCTCATCTACAAACAGTTCAAGAAGTCTAGGATGAGGCCAGGTGAGCCATGCGGAGGGCAAAATACTCCTGCTCTCTCCTCCCTCCCTTCTTCCTCCCTTCCTTCCAATTATTCAGTAACATTCTACCTGGAGGCCCACTGTAGATGGTGCTGTGTGGAGCTAGGGCT
>NW_003852450.1:2723423-2740204 GCF_000181295.1 Otolemur garnettii | reverse complement strand
GTTTAGAGAGAATTGCCCTATGCATTGGGGGCACTGGGATAGTTAAGTTTTCTAGGAGTGGAGGCACCCAGAAGAAATCCCAGCTTGAGATACCAGGCTAGGCATTTTGGCTTCATTATCTATTAATGTTCACGAGACCTGGATGGGGCCAGCCCGCTCGCTGGCCAGAGATGGGAATCCACTTGCCTGAGGTGACTGCCTTCATCGGACAGAATCACCCCAAGGGAGGGCTAGTGATGTCAGAGGAAGCCTGGGGAGGCCCCAGTTACCACCAGGAACTGACCCTCTCACTCCCCTCCAATGCCCTAAACATTTCCTAATCTGTAGACCGAAGTCTTGGGTTTGATTGCTCAATTCTCTTCTATCTTTGGGATTACCTAAAAACCACCACACAATAGAAATATAATACCAGCCATGTATGTAATTTTAAACCTTTCTAGTAGCCAACATTTAAAAGGCAGAAACAGATGAAATTAATTTTAATAACATATTTTATTCAACCCAATATATCCAAGGTGTCATTTCATCATATAATCAGTATAAACAAAATTACTAATGACATACTTTCTGTTCTTTTTTGTGCTGAACCTTTAAAACCTTGTGTATATTTTACACTCATAGCATGTCTCTATTGGGAAGCTAAATGTGTACCAAAGCAAAATAACAGAGCGGTGTTTAATAGGGGAAAAATAGTTTACAGTGCTTCTGTGTTAAGCTTTAAATAAATTGGAAATTCAGCTCCAAATTCAAGCCACATGGCAAGGGCTCGGTAGCTATGTGTGTCTGCTGACCCAAGACTGGACATACAGATCTAGAAAATAATTGTCTCTTTGGTGGCTGCAATCAGAGCCTGGCATTAGGATATGGAAGAGAACCAGGGGACATGTGGGGAAAGCAGGACTCTTCCTACGAGGTGGTGGGGACTTGTATCCAGCAGGACACCCTTGCTATGATTTCAGGAGCACCTCAGAGGCTTTGCCATAGCCCTGTAACGTAGACTTCTGGGTGCCTCCCTTGTGCCAGGGACCATCCAATGGGCCATGTCTGTTCTTAAGTGATGTAGTGCTCACAAAAACTCCACGCACCATTACTCTTCCATTTTTTAGATGAGGAAACTGAGACACAGACACACAAAAGATTAAGTAGCCCAGGTAATCTAGTCCAACTGCTTTTGCCCACCTTATTTTACAGCCTCAAGAGAGTTTTACTTCTCCTTGTCTTTAAGAGTCCTTTCTTAAAATTCACAATGAGCCCTTAACTGTTAACACCCAGAGTGTTGAAAGCTGAGGATGGATGTGATGGGTGAGGAAATAGGCTCAGGGAGGGGAACCACGTCCCACAGCTGCCTGCTCACATTAGGCCGAGCTGGGACTTGTCCCAGATCTCTTAGACTTCACAAGTGCTCTCAGCTGGTGGCATGCAGGGCCCAGGAAGGAGATTCTGCTTTAGGGGAGTGGGATGGGGCAACCCACAAACAACCTGCATCATCATTTCATGTCGGAGTTGCCAGGACCCTGAGGGCCATTCCCACATAGCCCAGGAGGGGGCAGCACGTCCACGCTACATGAGCATTAGGGCACCTCTTACCCACGGCTTCTTCTGGAACCCTAACCTGATGCCTTGGGTCCTCCTTGTCATAATCATTTACTCAGGTGCTTGTTCCCCTCCTCTGTCCTTCCTGACTCCATTGGCCATGAGGCTCCATGAAGCAGAGCACAGGCTGGGCTGTCTTCTCTTTGAAACTGTCACCCAATCCTGTGGTGCTCTGTTTTGTTGACGGATTAAGTAAGTGACATTGGTCCTGTCTTGTTTCCTTCAGGGCTTAGCTACAATGAGGAGCAGATTCACAAGCTGGATAAGTGAGTGACTTGCGGGTGGGCAGAGGATGGAAGTCACCAGGGCAGAGCAATGAAGGGCCCTGATCCTACCAAAGGATAGCTCTATCCAGGGTGGGCTGTCCAGGGCCAGCGGAGGGAGGCTCCCTGGAAGCACTCTTGACATAATGGGGGTTACTTCCTGAATGGACAAGATGGTTTGCAGGATCCCTTTCCCTGGCTGTCCTTACTGATTTACCACTTCCTGCTCCTGACCTCTGTCCCCGTTTTCCGGACACTCCCATTGTCCAGGAGGCCCTGGCTAGCTTGTCCACAGTGGCTATTTGGAGACTCACTCCTGCTATTCTACACTCACCCCCGGTCCTCCAAACACACATGCACACACGCTCCTCCCATAAACTATCTCTCCTGCTCTGCTCTTTCCTTTGGGGACTGAGCTAAGGGGTCGTGTCTCTGAGTGTATGCTTTGCTGGCCACTCTGGCCTTCATGATCCAACTGTGTGACTGTCCTCCTTCCCTAGAGATAAAGGTCCCTCCTGTGGGCCCAGGGCTTGGGTACTATGACAAGGTGTTGATGAAGACCGAGGGAGGCTGGGCTTACGGTAGACGGATGGCTCTGGCTGCTCATTTCTGTGCCTCGGTTTCCCTGTCTTTCTAGGATGAATTTTAGTCACCTAGCCAAAAGGCTCCTGCAGGTGTTCCAGGAGGAGTGTGTGCAGAAGTATCAGGTGTCCCTAGTCACACATGGCAAGTGGATGAGGTAACAATCTTTCCTGAGCTTGTGGGTCCCAGGGCCTGGCCTGGCCCTTCCAGGCTTCAGAGGACCCTGGGCTTTGCCAAGCCCTGATCAAGAGGGAGGAGTCAGTGAGGGAACATGAGGAAATGAGTGGGTTTGTGTACCTGAGTGGACTCACCTGTCTGCTGGGTGGTTTCTATACCTTAGCTTATTTAATTCCGCAATACCTACCGTATGCAATAGATATTATCACCATATTTCACAGATGAGGAAACTGAGGCTCAGAGAACAGGTCTCTTCCTCACACAGCTAGTAAGGGCAAGACCCAAGACTGGTACCTGACATGTCTGCCTCTAAAATTTGAATTGGGAAACCTCTTTTGGGAGAACACAAGGTCCCTATAGGATAAGGACGGGTGTGGCAGAGGCCCTTAAACTCTCAGTGTGAGAACTCTTTCTCACACTGTCTCCTTCAGGAGTTTTGGCGTCTCCCTTTTCAGACAAGGCCTGCCCTCCCTCCCCAGTCTTGTGAACCCTGACCCCTCCTGAGGAGAAAGGACAGTTTCTTAGGTGTTGGCAGGGTCCAAGGCATGTAACCTGTGCACTTGTCATGGGGCTGAGACCCAGGCACTCCCCCACCTTCATATCAGAATACCACCACCCAGCTCCCCACCTCAAACCCACCCCCAATGCTGATTCAATTGCTCTGGAGTAGGGCTTGGATATCAGTATATTAAAAGTTCTTCCAAATAATTCTAATGTGTAGCAAGGCTGAAGACCAGCCCTGGTTTAATGGTGCTAGGCCTTGGGGGAAAATGTTCTTGCTCATTCTTTCTACTTAGAAAGGAGAATTCACACTGGAAATGGGAGCATGGCAGCACCATATAAGTACCCTGGAGTGGGTTGTCCTCTGCCTCTGTGGAGCCTTGCCCGGTGTCATGCTCACTGTAACTGTCAGGTGTCACCAGCTGTAAGCATGTTGCCAGAGCTCCTCCTCTGTGTTCTGGAGGGACCCGCCTACCTTTAGGCAGATGTGCTCATCCACACTATGGCAGTGGGGCAGGGGAGAGGTGAGGCCACAGCTGGAAGGGCAGAGGCCTCAAGGGAGGTGAACGCCTGGGACACATCTGTGTCAGTGTGGTGACCATGGGGAGAAGTGAGCCGAGCCCTGCTCTAATTCTAGTTCTTTACCTGCTCTCTTCAGAGTGGTACATGAGACCAGCAACCAACTGCACCTGGTGCACTGTTCTGTGGTCGTCTGTATCTCAGATGCCCGGGAAGCCCAGGAGAGCCTTGGCAAGGTGGGAACGGCTGGAGAATTCTGGGCACTGCAGGGGGGCAGTTAGGCTGGCTCCTAATTGCTGATTACAGCATGGCTTCCCTTCAGATCCTTGACCGGGTATCTCAGCAGCTCCTTCAGGACAGAACAGAAGGGACTCCAGCCTCACCACCCCCTGCAGCTCCTTATTCTACACAAAGGGACCTGCTTTTCCAGTAAGTGCTGGAGAGGAGTGTGTGGAAGGGGGTGTTGCTGAGGGTAAGGTCTGAGCTAGGAGTTTTGCCACATGCCAGGCCCAGGAATGCAGAGGCTGCCTCAGAGCAGGGTGGGCCTCCTGGGGAAGGGGCAGTTGCCTTTGGCCTCAGCTGCCTCTCTTGCCTCTGCCTTGGACAGCATGCAAGAGCTCTGCGAGCAGATGAAGCAGCTGGCGTTTGACCTCCAGGAAAACAACCAAATCATTGAGCGGTAAGGAGACAGCCTCCCACCTGCTGTGTGCCTGGAAAGGGCAGGGTGGTCAAGCTGCCCCTGCCAGGGGGCTGCAGGCTCCCTGTGCCTGCTCATACAGGTTCGATGACCCATGTGCATTTTCTAAACAGTCCCCCTGGAGCTTATGCTTTGTCCACAAGTGACTTGTCATCCTGAAGAGGTATAGGTTCCACTTAGTCTTTAAAATGTGAGCCTCCAAGCTGTCAGGGGTCAGGGGCAGAGACTTGTGCCCCTGTCCAGCTCTGTGCTGAGCGTGGACTGTGCCCGAACTTCCCAGATTGCAGTCACTAGAGTGGGTGCCATTCTCACACCTTGTCCTACCTCAGGGAGCTGTCCAGACCATGGGGGTGCATTGCCCAAGGCCCATGTTTTTCCCACCCATGGGGCTCCCATTCCTTCTGCCAATGTTGCAGGCCAGCTCAGGGCCACAGGCCCAGCAGAGATGCTGGACTATCTCCTGATGGAGGCTGCAGGGTAGCAGAGGGGTTGGTGTGGAAATGTAACAGGGCTCAGACTTTGGGATTTTGTGTAAAATTCACAAAAGACAATTGGAGAACAACAGAGTTACCATGTGCCTGTGTAAAAAAGTTAGCATATTTGACAGGGAGAAAACAAAAACAACCCTGCCATCTTGTAGTCCCACTTTATAAAGCACTTTAATGCCAATGGATAATCTCAGAGGGAAGAATGGTCCTTGCTTGCCCTGAAGGTCAGCAACTATTTACATTCATGTGCACACACCTCCCACCCCCTCCCCAGGGGCCTCCTGTCTAGCTTTTCCCACTCTGGGAACCAGGGTGGGAAAAGTCAGCAGAGATCCAACACGACTGGAAGCCTGACTCTGTTTCATACCAACTTTGTAACCCTAGGAGATTTGCTCAGCTCTGAGCTTCAGTTCCCATCCCTATAACATAGGAATAATAATTCCTACCTCATAGAGATTAAATAAAATGAGATATTTGAGGTGCCTGTGTGTGTATGTGCATGTGTGTATATGGAAGACTCACTAAATGTTAATTGTTACCCGGATTCACACCAGTCTGAGACATTAGCCTTGGGACCAGGAGGTAGGGAAAGAGCTTGTGGTTTGTCCGCAAAGCCTTGTGGTTTGTCTGCAGAGTTTCAGAGATTCCTTGGATAAGGGTGGTATCTCCTCCCTGTCCTATTCCAGCAAGAGGAGAATTCATGCTACTAAATGCCCACACACAGGAGATTCAACAGCTTCTTGGAAAGACTTTCCAAAACAGCTCTCTTAAGCAGGAAGTTCTAATTTTAGTGCCAACATAAATTTTTTTTGTTGTGATATGTAATCTATTTACAGTTAGATCAAAACTTTATTTTAATGAATTTTCACTTCCTTATTCAGAGCTGTAGCCAAAGAGCCAAATGAACCGATGTGAACTCCTTTTCCCTCCTCCTACACCATGGCTGTGCATTGGAACCTCCAGGGGAGCTTTTAAAAGTACAGATGCCTAAGTCTTGCCCAAGAGACTCTGGGCACAGCTGGGAGTTGGGAAACTTTATTAGAACTTCCCAGTGATTCTAGCGTGTTGTCAGAGATGAGAACCAGAGGGATCTCGTCAGGGAAGGAAGCTGCCACAGAGGAGAGCTGAGGACTTCAATGGCTCAGTGAAAGTGATTATGTGGGCCGGAGGTGTGGTCTGCAAGGGGCTCCAGCAGGTGGGTAAAAGCTCATCTGTGCCTTTCCTTGCAGGTTAAATAGAATCCCAGCTGCTCCTGAAGTCTGAGCTCCGTGGGGTGCATGAAGCATCCTGAAGCATTAGAATGATTCGAACACTGCACCCCTGCACTGCGGGACCCAACCCAGGGTGAGATCTGGTCCCATCTCATCAGCCTACCTCCCTCCTGGCCAATGGCTGGGAGATGTCACCAGCATTACCTTCCACTGCCTTTCCCCCTGGGAAGCAGCCCAGCCCAGACTAGGACACCAGGCCATCTCCGTCCAGACTCACAGGGAAGAGTGTGGCAGCTACTGCCTGGAATGACTTTCTCTGATTTAGGCTCAGATAGTGCTCCTCCTTACCCTGGCCTGTGTGGCTGAACCTGGCTGGGCCATGGGGACAAGTGGATGTCATATGCTCTCCCATCCAGCCTCTGGTTTACAGGGCTTCACTCCCTGGGGAACAGGAGAAGAGACCTCCTGGGGTTTCCCCAGGGTGCTGGGTCAAATGACCTCATCTCCATCTTCCTTCCCCTTGAGGTCTTTCACATTGAACACAGCTCTGTCTAACTCCCCTGTGGTTTCTGGGGTCACCACATTCAGCCCCAAACAACACAGAGCCTCATTTTCCTTCTGCTCTTGGACTGGTTGGACCTCAGATTGAGCTAATGAGTGATCAAGGCCAGGTGCCAGTGCCTTGGGGACCCTTTTTCCATTTTCCCCTCTCTCTGAGGCAACACTGGGCCTGGGACATGCAGCCGGCCAGCAGGAACAGGTGGCCATGCAAGTAAGCACGGGCCTATAAGTCCAGCACCCTGCACCTTTAGAAAATGGAATAAATGTGGCCTTCTTTTCTACTTCTGTGGCTATGTCTGTGAGGCAAGGGAGACTCTCAGTTGGATGTCCTTGGCAACCAAGCAGGGCCTCAGTGGGGACCTGTGGGAAGTATTGGGAAATGGGGACATGTCATTTCCTGATTCGTGCCTTTCCCCTAAATGAGCCCTTATTTCAGGGTAGAACCCAAGGAAGATGGCCTTGAGCTGGAAGGGCTTGGCTTCCCATTCCTTCCAATCTCCTGCCCTCTGTCATTTGGAGAGCTGTACAAAGAACCTGAAATTTAGGGAGAAAGAGGTCTTTTAAGCTTTTCTTTCTTTCTTTCTTTCTTTCTTTCTTTCTTTCTGTCTTTCTGTCTTTATTTATTTTTCTCTCTCTCTCTCTTTCTTTCTTTCATAGCATTGTCCCTCAGTTCCCCAGGCTAGAGTGCTGTGGCATCAGCCTAACTTACAGTAACCCCATACTCCTGGGTTCAAGTGATCCTCCTGCGTCAGCCTCTCCAGTGACTGGGACGACAGGTGTGTACCACAGCACCCAATAATTTTTCTATTTTTAGTAGAGATGGGCTCTCTCTCTCCCTGAGGCTGGTCTTGAATTCCTAAACTCAAATGATCCACCTCAACCTCCCACAGTGCTGGGATTATAGATGTGAGCCCCTGCGCTGGTCAGAGGTCTGGTTTTTAACCTCAAACCCACCATCTAAGTGCTTGCTCCTTTTTTCCATCCTACCACTGTTTAAACTCCAGGCTGTGTCCTAAATATTGGGTTTGAGTACTATAGGTTGTTTTAAGCATTCCCTCACTTTGTCTAGAAGTTAGAGTGGCAAGCAAGACCTTCCAATTTGTTCAAATTACTTGCAAATTTAGTCTTTCTCCCTTAAATCAGTGCCGGACTACCTACCCAGCTTGGAGGTAGGGGTGGAGAAAGGAGGAAAGGAACACAGTAAAATAGCCCTGAGTGTTATGAAGACATGATGCTTGACCCCAAATAATCCCAGAGATCCTTCTTGGCCATCTTCATGGGCACCTCCTCATCCTGAGGTTATTCAGGCCACAGACTCAGCATGGCTACAAATATGGGATGGTGAGTCCTGGAGGCTGACATCTTCTCTGCTACTGGAAAAGACCCAGGGAAGGGTAGCTGGAGGCTGCCTAAGTGGCTTCATGATTGCCATTTGGGCCTCAAGTCCATGTGGTCACTTAAGCCCATGGGTTCAAGTCCTGGGGCCTCATAGGCCAGCCGCTGCCTTGATGCCCCCTGGGCACTGTGCCACCTCTGGTTAACTCTGCTGCCATGAATTTCAGGCCCATACTTCCAACTCATCAATGGCCCTTCAGGGGAGTCCCATAGTGGATTTTCCCTGGCAGCTAAAGCTGTTCTGGATCCCACATGCTTGATGGAGCTCAGCAAAAAGCCAGGGGATCCCTGAAGGCCAAATGCAGATTTCTGGGAGCTGATATGATCCGGCTCTAATGGCACCATGAGCAAAGCCCAGGAGATGTGAGGGACATACTCCAAGGGTTGCATTTGTTTCCAGGCAGGGTAGAGCTGCTGACATGAGTGCTTCCCCCAAACCAAAGTTCTACTGAGCTTCTGAGTCTACCTCAGGAGGAGATGCAATCTGCCGAGGCCCATGACCAGAACAACCTGTAAGATCTCAGGTGTCTGAATACCTTCTAAATGTTCTTCTTCATTCTATGCAGTGATTCCTAATATAACCCTGAGAAAAGAAAAAGAGCCTGTTTAGTTCATCAGACATGAACTAGGTAAGCACCTACAGTGTGCCGGGGCCCATGCTAGGTGCTGGAACGACCCAGGTGACTGAGACATGTTGCCTGCTCCTGAGGAACTCACCTGTCTGGGGTAAGGCAGGCATACCAACAGATAACTTCAATATCCCAGAGTGGGTGCTATGATAGGAATTCACAGCTCAAGTGTAGCATTAAGTCACTGTTATCACAGGGGAGGATGATTAGGTCAGGCTGACAGGGTGTCAGGGAATGACTTTGGGAGCAGGTGACTCCAGAGTGGAATCTTAGCTGATGAACAAGTGATACGTAACAGAGAAAGCATGGAAGGTATTCCTGGTGGTGGGAACAGCAGAGGCACAGGGATAGGAAGAAACTACCCGGTATAAATATTTCTGTGTTACTGGAGAGTAAACTGAAGTAGAAGTTGGTATCATGGACAGGGAGGAACCAGCCCCCAAAGGTCCTTGCAAGCCACATTAGGGAAGCTGGGCTTTACTCCGGGAACCACGGCAGGTTTTAGGTCAAGTCCAACTGGTATTTTAAAGATACCGCTCTTTGGTGTCCATTGGAAGGTGGAAAGTTATGAGTAGGAATGGATTAGACATTTCCATAAAGTGGCTAAAACATAATGTTAGTTCTATGCACATCTTCCCATCCCCCACCCTTCCCCACCTCACTTGGTTGTGAGGGCCCTGTGCAGGGTGGGTAGAGGAGACAGAAGTTCTTGTCTCATACAGGCTCGGTTAGGGGTTCATCAGGCACAGATATCTGGAAAGAGTCCACCTGCCATTCAGATTCATAGCAAGTGTCTCCTTAAAACAAGCTGGCTCAGGCTAGAGAGGGCCTGGCTAGAGGAGTGCAGGGGTATTCCCCAGCTCCCCCGTCCTCCCCTGGGAGCACACTCAGCTCTTTTCATGCCTTGGTGCTGCAGGGCCAGCCCTCTGTTTACTTCTCAGAATCTACGAAGTTTCCTCTTTTGAGACTTGTGTACTGGATCAATACCCAGATTCTAAGACCCACCCAACTCCTGAATCCAATCCATAAGGATGTGACCCAGGAATCTGTATTGTTGATGAGCTTCCCTGGTGATTCCTACATAGGCTTAAGTTTGACAACACTGAGGCAATGCTGGCAAGTGTCCCCTAGAGCACACAGGAATGGCCCAGCTTAGCCTAATTAGCAGCAGATGGTACATTGAGTACCCCACCCCATGCCCTGCCCTGACCGAGGCCAGGGAAGCCCATCTATGGACAGGCTGGATCTTGATTGTGGCCTGGCCATCCTCCTACTAGAACCATTGTTTGCTTTCCTTCAACTGCCTCACTCCTCAAAGGGTTGTGGCAATTGGTCACTTTAGGTTCACTTCCATGCTGAATTTTTGAAGGGAGGAATTCCTGGCTGCTTTCTCCTTCATCTCACACAGGCTCATTCATCAGGCAGCCCCAGTGGGAGATGTTAAGGGATGGGCCAGGATGACCTGAAGTAGCTTCAGTTTCTTTTCCTCAGAAGTACTACCACTCGGAGCAGTGGGGCCATTCCCTTTACAATGAAGATGGAGAAAAAGAGAGGGAGGGAGAGATGAAGAGATTTGGGGAGGAAAGGCGAGAAAGAGCAGGGTGGGGGGAGAAGGAGCAGAAATGAGAGCAGCAAGACAGAGAGACACAGAGGAAGAGATGGGGGTGGGGGCTGAGCTGGTGCAGGGGTAGCCGTGATGCCATCCAGGCCACTCTGCTCTGTGGCCTATCCTAACCCAGTCCATGGCTTCCTGCCACAGTGATAGGCACAGAACTGGCTTAGTGCTAGAATATAAGTGGCTGTGGCTTGGAGCCTCCCTTCTGGCTGAGGGAAAAAAGCCGCTGACAAATCTGCCTGGAATATCTGAGTTTTTCCAACACGGAAAGAAGAAACATACACACACAAACCCATCTTATCATATGCTTGGCAGAGGGGCTTGGGACAGAGAAATTCCATAATTGAGAAACAGATGGAGGAGGCGCCACTAAACTGGTAGAAAACAAGCCCACACCCTACATGATGACATCTTTCCAGGAACCCTTTTATCCCTGCTCACATTCCCACCCTGATTTCCTGATCTGGCCTTCTTGTCCCCAAGTACTGTCAAGGATGTAGGAGAGCCCCTTGGAAGGACTGGAGTGTGGTGACACACAGAAAGTCCATCCCCCTGACAGTGGAGATGTGTCCTAGCAACCTTCACTCCTGGCTAGTTACTAGCAAACAGAGACAGGACCTCCCTCCATCCTGCTCCACTGACCAGCATCCTGGAGCATGGACATGAGTCTTAAGAAGAATTCCCAGCACCACTCCGACTTGTGCCCAGCCCCTGTAGGTCTTTGAGCACCTTCCATTCTCCTTAGACCAGCGGTTCTCAACCTGTGGGTCGTGACTCACAGGAACTGTATTAAAGGGCAGCTGCATTAGGAAGGGTGAGAACCACTGCCTTAGACCAAGCATCTCCTTCATCGCTCCCTCCTTAGGCACAGGGGCTATGACTTGAAGGGATGTTAAGAGATAAATCCTGGAATGGGTACACGTGAGGAAGGCAGAAATGTAAAATTTAACTGTGACTCATGTTAGAACGATGTGACTATTACAGACACAAGTGACTTGTTTTAGGAGCCCAGAGGATTAGGTCTGGAGGACTCTGGGAAGGCTCTTTGCATTTGGACTAGACCTTGAAAGCAGAGCAGGTTTCAATAAGAAGGGGAAACTGGGGAAAGATCTTGCTGATTCTTCAAATTTCACCTACAAAGCAAGATTGGAGATTTTATTTATGTATTTACTTACTTACTTAGACAGAGTCTCACTTTGTCACCCCTGGTACAGTGCCATGGCGTCATAGTTTACAGCAACCTCAAACTCTTGGACTCAAGTGATTCTCTTGCCTCAGCCTCCCAAGTAGCTGGGACTACAGGCACCTACCATAACATCTGGCTAATTTTTTTTTTGGCTAGGGCTGGGTTTGAACCTGCCACCTCTGGCATATGGTGTCAGTGCCCTATTCCTTTGAGCCACAGGCGTTGCCCTAATTTTTACATTTTTAGTAGAGATGGGGTCTTGCTCTTGCTCAGGCTGGTCTCGAACTCCTGAGCTCAAGCAATCCACCTGCCTCCACCTTCCCAAGTGCTGGGATTACAAGCATGAGCCACCATGCTGGGCCAAGACCTGAGATCTTAAACACTTTCCTTTTTATCACACCATCTGGGTAATCAAATTCATGGATTTGATTCCAGACTATGACACCTGTTTGGGTCAGTCACATGACTTCTCTAAGTCTCGATTTTTTTATCTGTAAAATAGGGACACAGCTATTTTACAGAGCTGCCATAAAGATAAAATCATGGAAGCCAAAAGTGCCTGCCCCATAGTAGATGCTTAATGTGTGTTCTTGAGCAAATACCTATAACATATGGCATTTCACAACAGACTTTCACAGATGCATTTTGATTCTCCAACATTTGTCACAGTCCCTGTTCACAGTCCAGTAATGTGAAGTATTACTGACCCCCATTCTACACTACAAGCAATGCTCACTTCTCTGGGAGGCTGAGCTCTGTATGCAACACGCTGCCCAAGAAGGGAAGGAAGCAGAGAGCTGCTGGAGAGCTGTATGCCTCTGATCAACAAGGGACGTCTGGGGAGGGGGTCATACACTGCCGTGGCCCCCATTTTCAAAGTGTGGTCTGTAAGTCATGTCAATCAAAGTCTCTTGTAGAATACAGGCCAATATCCAGACAGCAAACTTGTGCATAAAGTTTGGGAAAGTCTAGAGTTTCTTGTGCCTGCTCTGTTCCTCCCTGAGAACATTCTTGCTCAGGTAGACAAAGGGCTTGCTCTGCTTAAGTCTGTGTTTAAATGTTTGTTCCTCAGAAAGGTATTTCCTGAACACTGGATCAAACTGACATGTAGTAACCCCTGTCACTTTCTATCCCCTTAATGTGCTTTATTTTTCATCAATGTACTTACAGCCTGATACCTATTACACTTAGGTTTATTCGTTTGTTGTCTGGCTCGCCCGCTAATGTAGGCTTCATGAAGATGTCCATTTCATGTACCTTAGTGCCTCAGATAGCACCTGATATACAGTGGATATTAGAGAATGACTTGTTAAATGAATGAATAACTGTTCTATGCCTTTGAACACTGCACTGGGTCATTAGTGCTAACTGCCAACTATTTCCAGCCCTTTCTCCATGCTGAGCACATGGCAGAATTATACTTCTTGCTCCCCTTTGTAGGACGAAACCATATGACTAGTTCTGGCCAATGTGCTATAAGTGAAAGAGGCCAGAGCTTTTAAATGCTGATGTGCGACCCTCCAGGATCTTTCAATTTTTCTCTGGCACTGTGGCTGGTAATACTAGACATAGTGACTCTGACAGAGTTGCTCTGACCTGCAAAGGGCACCTAAAGTGGGCAAGGAATAAACTTCCATTGTTTAAAGGCACTGAGGTTTGGGGCTTCTTTATTACTGCTGCATAACCCAATTTGTCCTGACTGATACAGTCATTGTACACAGACAGTTATACAACTGTCAGAATCCCTGGGAGTTCCCTAAAAGTGTGGGGGATTTCAGGAGACTTTAAATGCCTCAAAGCAAAACAAAACCTAGAATTTCCCCTTCAGGATGTCAGGCCATATTCTGTCCTTCCCTTTTCCTTCCTACTGGGGTGGGAGAGGAAAGTTGGGGACAGCCTTGAAACAACTCCCTCGATAGGGAAACCAACGTGCTCAGGGACCACCTCGGAAGTAACCTCACACACTGAACGTACACTCAAAACTCACTGTCATAATCCTTCCCCTTGGTCAAAAATAAAAGCAGCGCTCACTCTGCTGGGAGTGAGTCACAAATAGAAAAAGTCAATGGCTCTGAGCCAAGAGGATCTGCTAATATGGGGGGAAACTCCCAGTGAAGATGTCTCTGCAGACCCTGTGGTCTTGTAGAGTTATAGCCTGATGACCAAAAAACATTTAAGTCGAGCCATCAGACACTTTACTGGGAAGGAGAAATACTGAGTTGCTACTCTGGATATGTTAAGAGGGGATGCTGTTTCAGGGAAGAAGGGGACTAGGCAGGGAAAGATTAGCATCAGAGGAGGCAAGTCCCAGGCAGGGAGCCACCTGTTGCCATGGAGGGAGGCATCTATGTCCCCTGACCTCAATTTCTTGGCTAAGGGAGATGAACCTTCAGATACACTCGATAAACTTTTTGGATTGGTTGCACAAAGTTATATTATCTCCATTTCCATCTCTGTTCCCATCCCAGAAGCCAAGTCTGGCCCTGCACAATCTCCTCCCACATTCAGTGCTGAAAGCAGCCACCGCCGCTCCACCATATCAGAGCTGCAGCAGGAAAGCAAAAACCAGAGCGTTGTTCTGTACAGCTCCAGACCACTGTGTAGGGTTTTATGCCTGGTTATTCCAGATAGTCCTCAGTTTCCCAGGGCCAAAGTTGATGCTCATCCCTGCGAGCCCCTTTACCCAAGGAATCTGGGCTGGGGGGAGGGCCAGGACAAAGATGCAGTTTTGGCAATTATCTCACAAATAGCATTTCAAAACTAATCTTCCACAGACGTATGTGTTGTCAGGTCCCCATTGATTCTTGCCACACGAGGCTGTCAGTTGGACCTTAAGTTGGGTTAATACCCTGGACTTCAACCAACTCACTGCACTACTACTAGGAGGAAGTGATCACCAAGAGTGTCTCAAGCCAGTGGAGGTGGATGGATAACAGAGAGTGGATACAAGCAAATATTTGTAGGCAACCCAGGTTTCTGCGACAACCCCAGGAGAACTGCTTACAGAAAAAGTAGGAGAGATGAGACTAAGAGACCACAAAGGCAAAAGGTATTTTCCCTTCAACAGAAAGTATTCAAGAATAGCCCCTGTTGGGTTTTTCCTCAGTCATGTCCCCTGAAGTTCAACTGTTTTGTGGGGAGAAGAACAGAGAAGCCTATTCTTTTATCACCACCTTAGATCTAGAGCAGTGGTTCTCAGAGTGGGGTCCTTGGGTCAGCAGCATCAATGCCACCTGGACGCTTGCTAAAAATGGAAAATCTCAAACCCCAGTCCCAGATCTACTGACTTGGAACTCTAGGGGTGGAGCCCAGGAATCTGCAATTTAACAAACCCTCTAGGCGATTGTGATGCATGCCAGGGTTTGAAAACCACTGATGTAGAGAAAGTAAGGTTCAGAAAGGGAAGAGGAAAGGTGGAGGAAGGGTAGAGGCTTGCAGTCCACACTCCCCATCTGAGCTCTTTCTGTTTTGTAGTGCTATGGGGCTGGTGGCCCTCATAAGGACGGAAACTCCGGCTCCTGGTGAGACACCCCCGGGACCTGTCCTGTGCTACAAATTCGGGAGCAAAGGACTCTATGATAACCACTGCCATGAGGGAGAAGCCGTAGGCCAAAGTAGGTTGGGAATTCCCTGGCCACTGGACTCAGGACTTCTAGGAATTACCTAAAAATTACCTCCAAGGGGAAAACAAAAAGCAAAAGAGAAGATTCCTCTACCAAACACTAGAGGGAGACCCATCTCTGGCCTGGGAGAGAAGGGAGAGAGACTTGGGTCTAGAATTTAGACTACTCCCAAAGTTGGTTGCTGGTGACCACTGTTAAATCAACCAAATGGAACTCGTGTTTTTAGAGAAAAATTGTGATGGAATCAGAGCAGTGGAACTGGAGAGTATCACAATAGCATCTACCAGCTTCCCACCTTCAGCTCAAATTCCCGTTAAGAAAATTGGGAATAGAGGGGGCCCTGGGTGGGTGGTCCCTAATCGGACACACACATTCAAAGGTCCAGAAGTCCTGACCCCACCAGTTTCCTCATCCATGAGATGGGCCTGTCTCCATGGCAAAGTGCTGGGCAAGAATGGCTACATTTGTAGGAACCAGTGCAAAAACAAAATGCTGGGCCCTTTGCTCAAAAATTAAAATATTTAAGATGGTGAGAGCAGAGCCTTCAACCAGGTGGGGGTCCTTTAAGGAAGCCTTCATGGGGCAAAGTGCTGTGAGGAAAAGAGATCTCTCTTTAGGTCTCACAGGTACAAAACAGGGTATTTAGGGGGACTGGCATTCTCCAGTAATTACTGGAACAGCTGTAAGCCGGGGAGAGTAGGGTTTGGCTTAGGAAGAAAACCTCCCCCGACCCATAGTGGGGAGCATGGGAGCACTGTCACGATCCAGGACCCATGATCACCATAACCCCAGTCTTCCGGGAAAGAGGAATATCCTCCAGGGCAGGGCTGCTGAGCGAGGGGAAATCCGACCAGAGTGAAAGTCTCACGCTGACAGCTCTGCTAGGAGCAGAGGCGGCTTCCCGTGGTCAACCTCGGAAGCGTCCCCAGTGCGCGCGTCCTCCCGCGTCACGGGACTTGGCGCTGCCGCGGGCGTACGACTGGGACATTCCCTACCCACGCCGCACGCGCCTGGCTAGCCAGGGGGCTTCGGCCAACCGCGGAGACCAAGGGCAATTGCGCACAGGCCTCCCTTAGGCTCCAACCCCGGGAAGGTAGCGGCGGGTGGGCAGCTAGACCCAAGAGGGACCCCTTCCTTAGACCCCGTCCTCAACTAGTTCTCGAGCCTTCCCTCCTACCTGACCCCTCACCTGGGCGCGCTGGGTGGCGGGGGTGGTGCAGGGTGAGGGGAGGATCTGGTCTTAGGGGAAGTGATGGGAGAGGCAAAGAGGCAGGATTCAATGAAGGCCAGGGGGCCCTTCTGAGCTGTACTGTAGACAGCTTTTCCAGTGCGGAATCCTTCAGCTGCTCCAATTGTTCTCTCTGCTTTCTGAAGACGCCCCCAAATCTACACTCGCTCAGAGGTCGCCCACCGCCGACCCTACCTACCCCTGGTTCCCTTGGTGGTTCCCCCGGTCGTCCTTCTTCGCCTCTGTAGTCTCCCCGCCTCCGCCCCGCCCTGCAGGCTGCGGTCCCTTTAAAGGCGCGCTGGCCTGGGGCCGCCCCTTCTCTCTGGGCTGACTCCGGAGTAGTACGGCAGTCGCTGGAGCCGCCGCAGCCGCCACTAGCCAGGCATGGCCATGGCGTCCCCGGCCATCGGGCAGTGCCCGTACCCTCTACTATTGGACCCGGAGCCGCCGCGCTATCTGAAAAGCCTGAGCGGCGCGGAGCCGCCGCCGCCACCGCCCCCCGGCAGGTCCTCT
>NW_003852450.1:2721578-2722905 GCF_000181295.1 Otolemur garnettii | reverse complement strand
TGGGTATCCTTTACTATGTCCATTGCCCAGGTATGTTTATGCAATATTTAACAAACAGCTCTCTTCTGACAGGTGGGTGCCTGGGCCCTGCCAAGGTGCGTAGACAGACAGACAGACAGACAGACACACACACACACACACACACACACACACACGGAACATGCATGTAGGCAGGTTGGGGTTGACAGCCGCCACCGCAAGGTCATTCGTTGTCTCCCTATGCACCCTCATGCTTTTGTTGTGAGTTCTTGGGAGGAGGTTGTGAGACTGCTATCGAGATGACCAATCGTTTGGCTCTTGTTTATTGGGTTAATAGCAAAATGGCTTGTTTGTCCACCCATCCCATGTATGGGATAGGCTAGACTTCTCCTCCAGGGGGACCTAATGGGACAAGGAGGAGACCTGGTCAAGCTTTGTATGGAAGCAGGCTGTAAGGCTGGAGAGAGCTTCAAGCCACCCTGAGCCTGTGCTCCCTCCTGCCATCTCCCTTTGGCCCCTCACACCTTCCAACTCTGCTTTGGTGTCTGCCTGTGCCCGACCTCCTCCTGGATTGCCGCATCCTGCAGAGTCCCTTCCTCTGCAGAGCTCTCAGGCCCCTCGAGTCATCTCCAGAGCAAAGCTCTTTTCAAAGCCATACAACACTGGGCACCCAGTGTAGATTTTCTGAGCAAATTTGCAGTCTTCTTAGGGGTTTATTATTTTTCTCCTATAGTTAGGTGTGTGTATTCCTTTAATAGGGGTTCCCCTCCACCCCTGTATTTGCTGTTGCTGTGTCCGGACCCATGTGTTTACATGTTGATTATAGATATTTTAAGTATCTGAAGCACAAAGCACAGACAATGGCACAACCTCTAACAAGCATCTCTGGAAATGGATTGCAGTTTGCATCTTTCAGCAAAGGCTCTTCCCCCTTGACAGTAGCCTCACATGTCCCATCTGATGGGAGCATTGGACAGGAGCAGCTACTTCCACATCAGGAATCCCTACCTTTTCTCATCTGCAGATGCACCCCAGGCTGCAGTGTGCCGCCCACTACAGCTGACTGCAGTGAGGGCGGGATCGGGCTCTAAGCCAGGGCCACAGGAAGGGGAAGAGTGGAGGGGAAAGTGGGAGCTGCTCATTCCATCACCAGAACTCCCGGTTTGGATGCTAATTATAATAACAAGGAAAGAGCAAAAGTTACAGAGGTATATGTTGTGGGATGAGGGGCTGCTGTCGCTTGGTAAGCACCTCTGAACTTACAGTACAATGGATGTGTTGACAGCTTTTGCCCTCTGAAGAGTTCTTTATATATCTACCAACCCTGTACGGAGGGAGATGAGTGCCA
>NW_003852450.1:2713992-2721261 GCF_000181295.1 Otolemur garnettii | reverse complement strand
TCATTGTTGTTTGGCAGGCCCAGGCTGGGTTCAAACCCGCTAGCTCTAGTGTATGTGGCTGGCACCTTAGCTGCTTGAGCTATAGCTGCTGAGCCCACACATAGTTTTTATGATTATTTTTTGTTTGGTAATAAGAGTGTATTTACACATGCATATGTATGATACTCCATGATTAAATGAATTTATCTTCACATCATGTTAGAATTGTTTATTTCCTTTGATTGGTCATAAGCAGTTGACAGGAAGTGGCGGGAAGACCCAGGTCCACGGGTGGTACCTCTGAATCTGTGTGTGACCTGGTAAGGCCTTTTTTCACCTTCTGTGGCTCCCATGACCCCCCACATAGTTGGTGTAATGCCAATGAAGGATGTCTGAACACCAGAGAGGAAGCAGAACTGGAATCAAGGGGCTACAGAGAGGACTCTCTGTTTGTCATTATTAATATTTAACTAATCTCAAACCTGTGGCTGGATGGGAAAAATCAAGAAATATTCTGATGTGCAAGTAAGCGTTGGCCGATGGAGTTACAGCAGGCTAAATTCACCAAGCATCTTTCTTTAAGTTGAAGGTCTAATTCAATGACAAGTTTGGTTTGTTTTATCTTTGCTTTGAAAAGCGAGGGCCAGAAATAGGACTTTTAGAAGGCTATCCTATGCAGTGACTAAGAGCAGGGACTAGAGCCAGAGTTCTGGGTTTGAGTCCTGACTGCCACTTAGTCCTTGTGTGACCTTAGGCATCTCTGTGTTCTCTTTACTTGTTTTAAAAAAGAGGATAATAATATTACCTACTTCATCATGTTAATGTGAGGATTAAATGGAGTAATATACATAAAGCACTCGGAACAGTGTTTGGCAAATGAATGGAATATGAATGTTAAATGCAATATAACTGTTATTATCCTCCCCCCACCCCGCCATCTAACAGTTCTAACAACTAGCCTGGGCTTGTGATACTTCCTACAATCACTTTTCCAGGCAGGTTTGAAAACTCTGCCAGTTGGTAAGTTGGGTAGCGAGTGCTGTGGTATCCCAGAAAGTCTGAGTATTACGTGTCCTCTAGATATGCCACTCCTGCCCAATATCCCGAGGAGGCCTGCTGTGGCTCACAGAATGCCAGTGGCCAAGACTCTTCCACTCTTGGCTTAGGTGTCACAAAGACGTTGGCTCCTTGTTTCTATCATTTGTTAAGTGCCAGGCACAGAGCAGGGTCTCAATAAGTGGTAGGTGATGAATGTGGTGACTTGTTTGTACTATTAGATCTCCCTAGCTTGGCACCCATCGCTCAGTGGTTAGGGCACTGGCTGCATACACCAGGGTTGGTGGGCTCGAACCTTGCTTGGGCCCGTTAAACAACAATGACAACTACAACAAAAGAAATAGCTGGGTGTTGAGGCAGGCGCCTGTAGTTCCAGCTACTTGGGAGGCTGAGGCAAGAGAACTTAAGCCCAAGAGTTTGAGGTTCCTGTGAGCTGTAATGCCAAGGCCCTCTACCGAGGACGACATTCTAAGACTCTGTTTCTAAATAAATAAATAAATAAATCTCCCTGTGCTTGGACACAAGCAGGAGAGCAATAGGTGTGTGAGTGACATCTGTCTGTACGGAGGCTGACATGGAGCCATGCTGGCAAAATGGGCTTTTAGTAAGGATGACTTATAAGAAACTATCTCCTCACTGTTCACCTGCCTTTTGAGTGAAAGTTTATCCAACTTCTTAAGTTTAACTTCAAGGTCTATAATCAAGCTCTGGTTAATGCTGGATTTTGTGAACAGAGAAGTTCAGAGTTGATACTAATTACTAGGATTAAAGGCATCACGTTTGTTAGATAGAGAAGGAAATCCAGTGGGCCTTAGTGGGAAGACAGAAAAAGAAAGGTCATATGAATTCACATGTGTGTTTGGTGGGGATGATAATGGTGAGAATCCATTTCCAGCAGTCCAAGAGCAAATAGTCAACAGCAAATAACCCAAGAAACTCACCAGCTTCCCTTTGGCTTTGTTCTCAGGGACTGTCCCTTACAGGTGGGTTATGGACCCTTTCTTCTATAGAAGGCACATAGTGATGGCCCTTTACCTTTCCTCTCATTTTGTGTAATCATCCTGGACCAAACGCTCCTGGAGGAGATGCTTTAGACACACCTTGGAGGATGTTTGTGAATACCGCCTGTCTGCCACTGGAGCGACTCTCTCCCAGAGGGGCAGTTATTCAGAGCTAAGAAGTGTTACGAAGATTGGAATTATAGGGTTGAAAGGGAGGCCCTGGAGCTCATCATCCTAACGTCCCCTCTGTCCATACACTTTAATTACAGGTGTGAGTACAAGCTGTTTGTTATGCACCCAGGGAGGGGCATAGAGGCCTTTTTTGTTGAATGTGGCTGGTATCTCATAGGCCCCCTTATCAGGCCTCTCTGGTCTTGGGCCTGCACTACTGGCTGGGTTCAACTTGACTTTGCGTGGCTGGAGCCACTGGCCCGAGATCCTGCAGACCCATCTCCTTTTGTGAGTTCTTTGCAAAAGAGGCTACTAGCACATTGGCACTGACTCTTCTGTAGCAGAGAAAGGTCAGTTTTCATTTCAGGCATCTTGGAAAGTGTCCTGTGTTATCCTGGTGGCTCTTGTGTTTATTTACCTTGGGCACTTAGAAGGTATTTGTTCAGTGTGTGGCTTGTGTTTTCATTGATGTAGGCTCATATTTGGCTTTGGAGGTTAAAAAAATTAAGCCCTGAAATGGATATTTTGTTGTTAAAGATGGTGGGAATCCCTCACCCCCATCCCACCCCTACCCCTGGCTCTAGTGGAGATTTTCTTCTTGGGAAAGGTCCTATTGGAGGGTGTGTGTGTTAGGGGACAGAGAAAGAGGCATTCTGAGCTCCCCCAGCTGCATCCCCTGTTTTCCTCTCGTCCCTGCTTCCTGTCTTCTCAAAAGATGAAAGTGAAAGGATTAAATGCGGGCTTAATTTTCCCCACTATTCATCAGAGCATGAAATTTTCTGATTATGGAGTGTGGGGGGCTTGAATCCCAGGTACAGTCAAAAATGATTAATGCCACTTGTCTGCCAGCCTAATTAGACTTGGTAATGAACGTGTGTGTCTGCCTGCTGATCCTGCAGAGTTATTAGGTGGAAGGGAATTGACGTCTCCCCTCAGCACTGAGGGTTCAGCCTGGAAGCGTCTCTCTTCTCCCCAAGTTTACTCGTAAATCAGCCCTGTGCCAAGCCTGTGACAAGGAAAAGACAGCCCCCAGCCCAGTCCCCAGGGCCCTCTCTGGCTGGTGGAGTGAATTCATCCTGTCAGAGAGCCATCTCCTGTCTGTGAAGTGTACAAAGGCCAGAGGCAGGAGGCTCAGGAAAAGCCTCTGTAACTCGTGCCAGGCCAGGCCCAGGTCTGAGAATCAGCACAGAAAGAATTCTTCACATGTCAATGATGCCTATTCTCTGAAGAGCCTGGAGTATTGTCATATTTATTGCTACATTCATCCTCCAAATAGCTTCAGGAGTTCAGAATGCAGGGATGCCTCTGCTGAGATCTCACATTGAGAGGGACTCACCTGTCCAGGAGTCACCTGTCCACCCTGCTAAGGGCACTAGTAAAGTTAGTCCCTCTCAGGCAAGGCTTACTCTGACAGGCCTTCAAGGCTTTGTTGCCATCTTGGAACCTCAATCCATTTACCCCCTTTGGGTCCTGGGCCCAACACATCTGTGTCAGAGGCAGCCACCCAGGATGGGACAGTCATAGGTGGCCCCAGCTCCTGCTTGCCACCCTCGCCCTGCCCGCCACCCTCGCCCTGCCCAGGGTATTAAGGCTGGCAAGGAACTGTAAACATCCCTGGCCTCATCAGAAGCCCTTCCTGTTTGCATTCCTTAGATGGCAAGGTGAGTATTCTTGGGTGGGAGAGTATTGGTGAGTGTGCAAAGCATGCAGCCCCCACCCCCAGGCCACAGCCACTCAGACTGAGCCATGTTCCCAGGTTCCAGGCAGCACCAGTTCTGGGATCTCCTCAGTGAGCTTGCAGAGCCGGGCCTGTGCAGCCACAGTCTGCCTACCCAGTCTTGGTCTCTGTTGACTCCAGCCAGCTGCAGGGCTCTGTTCTGTCTCTCCCTGGCTGGGTCGGGTTGGGAAGCACTGGCGGCAGCAGATGCGGGGAAGGCCAACCCTGACTGAAGGGATGGTTTTGCATTTAGTCACTCTGGGTTTTTTCCCAAGCGTTCTGACACGCTTCTCTGCACATATTCCGGGCTGGATCTCAGAGTTGAAAGGGGAACAGAGCCATCTTTTGGGCTTTGGGGAAAGGGGAGGGGGCTGAGATGATGATGTCAGACAGGGCAGGAGGCTCAGTTCCCAGGGACCGCTGGTTTAAGCAGGATAAAATCAGGGATTGGGAATAGTCATGGGTAGCCCTGCCCCTGGGTCAACACTATCTTGACTCAGTCCTGGGAGGTGGTATTTGGGTTTTTTCTGAAGCCTGCACATACCACACTGAGGAGATTGGGCAGAGCCTGGTGGACCCCAAGAGTGCATGATGCAGCCTTTGGCTGAGGTGGCTAGCGCTTCCGTGCCAGGCCTGTTCTAGCCTGCCTGTGGTTACTGGAGTAAAGTTCATGAAGGATGTGCCCACAGGGAAATCTATGAGGTTTTGTTCTTTTCTTGCCCTTTTTGGAGGGGAACTGTGGGGTCTCTCCTGGCACTGTGGCACTTGACCAGCTTCCTGGTGAAGAATGCCCCATCTTGGCTGAGGGATCTGGTGGCCCAGGAAGAAATAGATCTCTTGAACAGACCAATATCAAGTACTGAGATCAAAGATACAATAAAAAAAAAGATACAATAAAAAAATCTTCCATCAAAAAAATTCTCTGGGCTCCGCACCTATGACTCAAGTGGCTAAGGCACCAGCCACATATACCTAAGGTGCCGGGTTCGAATCCAGCCTGGGCCTGCCAAACAACAATGATGGCTGCAACCAAAAAATAGCCGGGCCTTGTGGCAGGCGCCTGTTGGTCCCAGCTACTTGGGAGGCTGAGGCAAGAGACTCACTTGAACCCAGGAGTTGGAGGTTGCTGTGAACTGTGATGCCATGGCACTCTACCCAGGGGGAAAGCTTGAGGCTCTGTCTCAAAAAAAAATTTTTTTTTCCTACCTACACCTACATCCCCGTTGAGGGCCTGGGGGGAGGGAGCCCAACATGATCCCGTGCCAAGGGTCTGTAAGGTGGTAGTGGTAGTGTTGGAAAATGTAGTCTGTTCATTTCTGTGTGTCACTGGCAGGCAGGCGAGGGGCCGAGTGTGACGCTTACTTGTGACCGCGTCTGGGCTGGGTCACGTTTACTTTTCAGGGGAGGGCCTGTGCACCACCTTCTGCGCCTCTTCCCTGCTTCTTGAACAAAGCATTTCGAGGGTGGGGCAGATCTAATCCAGACGTCTACCTGTGGCCATTGGCTGGTCACCAGAAGATTGAAACTTGCATGGACCTCCAAGAAATCAGACTGCAGGCTCATCAAACAAGAGTGATGCTCTTTGTCTTTTATTTTTTTAAATCCTTTCATGTTTTGTTTCTACTTCATGTTAGGTCCGGGAAAGAATTAGCATCGTGTTTGCTGAAGATGTAAGTCAATGTTCTGTGAACCTGCTAGGATAGGACTCTCCACATGGAATAGGAAGAGTCGAGAAGGGCAAAGAAATTGGGGGAGCAGAAATAACTTTTCTCACGCTTGGTTATATCTGAAGCATTTTTATGGGCACTGTCTTTGGTGGCCTTACAGTTCCCTTGGGAGGTAGGTAGGGCAAGTTTAACCATGGCTATGTCCTAGATGAGGAAATGCAGTATTCAGGGAAATCAAGTGACTTCTCTAAGATGATCCGGATCATTAGTAGTAAAACTAGTGCCAGAATCCAATAGGGTTTTTTACCCATGAGTGAACAGCACTGATTAAGTTAGTTGAGTTTACTTATTCATCTGGCCCCCTTCTTCCAATGGATGCTGAAATGTCCAAAAGAGGAGATACAGAAAAAAGAAAAAAGGAGGGTAAGCCAAGGGCTGGTGAGCCAAGTACAAGCTAGAGAAAGAGCTGGCTGTACTTATGCCTGCTTTTAGCATCCAGTTGCTAAATTGATCCTCAACGTGTATCATGAGATTTTTAAACCAAGAGTGATGTTTTCCCAAATCCAAAGTTAATAGAAACAAGCCCTTCTTTCCCACTCCCACTCCACGCCACTGGTGTTCAGTGTGTTCAGTGGGGTGGATGTGGTAATGCAGGCAGATCTTTTCCTATTCCATGCTCCCTCTTTGCCATGACCCAATTGTCAGACTTCATAGCCCAGGACTAACCAGAAACCAAAATGAAATTAACAGATTTCAATCCTAGAGGCGATAGCTAAAGTGAAGAAGAGTTGGGTAGGGATTAGAAAATAAACTGAAATTTGCATAATGGACCTCTGGCTGTAATCCCAGGCAGTGGTGTAGCTCCATTGAGAATAGCAAATCTGGGAAAAGCTCCCTGCACCCAACCCAATTCTGACTGTCTGTATATTTTTCCAGGTCAGGCTCCCATTTGGGAACGGGTATCATCACTTTTCTTGCTGACTTGGAAGAGGCTGTTTTTTCCATCCAAGTTGAATGGAAGTTGGAGATGTGCTGGTTTCTGTTGAAATAATTATGTTTTTTCTGCATCTAAGGAAAGTAGTAAAAATCCCCAGAAACTCAAAGATGCTTTAGTATTCATACAGAATAGGCTGGGTATGGTGGCTCATGCCTATAATCCCAGCACTTTGGGAGGCCAAGGCTGGAAGATTGCTTGAGGCCAGGAGTTCAAGATTAGCCTTAGCAACATAATGAGACCCCATCTCAAGAAAATTTAAAAAAAAATTAGCCAGGCATAATGGTACATACCTATAGTCATAGCTACTTGGGTGGCTAAGGCGGGAGGATCTCTTGAGCCTGGGATTTTGAGGAGACAGTGAGCTGTGGTGATACCACTGCACTCCAGACTGGGTGAGAGAGCAAGACACTGTCTAAAAACAACAACAGGGAGGTGCCTGTGGCTCAGTGAGTAGGACGCTGACCTCATATACTGGAGGTGGTGGGTTCAAACCTGGCCCCAGCCAAAAACTGAAGAACAACAACAAAATAAAACAAACAAGTGGAACAACAGATTCTAGCTGTAACATAAGAGTTTTGAGAGAAAGGGTGAGCGTGCCATCCATGAATGTCAATTCTAGTGATGAGCTGGGTTTTTTTTGAGACAGAGTCTCGCTATGTCGCCCTTGGTAGAATACTGTGG
>NW_003852450.1:2706209-2713771 GCF_000181295.1 Otolemur garnettii | reverse complement strand
TGACCCTTTATATAAATAGGGCCAGAATATCCTATACACATATACCAGCACTTAACAAGGTGAAGTTTGGACCAGGCATAGAGGCTCATGCCTGTAATCCTAGCACTTTGGGAGACTGAGGTGGGAGGATCACTTGAGGTCAGGAGTTCGAGACCAGCCTGAGCAAGAATGAGACCAATTTCTACTAAAAATAGAAAACATTAGTCCCAGTTACTGGAGAGGCTGAGGCAGGAGAATCCCTTGAGCCCAGGAGTTCAAGGTTGCTGTGTGCTAGGCTGATGCCACAGCACTCTAGCCTGGACAACTGAATGAGAAAGGCAAAAAAAAAAAAAAAAAGAAAACTTTGTTGCTTCAAATTATGTTGGGCTGTGGCTGGGCTTCCCCTCAGCATAGAGGTCCTTGTGTCAGGGAAGCAAGAGGTCATTGCAGGCATTTCCCAGCCTCTAGGTAGTGCTCCCTCCCGTACAGTAGAGAGTCTGTCTAGTTCTCCAGGGTCTGGAATGAAGGGCGCATCGCTATCTCTGCCAGTTCTTTCCTGCTGGCTTCTCTGCTGGCTTCACCTGTCAATGAACAGGAGAGAAGAGAGAGAGGAGAGGAGAGAAGAGAAGTGAAGTCAGCATATTCTTAGGCCAAATGGGGCATTCAGGAGGGATTTCCCCCCCATGATATGATTCGTATTTTAAAATTCCCCCAGCAGGCCTGCATAATGTTCTGTTCTCTGAGGGTGAGAAAGGGGGTGCTGCCCCTGCCTGTGCCCAGCCACACAGGACTTCCAGGCCCCTTTTGGCCATCTCAGGTTCAAGGATCAGAATGGTTGCTGGGGCAGCAACCTTGGCTCCCACCCCTTGTTTGAAAGTCCTGAGTGTCATTTTAAGACCTGGGCTGGCTCATGACCGTTTTCCGGTGCAGAGGTTGCTTGGTAAGCTAGAGGGCCACAACTAAAGGTCATCGGCAGCCCAGTGTCCCTGAGGAAGCATCAGAGCAGGGATTGGGAGTGTCGTGAGAGGATCTTAGATGTACTGTGAACATTTGAAAGATCATTAATTAAATTATTTTCAAAAGAGGTTCAAAACACATGAAATATACTCTTTTCTTAACTCTTTTTTTATCAACATAATTTAAATGTGCTATGGAAGTTTATAGGTTCAATGGGGCTGTGAGATTAAAAAAAATAACGTTGATAAAACCTGCATTAGGGAGGAAGAATGAATGTCTAAGCCTAAGAAAGAGTGGCATTTTGACTTCTTTCCATTATGCATTAAAGAAATGACTTGTAAACAGTGAGCTTTTACTGCTGCTGCACCAAGCGCTGAGGGGCGATCTGAGCAGAGACCTTCTGCCAGGTCTTCTGCGAGAAGGGCAAGTGATCAGAGTACAGCTTAGGTTTGTTCAACTGACATTTTCTTTTCTAAGTGAGCCCAAGGCCATGGCCTTTGGGACAGGATGAACTTCAGCATTCTCTTGGACCCTGGGGAAAATGACAGCACTGTGGTGTTGAGCCAGAGGTTGGTGGTTGCACAGGGATAGTGCAGCTCACGTCTGAGCTTGAGAGTGTTGACTCTCTCAACACAAGATGACCTGAGCACAGATGTGTAATCCATCTTCAGCCAGACATTCTGCAAGTGGGTGAGTCCTCTGAGGCTCATTTCCTCTGGTTAAAGAATGGTGCTCCTCCTCCATGTTAAACTGTCCCCCAGGTGAGGGGGGTCCTCTCATCGATTGACAGGTGAGTCCTCTCATCTCTGGGCCGCCTGGGAGCAGCCACCCTTTTCCAGAGGGTTTTCTGGAAGGCTCAGCTGCCTGTCTGGTGCCAGTCCTTGATCTTGACCTAGGCAACAAGACCTCCCAGAACTTTCCCACTAGGACTGGGCTGCTTCTGGGAGTCAGAGTCACAAGCCACCTGTGAATACTGTCTTAGGCAAGAGAACAACATTTCTGCCCTTTTGGTGAGGGACTGCTTTTTTCTCCTTTTCTCTCTTCCCCTCCTGAAGGGTCAGATCCTTTTCTGCTCAGGTGTCTGGTCTCAGATAAACGGTCTGACCCTCTTAAAAGCAGTACCGCCTCCTCTGGGGCCCTTCCCCTTCTCTGGGCTTAGCACGGGAGGATGTGAATTAGCCCCCGTTTGTCCCTTAGGGGCCTATTCGGCTGGTAAAGCATTATTAATCCACCATCCCCAAAGAAATCCATTAACGAGCTTCTGGGCCCAGCATGCCGTGTGAGGTAACCGGTGACTTTGGTCCTATGTTGAAACTTTGGAGACATTGATTTTCAGACTCACAGGCGAGACTGAGAAGTGAGGCTCAGGGCAGGCTCTTCCCTGAAGCCTGTTTGGTGGGGGCATTTTTATCTTATCAAGCTAAAAGCCCCAGGAATAGAAAGTTTTCCACTGGGGGAGGTGGAGGGGAAAGGACCTCAGCTGGGGAAGAGAAGGCATCTGTCGGTCTGTGCTAGTGCCAGAGCCCGAGGTCCCAGGTGCCTGAGGGAGGTCCCACACAGTTCCAGGGGTCCCCCAACCCCCACCAGACAGCACTCCACCCCTGACGCCAGACCTGGAGAAAATCTATCGATCTCCTGCAGCCGGGATGACTGAAGGCCAGGAGGAGGAGGTGGCCGCTGCTTGCTTTGGAACCGTCACTGCACGGCTCCGGCGGCTCTTCCGCAGGCTCCCAAAGAGCCGCTCTGTGTCTGAAAAGCTCCAGATCCTGCAGAGGCTCCGTTATGAAGCCAGAAGGGCTCAGGGTAGGTCCAAGCCCATGTGGCTGGGGGTGTTTAGGGGTGCTGGGGTTCTGACATCTCTGCTTTTCCCATGGAAAAGGAGTATAGGATTCTTCTGCAGCCTGGTATTTAATGCTGAACTCTGCACCACTCCTCAGCCCTTCTGACTGTACAGGGACCAAGCTCAGGTACTGCTGTCTTGCTGGGTTTAGTTGAAGAGCCTGGCTGAAATGACAGGGTCAGCCTGTTTCAGTAGCCTGGTGTTGGCCATGGATTTGAACAACCTTTTCTTGGCTGAGAGTTAGGGCTAAGCAGTCATCTTAATCAGGGTCCCTTGAGCTAGTAGAATATAGGTGTCTTGAATGGCCACTATTTCACATTCTGTCTATCCTGAGGGGGCATCGGACCTTGCCAAGCTGCTGAGTTAGCCTTCCAGAAACTTGGGAGCAATGAGTTCTCACATGCATGGTTAGCAGAGGTGCTGGTGGGGCCCTAAGGAGCTGGCTATGTAGAGCTAGAGCACAGCCGGTCAGGAGCGCCAGCCTCAGGCAGTGACTGGGCCATTGATTTCCTTCCCAAAGCACTAATTAGGCCTTGCCTGGGGAGGGATAACAGACAGAATAGGGGTGGGTGAAAGGCAGAAGAGACAATAGCAATCCAGATGATCACAGTACCTCAGGCTGTGCTTTTCCCCACTTTTCAAAGAAAGGATATTTGAGACCAACAAAAGGCCCTGTTGGTGGCAGCACCAGGACTGGGAACCTGGGGCACCTGCCTTCCAGCCCCGGGCTCCTTCTGCTGTCTACAGCATCTTGGGTTTCTGTAGCACTCTCTGCTGAAGACTCAGCGCATTTATGTTAGTTTGTTTTTGATATCACTTATTCCCTCCAGATCCCTGTGCCGTAGGAATGGGAAAGGGATTATTCTGTTTTACAGATGAGGCAGCTCAGAGAAGGCAGAGCTCTTGCTAAAGGTCATTGCCATCTAGTGAGGTCTGGAGCCTGTGTGCTTCCTTTCAATGGTTGACAGTCTTGGGAGCACACGCTTTGGAGCTCTCCCTAAAGACCCCCACTTCATTTGTCTCCACGCTGTTCCAATACACTTTTTGGAATAGGTGGGGATCCAAATAGGTCACAATGTAATGTCTTGGATGGAACTAAAATCAGGTGCCATCTCTGGGCTAAGTTTTTGGAAGCAGAGTTTCCAAACTGTGGGACCCTGACTGTGAAAAGTATAATTTTTCTGACTAAAGCTTTACCTCTTGAGAAGTGAACATATTAATTCATATTAATTGAGCCAGTCCTGAATAATTTATCCTCATCAATAGCCTAATAATATATCCTGTAACCTTCACTGAGAAGAGAGTTGGACAGTGGAATAGGTAGGGATCCAAATAGGCCACATCTCTGGGCTCAGTTTTTGGAAGCAGAGTTTCTAAACTGTGGGACCCTGACTGTGAAAAGTATAATTTTTCTGACTAAAGCTTTGCCTCTTGAGAAGTGAACATATTAATTCATCTAGACCTAATCCTCATTTGGAAACATACACTTGAGCCAGTCCTGAATAATTTATCCTCATCAATAGCCTAATAATATATCCTGTAGCCTTCACTGAGAAGAGTTGGACAGTGACTTCCTAATTTAAATGCTTACTAGTGCATTCATGTCCATCCTCTTTTCCGCTCTCACTCTCTCTTTAAGAATTGTTCAATAGATCATTTCCTTAGCTATTTCCTTAGCTAATAGCCCTTTGCTATTCAGCCCAAGAAGTTATAGATTTAATAAAATCAATCAGGCCTGGAATGGCAGCATTAAGGTCAGGGCAGACACTGAACTGCAGCTGTGATGAATTTGCTTAGCTGTGTTAGTGTTTGGACTTAATTGGTGGAAGAGGAGGGAGAAAACCCAATGCTTGCAACAAAGGGAGTGTGGACTTCAGACCATGGACTTCTGGAATGTCTTTGTCTTACTAACAGGACTCTATGAATTGCTCTAAGAAAATGGGATTGGAAGCCAGGCATGGTGACTCCCATCTGTAATCCTACCACTCTAGGAGGCTGAGGCAGATGGATTGCTTGAGCTCAGGAGATCGAGACCAGCCTAAGCAAAGTGAGACCCTGTCTCTACTAAAAATAGAAAAATTGGCTCGGCGCCTATAGCACAGTGGTTATGGTGCCAGCCACATACACCAAGGATAGAGGGTTCAAACCCAGCCTGGGCCCGCTAAACAACTGAAACAAAAAAAATAGCCAGGCGTTGTGGTAGGCACCTGTAGTCCCAGCTACTTGGGAGGCTGAGGCAAGAGAATCACTTAAGCCTAAGAGTTGGAGGTTGCTGTGAGCTGTGACGCTACAGTACTCAACTGGGGGTGACATGGTGAGACTGTGTCTCAAAATAAATAAATAAAAATAGAAAAGTTAGCTGGGCATGGTGGCAGGTGCCTGTCGTCCCAGCTACTTGGGAGGCTGAGGGAGAAGGATTGCTTGAGTCCAGGAGTTCAAGGTTGCTGTGAGCTAGGCTGAGGTCATGGCACTCTAGTCCAGGTGACAGAGCAAGACTTTTGTCTTTAAAAAAAAGACCTAAAACCAGGCTGACTTGAACCTGGAGTTAACCCTTCCTGGCTATAGGGCCTTCCTCCTAAAGATTAACCTGCCTGAGCCTCAGTTTTCTTCAAGTATAAAATGGGGCAGAGAATCTTGACCTCAAACTGGTTTTCAGTGGATTAAACATGACCTTGGATATGAAACAGCAGGATACGTGGTGCAGAGTGGGCCCCCGCTTTGGGAGCTGCTGTCACAGAATGCTCCTGGAACAGCTGCACCGGTGGGTTATCCAGACAAGCCTCCAACTGTCTGCTGTCTGCTCTCCTATTGCACCAGCACCAAGGTGGGCTGCCTGTGTCTTGGCGGAAGAGGTTGGGTTAGAAGGTTGCCCAGGCAAAAGTGGAGGAGGGAATCTTACACACACTCCCCAGAAAAATTCCTGTCATTGAGGTTACCACACCACATGATTAACAGGCAGAGCCACAATAGCCCACCAGGCATCCTTAGGTGTTAAGCCGGCATGTCGCTAAGGAACAAGTCATATGTCATTTTAAAAGGCTGTTTGGGTGTCAGTGGGAGCAGGCCTGAGTCTTTCCAGAAGTCTCTGGTGGTCCTGGCTACAGCCGCAGAACTGTAAAGAAGCCTTTGTGTGCTTCCAGCAGAGAGGGCCTCCAGTGTAATCTATTTACTTTTCTTCTCACTGTGAAGTCTGCTTTCGCCCTGCTGGTAATCAGCATTTTGAATGGCGGCAAGTGACAACAAAGCAGGTGTGGAAAAACCAGTTGGATGCAGTAGCCTCGTTTTCCGTTTTCCGGGAAAACTGAACCTGCCTGCTCTCCTGGCCTCCTGTGACCTCTGGGCACGTGGACCGGCATACCTGTACACACGCTCTGCACAGGCCTCATCTGCCAGCCTGTGGTCTGCAGGTGCCGGGGCAGGACATTTGGCTGCCCTTATCTTTGGGGAATGTAGGACACTACCAAAAATATACTCCAGCTTAGCAAGAGGCTTTCTTTTGCCCCTTCTCAGGCAGTTCTCCTTTAAAAACGAAAGTGCTCCTCTCCCCATATGTGCCCCTCATTACTAGAACCTGGGTTGGTGCCTCCTTTTGTCTTTCCAGTGGCCACAGGGATGGGGGCACTGCTTTGTTTCTCTTACACCCAGAGTAAAATGACACATGCCAAGAGGAGGGGCCCCTCCTGGGCAGGCCTGGGGCCGGGAAGGTTTCTGACAGCTCCACACTGACTTGTTGCTATCTGTTAAATTCCCTTAAACCCAGCTGTCTGCAGTGTTTTAAAATAGTTTTCATTCCTTAAGGTGCTCTGGCAAATGTGATTTCCTTTTTCATTTGGTGACAATCGAAATAGGATCTATCTCCTCTCTCTCTCTCTGCCATACACTTCTTCCTGTTACACACAGCCTTTGGATATAACTGGTTGTCCTTTGGAGCAGTACTTGACCCATGGCAGGCTCTCAAGAGATACACATGGAACGAACAGTTGCAGGCATGCATCAAAAACTGGTCAGAAACTGGGGAGATGTGGAAAGATAGGAGATGTAACCGCATTGGAAAGGCTAATGCACTTTCTGCGTCTCTCTGAGTACAGGTATCCTGACGGTCGAATATATATGAATTGCCGTGTTCAGAAATTGTGCTGTCTTTGCACTTCTTCCTGCCTGGCCACACCCTAAATACAGCTTGGACCTTTTCCATATTGTGTTGGAAGGTCCAGGTGACAAACCTCCCACGCCCACTTGCTTGTGAGGAATAAGGTCCCTCTGGCTCGCTCAC
The DNA here is from genome assembly GCF_000181295.1 of Otolemur garnettii. Classification (NCBI taxonomy): domain Eukaryota; kingdom Metazoa; phylum Chordata; class Mammalia; order Primates; family Galagidae; genus Otolemur; species Otolemur garnettii. The sequence goes on along the minus strand of NW_003852450.1, from coordinate 2,706,722 downwards.
CCCAGCCCCCACCTTACACTATTTGCTTTTACGCTTTCCCCCCACACCTACTGCTTCTTACCAGTCTTGGCCAAGGAGAGATTCTCAGGGGTGCTCTGTGGTAGGCACTGAGGATCTGCGGACTCTTCCCCCCTCTTTCTGCTCCATCTACATTTTCTCCTGAATGTCACTGTCATCAACAAATCTACTGTATGAGGCTACAAAGCTACAGTACCAAAAGGCCAATAGGCTAGGGATGTGTCTCTTTAAGGTATGTGCAGTGTCACGAAGAAACATAATGTATATAAAAGAACATAAATAACCCCCCAAAATCAAGTCAACCCCAAAATGAACTAAGACAGAAAATTGAAAATAGTTCAGCTATTGTAAGAGGAGTGAATCAGCTTAAAAGCAGGGCTAATTTTATTTTATTTATTTATTTTTTTTTGAGACGGAGCCTCAAGCTATCCCCCTGGGTAGAGTGCCATGGCATCACGCTCACAGCAACCTCCAACTCCTGGGCTCAAGCGAGTC
>NW_003852450.1:2678246-2705195 GCF_000181295.1 Otolemur garnettii | reverse complement strand
GTGGCTGGCCCCTTAGCCACTTGAGCCACAGGTGCCAAGCCATGAAAACTATTTTAAAACACTGTAGACAGTTTGGGAGGAGGAGACAGGGGACACATCCAACCTGCTTGGAAATATGACAAGAAGCCAGGCTTGGGGAATAAATAACTGGTTCATTAGATCTTAGGGACTGAGGTTCCAGAATTTGAATATCTGCTTTGATCTCTGAGCAACAACCAAGCAGTTCTTTTGTCTTTCCCTTCAGTACAAAAGGCCACATAAAATTGCGTATGTCAACCCTACCTAGCCCTGCTGAATGCAAAACTGATGGGGACTTTTTGGGAGAGAGTGGAGACCAGGCTCTTGGGGTGGTCTCTGGATCGCTTCTTTGTATCTCCAGTTCAGCCGAGTATGCCTAGATCACCTCTCCAGCACTTTCTCTCCTCTCCAGCACTTTCTCTCCTCTCCAGCACTTTCTCTCCTCAGCCTGACCCGGAGGAGCCTGCTGCCACCCAACCCGCCCGTCCCACCCACTGTTTTACATGGGAACTGAACATCTGAGCCAAACTGGAGCATGTTCAGGCTCATCCCCTCTTGCCTCCTCCCATGGAGGCAATGGCCCCTGCACGTCCAGCTGCCCACCTGACTGTCCATGGGAGGGGCTGACAAGCTTACCTGAGAATTCTAGGTCACTTATCTTACCATGACATTAACATTTTCATTCTCTGTGTGTGTGTGTGTTGGAGTTGGGGTTAGGGGGAGAAGTGGTATGCCTCCAAGCCCTCTGGGCTGGCCTGGGGGGTGCTGAGTGGCGGTCCATCTTCTAGAACAAGGAACTACAGTATGTAGTCTCCAGAGGGCTAGGGTTCATGTTCCTTCCTGGAAACATAAAGATGCAGATGTCCTGAGCTGGCCGCCTGACGCCCAGAGTGGGGAGTTTCCATTCCCTTACTGCAGGCCTCACTAGGAGTTTAACCAGGAGTATGAAAAAGGTGTAGATCATGTTGATTTTGGCAATGGCTGCAGACCTCCAAGGTTGGCAGTTCTGGCCTCTCCACCTTCCTACTCACCATAACCTGCCCTTCCATCCCCCTGCCTTACCTCTCTGGGCCCATCAGAGGTTGGAGGGAGGTGGGGGCAGGTAGGAGAAACTCAGATGAGCAGGCTGCACAGGCCTTCCAACCTTAATACATTAGAGGAGGGCCCAAAATGGAGAGGTGTTTTGGCCGGCGTCACATCCTGAGTCAACAGGAAACCAGGTACCCAGACTCGGGAGTCTCACAGTGTTGGAAATAACAGCTGCCACTTGTTGAGCACCTACTGTGTGCCAGGTACTGTTAGCTGATTTACATACATTCTCTCTACCTTTGATTACAAATTTGCTGGCAAGAAAGATATTATCACCTCCATTTTGCAAGTGCAGAAATCAAGGCTAAATAAATGCCGTATTCAGCTGAGAGGAATTGTCCAGGAATCTTACACTTAATTAGAGGCAGGGCTCGGCTTCAAACCCTGATCCATGTGGGATCTGAATTCTTTTCACTCCCTGACTCTGGACTTGAGTTCCATCTTTGTACCCATTCCCAAAGACCTCTGTCACACATGTTAAGCAGTACAGTGTTTCACGGGATCACACAGTGTAAGGATTTCTGGTTTATGGCTGGTAGATGGGTGTCCATTGGTGTCAGTCGGTGAGGCAGCTGGTGCTGGGAATCTTGTGTCCATTCTGATGTCATGGGGAGCAGGGCTGCAGAGGCTGGGCCTCTTTGAGGAGGGCAGGTTACGAGCTGGTTGCCTTCTGGAGCTTGGCCTTGGCTGCTGAGCGCTCGGGACAAGAACCTTTGTCTGCTGCCTGGGTAGCTCCAGGAAGATATGGCATCCCGGAGACAAAGGGTTCATGGGTGGAGAACTGGTCCAGAGGAGACACACAATATGCGTGGGTTCAGAAATTCCCAGGGCCCAGGCAGCCTCTGAGGCCGAGGGGCGTGGCTTAGCTGGGAGGGGGCTGGGACTTCCCAGGGCTTCCAAAGACAGATGGAGTCTTCCCTGAAAGCAGGGAGGCACCTGCCAGGGCAGAGGAAAAAGCACTCCTCACCCAAATTCCTTCAACTCAGCTTCGTTCTGGCCTTGGGCCACCCTAACTCCTATCCCCAGTGAAGCCTGTCCCTGGCCTCAATCAGTACAGTGGGGGGGGGGGGCTGGGACCAAATGGAGGGAACTTCTCTGAGAAATGGCTAATGAATGAGGAAACAAGGCTATTAAGCAGCAGCCAGTGTGAGGGACCTGCACTCCCACCCCTGCCATCTGCTGGCTGTAGGCAGTCAGCAGGTCACTTAACCTCTTCAAGTCTCAGTTTCCTCATCTCTAAATTAGGGGTGGACCAAGTGAGTTGAAAACATGTCCACACAAAAAGCTGCACATAGATGTTTAAAGCAGCTTTATTCATAACTGCCAAGACTTGGAAGCTACCAAGATGCCCCTCGGTAGGTGAACAGATAAACCAAGGTAATTCAGATAATGGAATATTATTCAGCAATAAAAGGAAATGAGCTATGAAGCCATGAAAAGTCATGGAAGAACCTTCGATGCATATTGCCAAGTGAAAGGACCAATCTGCAAAAGCTACACAGCATGTGATTCCAGCTGCATGGGATTCTACAAAAGGCAAAAGATGAGTGGACACCAAGGGTTAGGGAGGAAGAGGGGAGACGAATACTCAGAGCACAGAGGATGTTGAAAGCAGTGAAACAACTTTGTATGATGCCATAATGGCAGATGCATTAATATGTGCCGTGTTATATAATGGCTGCATAGTTATTATACATTCTTCTAAACCTATAGAATGTACAACACAAAGATGAACCCTGATGTAGACTGTGGCCTTTGGGTGTCAGTGATGTGACAGTGTAGGACTGTGGGTTGTAGCAAATCTACCCCCTCTGGCAGAATGTTGACAACTAGGGAGGTTTGCACGTAGGGGGGCTCAATATTCCTGTGAACCTCATCCTGCTCTAAAAATAATCTATTTTAAAAATAGGGATGGAAACACATACACGTATTGTGCGGGATAGTATGGCTTATATGAAATCATAGGTATGCAGCGTCTAGCACATTCTAAGTAGTGAATAATGGCGCTCACTGTCATCACCACGTGGGTCCGGGAGTTTTTCTTATTCCTTGTTTATAGCATTTTTCCCATTAGTGAAGACTATGTATGCATTATAAAAATGTAAATAATTTAGAAAACTATAAAGAAAGGGAAAAAGCTTGAAATCTCATCACTCAGAGCAAGACAGTGGCATTCCTTTTGGACATCTGTCTACACAATGTACATGTAAGTTGGTGTATATTTTATATAATTAGGATCATAAAACACAACCCTTTCCCTCTTTCACTGGTACACTGTGAAATATTTTCATGTTGAGCAAGATTAAGATGCATCATGTTATATAATGGCTGCATAGCAAACCACTTAAACTATAGTTGTAACTAGTCTCCTGTAGATAGATGTAGGGGTATCTCTAGCACTTGTTGTCATAAACAACTATGTGATGCATATTTTATTATTATTTTTTCTTTTTTTAAAAAGCAGAGTCTCATTCTGTTGCCCTGCATAGAGTGCCATGGCATCATAACTCACAGTAACCTCAAACTCTTGGGCTCAGCCTCCCAAGTAGCTGAGACTATAGGTGCCCTCCACAACACTTGGCTAGGTTTTCTAGTTTTAAGAGATGGGGGTCTCACTCTTGCTCAGGCTGGTCTCAAATTCCTGAGCTCAGGTGATCCTCTCCCTCGGCCTCTCAGAGTTGGGATGAATATTGTAGCAAAGATACATGTAGTATTTAGATACAAGTAAATATACACTCGGGATAAATGTCTATGGAAGACTGGTACCACCAGTAAGGACTACCTTCTCATTTCCCCATGAAGTTTATTCTTACAAACTTCAGTTAACAATTTTCTTTTCCAAAACTACAGCAAGATTTTAGAAATTCAAATGTTGGAGGGGGTGAGTTGGAAGAAAGGGAGGGGAGAAGTCCCAGGAGCTAGCAGAGGGACCTCTCTGAGGTGGGGCAACGTTACCCCTCACCAGGCCCCAGGGACACCCAGCACCTCCCTCTGCTGGGAGCTGAGACCTGGATCCTCCTTTGCTCAGACGTGGGATGGTGGTACAGCGGGAGGTCTGAGGATGATCAGGGCCCTTTTCCTGTAGGTTCTGGTAGGGGTCCGGAGGAATGGCAGTAAGTATTGATTTGGTGTGCATAGGCAGGCTTTGGGGATAAGGATGCTTGATGCTGTGGCCACTGCCAGACTGGACTTGGACTTCAGTCAGGTAATAAGAATAGCTAATATTTATTGAACTCTTAGTGTGTATTGGGTGTTATGTTGCTATTTGCATAATTATCTCACTTAATTCTCTCAGCAACCTTGTGAAGTAGGTACGGCTAACATCTCCATTTATAGGTGAGGAAACTGGGACAGGTGGGAGTCAGGACAGAAGCCTAGGGTCACATCAGCACTCACACTTTGGTCTTTCCCCTTCAGCAGAAGGCAGAGCAACCTTCCTTCCTCTCTTCACTCAACCAATTCATGGGAGGCCCCTTCTGAATGGACTTCTCAAACACTGAGCAAAGGGCTGGGGAAAGGGTGGGATTCGGGAACTGTCACCTTGGAGACTTGGGAGGGGTGGTGAACGAGAACTACTTAGTCTGTTGGAAGAGAACCTGAGATTCAAGGGCGAGTCTTGGACCAGGTGGGAAGGACTTTTCCTGGCCGAGGAGCTGGCAGGATGGAGGCTGCTGGGTGCTGGTGCAGGGGGCTGTAGGTGGGGGAGTTGTCTTGGGCCAGCCTAGGACAGACAGAGGGTGAGGGACACACTCTCTGGTGGTCTTTGAGCTACTATAGCTGGTCCAGCCCAGAGGCTGTGGTGGGGTGACCCCCCACCCCGTGCAATAGGGGATTCTCAAAGGAATATCTAAGGAGGCAGCCGAGATGGGCACTGCAAGATTGAGGACTTTCCCCCTGACTTTTTCCAGAGGATCAGGACAACCCTTACACCTGATTGTTAAAACCTTTTGTAAATTATCATTTGCCAAAGCATATTTTTTTCAGATTTCCCTATAGTGCCTAAGAAAAAATTATCTTAAAGTGAAAAGCTATTTTTGTACTTGTTTTAGAAATAACTAGCCAGGGGAAGGTCGGTGGGACTAGAGATTACCCACCAGGAGCTTGGTGGGAAGGAATTTGCATAGCAGAGCCATGGAGGAAGAGGCAGGAGACACGGAACAGTAACTACTACCTGGGGCCTCCATGTTCCAGGACTTCCATGCAGTTCTTTATGTCAAAACCCCAGTTAATCCTCATAGTAGCCATAGAAACTGGCTATTATAATTTCCATTTTATAGTTGAGGAAATTAATGCTCAGAGAAGGTCAGTGACTTACCCAGGGTCACTGAGTTGGGACTGGAGGCCAGGCCTTCCTTTAAGTCCACACTCTTTCCATGATATCACAGTACAGGGCAGGCCCCTGGGCCTGAGGGAGTGTGGGAAGTGGGTGGTAAGGTTTGCTCTGAGGCTGGCCTTCTCCAGGATGGCCTGGGGGTGCCCAGAGAATAGGCACAGGCTCCTGGATTCAGAGGCTGTCCTGCCCACCCCTGGGCTTCAAGGCTGCTTTGTCCATGCAGGGTGAGGAGTTGCTGTTCACTGACCTGGAAGTGACTGCAGGGGAGGCTGGTGGGCTCACTGTGACCCAGGCTCTGCGTGCTCAGTACCTGCCTCACCCTCATCCATGCCTGGGCCTGGGCTGGAGGAGAGGGAAAGTTAAGCTGGGAGCTCTGTGTTATCTCGGTATCTTGTTGCAGCTGTGGGGTGAAAGGGCCTTGAGGGTTTCTTATCAACAAATGCCTCTGGTTCAGAAAATTAGCCACTCGGGTTATGTAGCCACATGGCAAAGTGTGGGTGTGTGTGCATTTGGCAACTGGGGTGGGGCAGAAACTAGCTTTGGCAGCTCTGGGGATTAAAGGGAGGTTTGTAGTTTCTGCATCTTGGAAAAAACAATCTCCTGGCACAGGTGGCTCCACCTGCTAGTTTGACCTCCTCTAGCCTGAAATAGAAGAAATAATGCTGGCCAAACCAGGGTTGCCACAGCCTCTGGGCTTGACCTCTTGTTGGAAATGGTGACCTTGGTGGACGTCTGGGACTGTGAAGGCCAGGAGCAGGGCTGGTGGAGGTAGGCAGGTGGTCCTGGCGTCAGCCCGGCACTCCTGGCCTTCTTGTCCTGACAGCCCCACTGACCTCTGCAGATGGGGCTCACCAGAATCCTCCAGCCTCCAGCCTGATGGCTCTGTGCTCCTGATAAAGCCTGGGGGCTGTGTTGTGTCTGTGCTTCCCTCGGAAAAGATGTATTGAAGTCCCAACTCTGAGTATCTCAGAAAGCAGCCTTGTTTGGAAATACATAGTTGTGGGTATAATTAGTTAAGATGAGGTCACACAGGAGTAGGATGGCCCCCTAATCCAGTGTGACTGGTGTCCTTATAAGAAGACAGAGACACGCAAAGAGAACATCCAGTGAAGATGGAGGAAGAGAATGAAGTGACGCAGCTACAAGCCAGGGAACCCCGAAGATGCCAACAAAGCATCCAAAGCCAGGAGGAGACAAGAAAGGCCTCCCCTGTGTATTTTAGAGAAGGCGCAGCCCTGCCAGCAACTCGATGCCAGTCTTCTAGCCTTCAAAGCTGAGACAATAGATTCTGTTTTCAGCCACCGGTCCAAGGTACCTTGTTACAGCAGTGCTGGGAAACTAATACAGCCTGCGTTGAGGGCAGGCCCTCATCCTGGCTCACGACTCCTTTCTTGGAAGAGAGGCCCCGACTGTGGTCTGTCCCCTCCATGTCTCCTTACACTTGGCTCTTTCTATTTCCATAAGCCCTGATAGAGTTTGGACACTCGACCCCTCCAAATCTTGTACTGTAATTTGATGCCCACTGTTGGAAGTGGGCTGAGTAGGAGGTATCTGAGTCATGGGGGTGGATCCCTCATGAATGAAGGCTTGGTGTCCTCCTGCCATAATGAGTGAGTTCTGGCCTTATTAGTTCATGCCAGAGCTGGTTATTTAAAAGAGCCTGGCACCACCTCCTCCCTCTCTTGCTGCTTCTCTCACCATGTGACAGGCCTACTCCCCCTTCGGCTTTGGCCTTGACTGGAAGCTCCTTGAAGCCCTCAACAGCAGCAAATGCTGACACCATGGCTGTACAGTCTGCAGAACTGTGAGCCAAATAAACCTCTTTGCTTTATAAATTACCCAGCTTCAGGTATATTCTTTATAGCAAGAGAAACAGACTAACACAGGCCCCTCTTTCAAAACATGGAAGCACATTTATTTTCCCCAGCACATCTCCTGGGAAGGGAGACGAGGGCTGTAGTTGAAAGGAACAGATCAGGAGAGGAGGGCCATTTTACAGATAGTAAAACTAAGGTCAAGAAATGCCATTTCCCCCAGAGAAACTACTGTTAGAACCTAGGACTCTTGCTCCCCAATCTTTCACTGCTCTTGTTAGTTGTTCTAAGCATTTGGTGAGGTCAGAGCTCTGTGATAAGGGCATATGAGCTGCCTGGAGACTGATCCCTTGTTGAAGAGAGCCTCCTGCGCCTTGCAGTCCTCCCTGACTGCTCTGGCTGGCAGGGTTATCAAGCTGAATAAGTTTCCTAGATCTGCAGCACCGTCAGGCCCCTGCTCTGGGCTGTTTCAGTCATTAGTTATCTTTTCACATGTGCATCCCGTCTGCCCAGCTAGCCCAGGTTTCCCAGGAGTCTTGTCTTATTCATCCTTACCCTCAGGCTAGCACAGAGCACACGGATGCCCAGGCCTGAGACACTGATGCTGCTGCCAAAGATGGCTGTCCAGGCAAGGCTGAGTCCTTCCTGAGGGCTGTGTGGCTGTTACATCCAGAGTTTCTCTTTCTTTCTATGTCCAAATTGAGCACCAGTTGAAGGCTGTAGAGGATGATGGAAGAGCAAGGGCAGGGGTTGGTTTGGCAGCACCTGGTAATGAACTTTCTTGGCAGGCTGGTGGTCAGCGGGGACTTACCACCGGGTCCGTGGAACATGGCCCTGTCTTTGGAATCTCAGGGGCCTCCCCACTCCCCAAACACATGAGGGCTATAAGCTGTTGCTTTGGAGAAGGGCCTGGGGGCTCTGACTTCATATTTGCTGTCCTAAAAGCCCTGGTCTTGGCATTTTCAGCAACCGGGAAGAATGACGACGTGCTTCAGTGGTTTTGCTGTAGTCTGTGATTACACAGTCTGATGGAACAAAGTCTTTACGGCTCAAACATGCTCTTTAAAAAATCCTGAAACACTTCTCTTGGAGTCTTCCATTCCTTTGCCCTGTCCAGCTCGGCAGCAGGCCTATAAAAAGGATCTTTCTGAAGCTTGGGTGCTGTTTTCTGTGTGTGTGTGTGTGTGTGTGTGTGTGAAAGAGGGAGACAGAGAGGAAGAGAGATGTTCAGATGCACAGATGGGCATGGAGAGCCATGGGTAAGGAGCTAAGAGAGGAGAGAGAACTCCCCCCACCCGCCCCGTTCCCAGATGCTTTCCCAACTGGGAGCTGACGGCTGCTCCCTCACCGTGGACTTGGGAGAGCGCCTATCCTTCCTCCTCTTCCGTGTTCCCACTTCTTGGCATCGTGGAGCATTCTTCATTGCTCAGGACATGGCCAGAAGCCATCCAGGTGTAGCCGTCACAATGCCGCTCTTTGTGTGCTCTGGCCTCAGTGCTACCTTATCAACGCTCTGGTGTTTTTAGGAATTGTGGGCAGGAGAGGCTTGGCCTGCACATCCCCTGTGCCCTTCATCCCACTAAAGGGAGGTGGTTTTTGTGCTGAGCAGGAGATCTTCTACCAAGGGGCCCAGAAATGCACTGGGCCCCTGCAGGCAGATGGCAGGTACGTGTATCAGAGAACTGACTTCATCCATTCTGTCTCCAGGCGGGAGCAAGAGGGAGTAGTGATGTGTGGGGTCTGAAAGAGGGTGTGCTGGTGGGCCTCCCCTTTGGGTATGAGGGAGCAGAGCCTCTAAACACCCTCCCTTTGCAGAAGGCTATAGGGCACTTCAGACCATGGAACAAGAAGGTTGTGGGGTTCTGGAATCTCTGTGGGTCAAGGTGCTCCTCTGCAGACATTAGTAGCAAAACCCATTCAAGGAATGTGGCCCACATGCTTATCTTTATGAGTATAAGGGAAGGGGGTAGCTGGGGAGAGCAGAGTCTTGTTCCAGAACAGTGCGGAGAGCTGGGTGCTATGGCTCATGCCTGTAATCCCAGCACTCTGGGAGGCTGAGGCAGTGGATTGCTTGAGCTCAGGAGTTGGAGACCAGCCTGAGCAAGAGCGAGACCCCCATCTCTAAAAAAATAGCTGGGCACTGTGGCGGGTGCCTTAGTTTTAGCTACTAAGTAGTCTGAGGCAAGAGGATCGCTGAAGCCCAAGAGTCTGAGGTTGCTGTGAGTTATGACGCCACAGCACTCAACTGAAGGCAACAAAGTGAGACTCTGCCTCAAAAAAAACAAAACAAAACAAAAAAAGAGTGGGGAGAAGAGGAGCCAGCACTCAGACCCCAAGATAGAGTGTGCTATGGCAGCTTAAAAAAAAGAAAAAAAGACTAACATGTTGAGTTTGGGGAGCTTGTTAGATGAAAGGAAGAGTCTCAGGGTGCCTGGTCCCCTAATATCCAGGTTATCCAAGCAAGCCCAGGCTGTCAGGTTTCCACCACAAAGCCCGCATGCCCCCACCGCCCATCCCCATGCACCTGACTTCACACTCGGGAAGGAAAACTCGTGATCGTCTCTGCCACCTCAAAGCAGGGCCTTCCAAGTGAGCTGTGGTCCCTCCAGAACAGGTGACTGCCGCTGACCCAGCAGCTATCTGTGGAGACCCCATCTCAGATGTGAGCACTTTGCCACTGATGGACTTGTATTGATTTCTTCTGCACCACCCTTTCCTCACTCCCCCCAGCCCCTGCCTTCCCCTCTCCCCACTGAGTCTGGAGGTCTCCAGCCACCCGTTTGCCTCTCTTCCCTCTGCCAAGCAGGCAGAGAGCCCTTGAGAAAGCTGGAAATACCTGCAGGCTTGACTCTGCGCCAATGAGCTGTGTGTCACTGGGGACTTCACTTTACCTCTGCGGGCCTCAGTTTCCCCATCTCCAAGGTGGTCCCTGGAGCTTTTTGACTCTGCTTATTAAGTATCTGCTTCCATGGAAGTGAACATTTTCACCCTGCAGCAACTAAGGTGGGGTGTTGTCTGCAGCTGGTTCACCAGGATTAGAGTAGCCATCCCCACATTTCTAGACCGGGCAGGGTCAAAGAGGTAATAGCCCTTCCCGCTGATGGTAATGCCTTTGTCTCTGAAGCATTTTTAATTCTTGAAGACATGTCCTCCTCCATAGCAATAACATCCTTGTGCAACAGGCAGGCAGGGCAGCTATAGGTTGAGCAGCCTTCAGCCTGTCTGAAATATTTGGGGCCAGAAGTATTTCAGATTTCAGGTATTTGGGGAGTTTGGAATACTTGCATTATACCAGTTGAGCATCCCAAATTCAAAAATACAAAATGCTCCAATGAGCCTTCCCTTTGAGTATCATGTGAGTGCTCAAAAACTTTCACATTTTGGAGCATTTTGGATTTCAGATTTTCCGAGTTGAGATGTTTGATCTATATTTTACAGATTGGTGACAAAAGACCCAGAAAAGTTAAGTCCTTCCCTAGGGATCCATGGCCACTGGTGATTAATGTAAATTAGTAGAAAGAACACCAGTCTGGAACCAATCTGACCTTGAGAAAGTCACTGAAGTCCCTCCCTATGCACCGATTTCTTTTTCTTTTTCTTTTTTGTGACAGAGGTGTTGCCCTTGGTAGAGTCATATGGCGTCACAGCTCACGGCAACCTCTAACTCTCAGGCTTAAGCAATTCTCTTGCCTCAGACTCCCAAGTAGCTGGGACTACAAGTGTCCACCACAATGCCCAGCTATTTTTTGGTTGCCGTTGTCATTGTTGTTTAGCAAGCCTGGACCAGGCTCAAACCCACCAACCTCGGTAAATATGGCAGGCTCCCTACTCACTGAGCTATAGGTGCCAAGCCCAATTTCCTGTCTATAAAGTGGCAATAACAATGATTGCAAGGGGTGGCGCCTGTGGCTCAGTGAGTAGAGTGCCAGCCCCATATACCGAGGGTGGCAGGTTCAAACCTGGCCCTGGCCGAACTGCAACAAAAAAATAGCTGGGCGTTGTGGCAGGCACCTGTAGTCCCAGCTACTTGGGGGAGGCTGAGGCAAGAGAATCGCCTAAGCCCAGGAATCGGAGGTTGCTGTGAACTGTGTGATCCCACAGCACTCTACCAAGGGCGGGGGAAAAAACAATGATTGCAGGGTCACACAAAAGAATGCAAGTGAAAGTAGGTTGCAAACGTGTAAAGCACTTAGCTTTTACCATTCCTGGTGGCACAGAGATCAGGGCAGCATTCTCATGCCGTCTGCCACCCCTCCACTTTTCTCCTGCTTTGCTCTTCCTATCGGGAACTAAATGCGATCTTCCAGGTAACTTCCCTGGGTGGAAGTGGGTAAAAATTCCATGTGGCCCCTAATCTCTCTTTGGTTCTTTTCTTCCAGACTGTAAATTCACTTGCCACCCAGAGTGCCGCAACCTGATCCAGCTGGACTGCAGTCATCAGGAGGGCTCATCCCAGAGCAGACCCTCTCCAGAAAACACCCTCACCCCACCCTTCAGCCAGGTAGGCAGCAAAGCTTGTAGGCCAGGCTGGAAACAGCCTCTGCAAGTGTTCCCGGCTCCATTTTCTCTCCCAGGAGCTCTGTTGAGCAGGAGGTGGCAGGAGGCTTCAGTAGCCCATGTGTGCCAAATGGCTAGTCCATCTAGCCAGATGAACTCCTTTCCAAGAGGACTGGGGCTAGTGACAGAGCAGACTGAGCAGTCTAGAGTCCCCTGTAGCTCTTCCCAAACACAGAGCTTATTTTGGCCTAGGGCTCTGAGCTGGAGGTGGGGGGATAATCCCAGGGAAGCCTTCCGAAGGATCTTAGAGGCATCATAGCCCTGGGGCAGTGAGAGTGAGAGGCTGAGGCTCCTCAAGCACATCCTTCAGCCAGGTCAGATCAACCTTCAGAGGGGCAAGGCAAATGCTTTTCCCTGTGTTAAAGGGCCAGGAAGTTGGTGGTGCCTGTGGCTCAAAAGGGCAGGGTGCTCGCACCATATGCCAGAGGTGGTGGGTTCAAACCCAGCCCCGGCCAAAAAAAAAAAAAAAGGGCCAGGAAGTTGTTGTCCAAAATAGTTTTTGGCTGGCTGCACCCGTAGCTCAGTGGGTAGGGTGTTGGCCACATACACCCAGGGTGGCTGGTTCGAACCCAGCCTAGGCCTGCAAAAACAACAATGGCAACTGCAACTAAAAAATAGCCAGGCACTATGGTAGGCGCCTGTAGTCCCAGCTACTTGGGAGGCTGAGGCAAGAGAATTGCTTAAGCCAGGTGGCACTTGTGGCTCAAGGAGTAGAGTGCTGGCCCCATATACCAGGGGTGGTGGGTTCAAGCCCGGCCCTGGCCAAAATTGCAGAAAAAAAAAAAAAAAGAGAGAATTGCTTAAGCCTAAGAGTTGGAGGTTGCTGCGAGCTGTGACGCCACAACACTCTATCGAGGGTAACACAGTGAGACTTTGTCTCAAAAAAAAAAAAAAAAAATAGCTTTTGGTTCTGGGTTGTGCCAAGACCCTTGAAATATGATGTGTCCAAACTTTGATGTCCATGATTTAGAATGGGCACAGAACTGAACATACATTTATTAACTATTATATGCCAATCACAGGTGAGAGTGGGGTAATAAATCACATTTCTTATCCTCAGTGAGTTCTGGCAGGGGAGGTAGAATAGTGTATATTGTGAGGGACGGAGTGATAAGCCTGTGCACCAAATGTTTTCGCGTTTGTTTCTGTTGGAAGAAATGAGGGAAGACTTCCCAGAGGAAGGTGGGTTTGATCTAAGCTTTAATGCCTGAGTTAAAGGTTGAGAGTCAAAAAAGTAAGGAGAGTTCTAAGAGATCATCCTTTTGTTCATTGCCCAGATATGTTTTGAATGTTCACCATGTGCCACACCCAGGAATACTGAGGGCTTAATAATGAAGGGAAAAGACACGGCCCCTAAGCAGCCTATGCTTACAGCAGGGTCTGTGAGGAGGAATCCCAGGGTGCTCTGGGAGACAATAACTGGGACCCCAGATGCTGGGTGGAGAGCTCACAAACAGCCCCAAGTCCCTGGAGTTTTCCAGTCATGATGTATATGATCAATGGTGTCCAACTGCCCTATCCACGTGGGTGTTACCAGTTTCCCTGCTATTCCCTCATGCCTTTTTCTTCCCATGGGAAAGCATTATTAGGAAGCAAGTATGACATATGTTTTTATAAAGATGATATTGCATTTGTTCTAAGATGTATATTTTAAAATTCTGGGCCAGGCACAGTGACTCATACCTGTAATCCCAGCACTTTGGGAGGCTAAAGTGGGAGGAATTGTTTGAAGCCAGGAGTTCCAGACCAGCCTGGGCAAAATAGTGATAGTCTGTCTCTACAAAAATAATTTTTTTGTTAAATTAGCCAGTTGTAAGCTCTGGTTCTGGTTAAAAAATAAATAAAAATTATCCAGGGAGGCTGAAGTGGCAGGATCACTTGAGTTCAGTTTAGATCACCCTGAACAAAAGTGAGACAAAAAAAAAAAAATAGAAAATGATCTGGGCATTGTGGTACACACCAGGAGTCCCACTTACTTAGGAGGACTAGGCAGGAGGATCACTTGAGCCCAGAAGCTTGAGGCTACAGTGAGCTATGATGACACCACTGCACTCTAGCCAGGGTGACAGAGCAAGACCCTATCTCAAAGAAAAAAAGGAAAAAGAATTCTATACATCCTTCACAGACTTTGGAATAGTGACTATTTATAGCATGGCCTGCATGTAACCAGCCTCCTTGGGAGGGCTTTGCCCTTAGCCAAAACCTGTCTATCTAGTGGGGAGCAGCAGCAGGAGAGGACATGCGTCTGACCCCTGGAGCATTGATGAGAGATACAGAATTTTGCTGGATATTTTCTTTAGAAGACCCAGGAGGAGGCTACAGAGCACACCGTATAGCAACATCTCCTAAAAATCCTAGTTAAACAACTTTTTATTGTTCTAATTTGCTTTTCTTTTGGGGAGCTTCCAAGCCTCTCTCCTTTCTGTATTCCTTAGCCCTGCCCACGTCCCACCCTGGAGCCCAGCTGTGCCCACTGCTTCCTGGGTCTCCTCATGGGGGCTCTCTCTTTGCAGTCCTCTAGAGCAGCAGGTCTCAAGAGGAGGCAAATGTCCCTGGGGTGGACATTTGGCAATGGCTGGACACATTTGTGCCTGTCACAACATGGTGGGGTGGGGGTAGTGACTTCTACTAGAGGCCAGGGAAGCTGCTAAATATCCTTTATTGCACAGGACAGTCCCCCCCAATCAAGAATTATCTGGCCCCAATGTCCATCATGCTGAGACTGAGAAATCCTTCCTAGAGCAGGTTAGCCAGCTCCCAAGTACAGGGGGCAAGAGGCCCAGGGAAGGGTGTGGGATTTGCTATATATACTGTCTTGTCCTCTGCATGTTAACAGTGAAAAGGTGCTTTCAGGTCTGAGTTTTTAGAAACAGAGTGGACCCCCTTTCCTCTGTTTGAGAGAGGAGTCAACCTCAGAACCTTTTGGAAAGCTACATTAGGGCTGTGTCTAGAGCAGAGCCACTGTTGAAATATCACAGGGGAAGGAGCCAGGAGTCCCGTGTGGGTGCTGAGCAGCCCCCAGTGGGCAAGCAGCCTTGTGTGGGGTTTGCTCTCAGGCCGGCTGGACCGGGCTGCTGTGTTTGCCTTGGACAGGCCTGACTGCATGCTTCAGCAGAACTGGGGCAGGACCGAGCCTTCTATCAATAAAACCTGGGCCCTGCTCCAGCCTCACTCGCCTTTTCTAAAAAGCTTGTTTGTGCTGATTTCCGCCTTGGCTTGAATTTCTGTTAATACAAAGATGGAGCTTCCTTACACCTTGACATCACCAGCTGGGCTGAGCTGATCTCATGTGCTAGGGCCATTTCCTTGGGAGATTTATTGAAGCAGGGGCCTAGGTCTGAGCTCAGCTAGTTTGGGGGGATGTGACTATTAGGAGGACTCATCTTTTTTTTTTTTTTTTGAGACAGAGTCTCACTTGGTTGCCATTGGTAGACTGCCCTGGCTTACGGCTCATAGCAACCTCCAACTCTTGGGCTTAAGCGATTCTCTTGCCTCAGCCTCCCAAGCAGCTGTGACCACAGGTGCCCGCCACAATGCCCGGCATTTTTGTTGTTGTTGTTGCAGTTGTCATTGCCATTCTAGCTGCCGGGAGCTGGCTTCAAACCCACCACCTTTGGTATATGGGGCCGGCGCCCTATCCACTGAGCCACAGGCGCTGAGCTAGGAGGGCTCATTTTGATAGCATTTCTCCTCTCTGCTCTTTAAGGGAAAAATACAGTCATTAATTCTTCTCCAACCAGGGAGGACCACTCTCTGTTAACATTTGTGTGTGTTCTTCCAGTACATTCATACATTTTTCAAAACATGGCTGAGACCATCCTGTAAGATAAGCATTTGGTCTCAACATTTTAAAAGCAGTAATCCCAAGGTCCTGCCTTCTCTCTGCCATGCCAGAGGGAGGCATCAAGGGAGGACAAGCAACAGGTGTGGGAGGAGGCAGGGATGGTCCCAGAGCCCTACCAATGCTGGTAGCTGCCTGTATTTTTGTCACTTGTAGAACCAGGGCTTTGGAGTCTTTTCTTGGAGATCGCTGAGGACTCCAAGAGATGTCTGACTCTTCCTTGGGCAGCCATAAGTGACTGAGCAAATCTCCTTCAAGTCTACCCCAGGTCCCTTCTTCAGTTTAAGCCACTTTGCTAGAAAAGATCATTATTGCTATTGGTTGAAGATCCAATCAATTTTAAACAGCTGCAGTTCCTTTATCTAGGGGCATGGTCCAAAGAATTGATACTTCCTGTGGTCTTAAAGGGGCTCTAATTATGTCACCTGTGGATGAAAAAACCTCTCAGTGGCTTCTTAATGCCCTCATGATAAAGTGAGACCTCTGCTGGTTTGGTCCAGTTCTTTCATTGCTCATGGGGAAGCTGATCCCAAGAGGAATCTTTGTCTTTGTCTACCACTGTAGATTCTCATAATAACTCACTGCAGCCCAGGGGAATCCTGGCAGTTCCGTCCTTCTGGCCTTTGGTGCCACTTTTCTTGGCACATGGAATGAATGGATTATGAAACAGAAACATAGCTACTCCCCTTTCCCTTCAAATCCTTTGTAGCCAGGGCTCAGAACTGTTCACATCCAACAGGCCCAATCTCCTTCCTCCTTCTCTTGGCCCTCCAGTGACCCTGAATCGCAACCTTGGACACCAGGCTCTTAGACCTCCAGCTACAGGAGCCAGCCCCTCCCACTGCCACTCTCAACCCCCATCAGGTACTTTCCACACCTAGGATTCTGGCCATATGCATGCGCTACCTGTGCTATTTTTTACTTAATGTGCCTCTTTAAATATACAGACTCATTTTATTGAATTAAAATAAACATATATTAAAGGAAGTTTTAAAATATCCTCAGATCACTGATTTGATGTACGTAGAATATTTTCCCTGACACACATTACATTAATACTTTAATTTCTAAAATCTGTATGTCTAAGAACTACCTTAAATTTATTCCCTAAACACACATCAAGCCAGGCCTTTGGGTGCCATTTGTGGGGGATGCTGCCCTACAGAGGTTTCTCTCTTTGGTCATCTGGTGCTTGGACTACCAAGGCATGTGGTGTAAGGGGCAGTGTGAGCCATGGAGGGAGCCCCTGAGATGCTGGGAAGGAAATTCCAGCCATCCTTACTGGTACCAAGGTGCCCTTGCAAAGGAGAGCTGGATCTGTATGTATTGATAAGGAATAGTGAAATGAAGTCCTGCCACAATACATATGTGACTAGGCCATGTATTTTGTATGTCTATATATGTGTGTGTGTGTGAGAGAGGGCCTGGATGGTGCCCAGCTAACTGCAAGAGATTTTACCTCAGGAAGGGGTTGA
The DNA here is from genome assembly GCF_000181295.1 of Otolemur garnettii. NCBI lineage: Eukaryota > Metazoa > Chordata > Mammalia > Primates > Galagidae > Otolemur > Otolemur garnettii. The sequence goes on along the minus strand of NW_003852450.1, from coordinate 2,688,068 downwards.
AATTGAAAGACGGAGTGAGATTCTCAACTTTTTCCGTTTGCATCTGTGCTGTTCGAATAGGCAAATGCTTTCATATGTTCCTAATGTAATATTTATAAAGGACAATAGTGTTTTCTTAAAGAAAAGAAAGAACCTTGGCCTGAGTGATCGAAGAGTTTGATTCTAATTAGAACTACCTGATAACCTGACGACCAGCCTCCGGTTTCTCTGAGACTCAAGTTTCTGTCTGAGGAGTGGGGCAGTACAGAAGGGAGGTGGGTATAAACTCCGGGGAGATGAGTGGTGTGAAAACACGTGGGACACAGTGGTGAATATCCCAGGGTAACAGTCCCGGGCCATCGCTTGTACCTCTAACAGCCTTACTGAACACTTTTTATCGTGTCACCCCTGTGATAAAAACTAGCTGACATTCTGAGTTTCCTTGCTCCCGGCCATAGACATGCCACTGTCTCCATTACCCAGCGCTTTGCCTTTCCAGGCCCTTAAGAGGAAACGCCTATAGCCAGTCCCGCCCTGTCCCTCAACCCGACTGCCACTTGTTGAACCCAAGCCTACCACACGGGGGAGTCAGAGAGCAAGAAGGAAAGCACCTGGGAAGGGGAGGTGTTGGGGGCGGGGGGAGAATGTCCTTTCTCAGAAGCTCCGGGATCGCTCACAGAGCTCATGATGGGAACCCGTGCACACACACCTCTCAGGAGGTACAGGGTTCTGGGTCTCTTATGAAAGTTTCAATAAATGTTTATCAAATTGAATGCTAAGGTTTTTATACTACACATGAAATGGTATAATGTCACTTGATAGGTAGGCTGTGATAAGCTAAAGATGTACAGACAGTCTCTGACTTACTTCTGATGGTCCTACTTAGGGATTATTATTATTATTATTATTATTTTGAGACAGAGTCTCATCATGTCGCCCTCGGTAAAGTGCCATGGCGCCACAGCTCAGAGCAACCTCAAACTCTTGGGCCCAAGCGATTCTCTTGCCTTAGCCTCCCAAGCAGCTGAGACCACATGCGCCCACCACAGTGCCTGGCTATCTTTCTGTTGCAATTGTCGTTGTTGTTTAACAGGCCAAGGCTGGGTTCTAACCCCCTTACCGTGGTGTATGTGGCTAAGCACCACCCTACTTAAGATTTTTTGACTTTATACTTGTGCAAAGAGAGATGCGTTCATAGCCGGGTGTTGTGGCGGGCGCCTGTAGTCCCAGCTACTTGGGTGGCTGAGGCAAGAGAATCGCCTAAGCCCAAGAGCTGGAGGTTGCTGTGAGCTGTGACGCTGCGGCATTCTACAGAGGGCAATAAAGTGAGACTCTGTCTCAAAAAAACAAAAACAAAAACAAAAAAACAAAGAAAGAAAGATTCATTCAGTAGAAACCATACTTTACTGCAGTATCCAATAAATTACATGAGATAGTCAACACTATTGTAAAATAGAATTTGTGCTAAATGGTTTTGCCTGAATGTAGGCTAATGTAAGTAAGTGTTCTAATCACATTGAGAGTAGGCTAGGCTAAGCTATGATGATCAGTAGATTAGGTGCATTAAATACATCTTCCAGTTATGATATTTTCAATTTACAATGGATTTATTGAAATGTAATCCCACGGTAAATTGAGAAACATCTGGATGCTGTAAACCCCTCAGACAGCCATTAAAAGAACAAAACAAAGGGTTAAAGCTTACAGTCAACAAGTGAGATAAAATGGAATTATAAAAAAGATTAATTCAAAAGAAGGCAGAAAAAGAGAACCAGGAACAGATAGAATATAAATAGAAAACAAACAGGAAGAAGATAGACCTAAAACCTAGCTATATCAATAATTGCATTAAATGCAAGTGATCTAAATACTCCAATTAAATGATACAGAGGCTCAATTTGGATTTTATAAAAATAAGATCTAGGCGGCGCCTGTAGCTCAGTAAGTAGGGTGTTGGCCACATACACAGAGGCTGGCAGGTTCATACCCAGCCAGGGACAGCTAAAACAATGACAACTGCAACCAAAAAATATCTGGGCCTTGTGGCAGGCACCTGTAGTCCCAGCTACTTGGGAGGCTGAAGCAAGAGAATGGCTTAAGCCCAAGAGTTGGAGGTTGCTGTGAACTGTGACACAACGGCACTCTACTTGAGACTCTGTCTCAAAAACAAAAACAAACAAACAAAAAACTAGCTATTTGCTACCTATACGAAATAACTTTTAAATACAAAGACACAAATAGACTAAAAATAAAGGAGTGGTTAAGGAATACCATACTAACAATAATTGAAGGAAAGCAGTAGGGACTATGTCAATGTCAGACAGAGTGGATTGAAGAGCAAAGAATGTTACCACAGACAAAGAAGGTCATTTCATATTGATGAACTGTCAGTTAACCAAGAGGACATAATAACCCTAAAAGCTTATGCACCTAATAATGGAGCTTCAAAATATATTACAGAACTGTAAGAAGAAATAGGCAAATCCACAGTGTAGCTGGACGTTTCAGCACCTCTTTCTCAATATTAAATGGAACAAGTAGACAGAACACACCAATGCCTCAAGGAATGTTGGTTACTGTTATCAATCACAGTTCAATTTATGACATTGTAAATTTCATCTCTAGACATTTGATTTGGGTGTGTTTTATATCTTCCATGTCTCTACTTAGCTTTTTGAATGAAAAGCTTATAATAACTGTTAGTGTCTTTGCTAATTCTACTATCTGTGTCAGTCATGGTTTGGTTTCAATTCGTTGATTGTTCTCCCCATTAAGGGTCATATTTTTCTGTCTCTTTACGTGTTCAATAATTTTTTTATTCAATACATACTAGACATTGCAAATTTCACCTAGTTAGGTGCTGAATATTTTCAATTCCTATAAAATATTCATGAGCTTTGTTCTGGGACTCAGCTATTTGAAAATAGTTTCGTGCTTTGGGGTCTTGCTTTAAGATTTGTTATGTAGTATTGGAACAGTGCTGAGAGTTAATTATTTCCCACTGATTAAGGCAAGACTTTGTATACTCTACCCAATGTTTGAATCATGGGGTATTTAGTCTGGCTTGTGGAGACAGGCACTATTCCTGGTCCTGGATGCGAGCAGACATTTGTTACCTCTAATCTTCTTAGGTAGTTCTTTCTCTAGCCATGGGGCCATTTCCTCACATGCATATTAATACATTGATTAGAACTCAGGGGGGCCTTCTGCAAATCTCTCTCTCTCCTTCCCCCCATGCTATCTTCATTCCTATCCTATGCTATCTTCTGTTCCTATGTCCTGTGAAGTCTAGCTGCCTTGGTCTTCCTAGACTCTCAGCAGCATCTCCTCAACGCCAGGAAGTTGTCTAGGCTCCCCTCAGTTTCCACTCTGTACCCCAGCTTGGAAACTCTCAAGGCAGTATGCTGGGGGTAATTGTTGAGATCAACTCATTTGCTTCTTGTCTCTCAGAGATTACTATCCTTTGTTGCCTGATGTCCAGTATTTTAAAAACCATTGTTTCATAAGTTTTGTCCATTTTGTAGATTATTTTAATCAGGAGGATATACCTGAACCCTGTGACTCCATCTTTCCCAGAAGCAGAAGTCCCAGGCACTGTTCTAAGCAATTTATACATACTAATCCATTGGATTCCCAATTTTATGAGCTAGGTAAATGCCTTGAGGGCAGGGAACTTGTCTCATGCCGTAAAGTCTTTCTTACAGTACTCTAGGCCTTTTGCACATAGTAGGTACTCAATAAGTCCTTGGTTTCATTTGATTTTGAACTTGGGCTTTGGGGGTTTGTCCTGCATTGGAAATCCTGGCTCTCTTACTTTCTTCATGACTCTAGGAAAGTATTTCCCCTCCCTTAGTTGTTATAAATGGGAACACCAATGTGCTTGTTGTGGCAACTGTATAAAAGTACTTGTAAGCTCCATGGAGCATGAACCTTGTGTATCTTGTTTACCTGTGTGTCCCCAGCACCTAGAACAAGGAACTTACTTAGTAGGACTAGTACACGTTGTGTACCTGTTAGTTCCCTGTGCCCCACCATGCTTCTGAGAGCTTTCAGCCTAGTAGGACTGCCTGCCTGTCATAGACACATCATTTACCAGGTAGCTGAGGATGCGATACACGACTATTCTCGTATTTGTAAAATATAACACTTTCTAAAGAGGAATTTGTGTTTTTTTTTTCTTTTGAGGCATAGTCTCACTCATTCGCCCTGGGGTTGAGTGTTGTGGTGATAGCTCACAGCAACCTCAAACGCTTGGGCTCAAGCAATCCTCTTGCCTCAGCCTGCCGAGTACCTGGGACTACAGGTGCCCACCACAACACGCAGCTATTTTTAGAGACACAGTCTCGCTCTTGCTCAGGCTGATCCTGAACTCCTGAGCTCAGGCAATCTACCTGCCTCAGCCTCCCAGACAAAAGAGGAATTTGGGCGGTCACCTGTTTCATCAATCATAAATCCAGCATACCCACCCTGATACCCAGCCCTTGGGGCTGCTCAGTAGGTCCTTTCTGATTTGGGGGAAGCCGGCCATCATAGAGTGATGGTAGTGTCCCCTGTTTTATGACCTGGCTTTCCACAGCTTAATACCTCTATGATCTAGAAATCGATTGATAATGAGAGCATATTTTGTCATCCTCTGGCCACCATGAGTGAGAGGGGACTCACCACCTCCGTTTGGCATGGCATGAACGTCAGATAAATCAGAAGCCAGGGTCTCAGATCTGATCTCTTCTGGCAGATGGGGAGGGTTGGGGAACAGAATATGCTGGACCCCACCTAGTCTCTCAGTCAGTATTTCCTTAGCTTCTGAGTCTGAAATTTGGCATTGATTTCTATTCAGACTTTCTCTTGATAAGGAACTGATTTCCTCTCTTGGGGGATTCCAGAGGCAGCCAGATGAGTGCCAGCCCCCCCCCCATGTGCCAGTGGAAGGAGCCAGTTCTCCCACTCCTTCCAGCCCACTCTGGCTGTGTCTGGGGTAGCTTCAGAGATGTACCCACACTAGACAGCCATCCCTTACAGGAGCCTCCCCAAGGCCTTTCTGACCAGCCCAGTCTGGACCAACCCACATCCAGTTCTTCTGATCAGGCAGAGTAGAAATGCTTCCCAACAAAGAGGGACCTGAGGTCCTGGTTCCAAGGAGGAGCGACAGAGCCCTAGCACTTATCTCTCTAGAGATCCTTAAGCCCTGAGACATTTCTCTATACTCCTCAACCCTATCCCCTCTGCTGCCCTAGAAGTAGCATGAGATGACTCCAGGCTGGGGCAGCTCAGCCCTGAGGCTCAGAGGTGGAAGGTAACAAGACCCTCCATGTCAGGCTTGCTCGGGTCTCTCACTGCTGATCAGACTGCCCTTGGCAATGGAAGATTGGCCCTTTCTGGAGAGGGGCACGTGAGAGAGAGGATTGTTGACCAGAAACATCTTGGGTTATTCTCTATCCTCACTAAGGGAGGCTAATTAGAAGGCAGAGTCCCTGGGCCTGCCTCAGACATGAGCTCTTAAGGGTCTCTGCCTCTTATGGACAACTGGGACAATTTAACTGTCTTCAGTCTTTTTAAGCATGAGGGCCTATCAAAGCTGTTAGCCAGGCAGCCAATCAGAAGTGTGGTGTGGACTAGCACTCCTGGGAAAGGACTCTCCTGTGAGTTTAACCTAAATGGTTTAGCCACTTAGCTCTTACAATAGAAAGTCATCTGGGGGAAGCTGAGCTCTCGGCTGTACACAGCCACTTAATGCTGGGAAGTGCTGCTCTAGGGTGGTGGGCAGCGTTCTTAAGATTCAATCCAGATAGGACATCTGGGAAAGGGTGTCTCTGAGAGCCTCACAGAAAGTGTGGGAGGTGTGGTTGTTATTGGGATACACCTCAAGAAGTGGGGGTGGCCCTGGGGATTGGGGGGGACATAGGAGAAGGATTTTAACAGGCAGAGAAAACAGCAAGAGCAGCACCACAAGAGGGCAGGATGGTTTCTGAGAATGGGAATTTTTTTTCTAGCTATAACAAGGGTGCTTGATTGTGGCAGGAAATGGGCATGAACTGTTGGCTGGGTGTGCACTGAGAAGGGCCTTGATAGACTTGCTGGAAAGTTTGGAATAGGTGCTGGGAGTCTGAGGAGGAAGGACAATTGTAATAGAAACTTAGACACGGCGTTCTGGGTTGGAAATCTGCTTCTACCATTACTTGCTTGGGCAAATTCACCACTCTGAACCTCAGTTTACTCATCTGTAAAATACTTTCTTGCAGAAGTGTGAGGACTGGCTCGGCACCTGTGGCTCAAGCGGCTAAGGCGCCAGCCACATACACCTAAGGTGGCGAGTTTGAATCCAGCCCGGGCCTGCCAGACAACAATGATGGCTGCAACCAAAAAATAGCCAGGCATTGCAGCAGGCGCCTGTGGTCCCAGCTACTTGGGAGGCTGAGGCAGGAGACTCGCTTGAGCCCAGGAGTTGGAGGTTGCTGTGAGCTGTGATGCCATGGCACTCTACCCAGGGGGACAGCTTGAGGCTCTGTCTCAAAAAAAAAAAAAAGAAGAAGTGTGAGGACTAAGTGAGATAAGGAGATGTGTAAGAGCTCAGTAACTGGAATAATCCTTCGTATTTAATGTTGCTCTCCTGAGCTATACATGATGAAAAGGCAGGGACTGTGTCTTATTCCTGCCCAAACTTGAACACCCAGTTTGGTGTTTGACATGCAGAAAGTGCCCAGTAAATTCTATTTGTTAAATGGATGAACGAAAAGATAAGCAATTAGGACCTGACAGATAGTAATTATACAATATGATTGAAATCTGAATAGAAGATTTTTATGATAGGGATCTTGAGTAGATGTCGATCTTAGAAGGGTGACTTTGGCAACAAGGGGGTGGAGTGTTCAGAGGAGGTAGAGATGGGAACCAGGGGAACTCCTGGAAGGCTTTACAATCATCTGGGTTAATGCCCATTACTGAGATAGGAAATACTGAAGGAGGAGAAGCAGGGGGAGGGTGAGGCAGGAAATGGTGAGCTTCATTTTGGGACTGTTGAGAGTAAAGCTCCAGTGGGTGGGGTTGGCTACTTAGTGAGATGTTGCAGCCACCCATCCAGAGATGGCTAGGAGAGAGAGAATTTTGAGTCTTGAGTCTTTCAGGTGTGGTTGTTACCACTGGCACAGAGGAGCCTAACCCTCAGGAAGCACAGGGACACACAGGGGAAAAGGAGAAAACTCTCTGAGCTAAAGGGAAGGAACATAGACCAAGCAAGTGGCTGCAAACTCGTTTGTAATGGACCATAATTTCAGGCAGTGTGGTTATTAAGAGAGTAAACCCAGGAGTCAACCATGAGGCCACAGACTGTGGAATTCAAGGACTTGGAATCTGGCAACAAAACTGCCTGGATTGCTATCCCGCTCCACCATTATCTAGCATGTGTGACTATGTGATTATTTAATCTGCCTGAACCTTCTTTCCCTCTCTGTAAAACAGAGACAGTAACTGTAGCTTCCTTATAGGTTTGTTGCAGGAATTAAATGAAATGCTACCCATTGATGTTACGAGCACAGTGTCTGCACAGACTAGCTAGCAATGATTTCAAAAGACGTTTCAGGAGTGGGGAGGCACTGAATATGTTGGTGGGTCACAAGGCCCTGAATCTGATCCTTACCCGACACCCTCTAATTGAACAGATGAGGAAACCTGAAATCTAAAGTTGCTCAAGATACCACATCAAGCTGGAGTGGGAGCTGGGACTAGAATACCAGGTCCTGACTTCCAGTCTTGTACCACAGCTTTTCTAGAACACGCAGAACCACAGGGAAGATCCTGCAAGGGGATCTGGCCACATGACAGGATTGCATCTGAGGAAGGGAGAAAGCTTAAAATAACTCTTTCATCATCTGACACTTTAAGTCATGAAAGCGGCCTTTTCATCATTTCAGTGAGGCTTTCTGAACTCCACAGGATGCCACGGATTGAGGGCTCTGGATGCTGGATCCAGGGACAAGAACAGCCAGTTCCCATCCTTTGTGCAATCACCTCTCAGAGGTTTAAAAAGCTATTGCTCAGGCTCTTCCATGCCCCTCCCCCATGCCCTGGCCGGGCTATCACAACCATTGATTATCATAAGAGGATCATTAGATGCTGAGGAGAGTCCCATCTTCCTCTCTTTGAGACCTTAGGGCTCCAGACTAGATTTTTCTCCCTGGAGGCTGGCCAACTTGGTATACTGTATATGATCTTTGCATAGTTCTTCCTGTCCTAGGGTCCCTGCCAGCACAGTCTCTGTTTTGCTCACTTCCTTTACATGATCTCCTTCCAAACCTAGGTTCATTGACAGGTGGGGTAGGGTAGGGAAACAGACATTAACTAGAAGTCAAGAGGCTTTGAAAGTAACAAGCTGTGATGGAACAAGTTACTTCCCTCAGTTTCTTCTATGAAAGCTCTGCTCTCAAGGTTATAGAGTAGCCTAAGTGAAGTAATGGATGTCAAAAGAGTTTGAAAAACCCTACTGAGATGCCATATTTACATATGGTTTGGAATGGCAGGGAGAAGCACCCTAAAAGAACACAGTGTCCTAAGAGCTTTCCTACTGAGTCTGGCATCTGGTGTGTCACTCACAGGAAAGACTCATACTGGGCTCCTGGGGTACCTTAGCTTGGAGTTTGAAAAGGCTGTTATTAGCTGTAGTTGAAGATCACCCATTCTGAATGTATAAGCACTGCCATTGCATTGCAGAGCTCCCTGCGTGATGCCAAGGGCACAGTGTGCCACCGAGATTCTGGGGCCTGTTTTATCCTTAACTGTTAGCTTCCCACTGAGCAGGGAGGTTCTTTGTGTAAAGAAAAGCATGGTTCTTAGCTGGCTAGACAAAGCCAGTAGGCTAGGCCCAAGGATATAGAGACCCAAGGACATAGAGAATCCTTCTTTATGGTAGAAACTCCTCAAGACAGCTTCAGAAATATCCATCTGAGGAAAAGATTGCTCCAGACACAGCCAGAACCTATCTTCAGCCTCATGAATGTGAGATCTTTCCCCACAAACACCTGGTAGCTCACCCCAGCTACTGGCTGTCTGCCTCCACTTATCTTCCTGCGGGAGGAAGTAGCTACTGGTATTGACGGTCCTCCTGAGCCGAGGGCGGCTTGCCGGCTGGGGTGCTGACTCTCAGCTGTGTCGTGTTTGTGCCTGCCAGGCCCTTGCAGGCTTCTGGGAAAAAGTCTGTGTGGGAGGATGGTGCCAAATTGGGCTGCAGTTTGAAACCCTCCTGAGCACCGACAGATTTGGGTAAGGTGGGGGAGGCAGAGGGTTCCTCATAAAAGTAACTGGAGATTAAAATGGAATTGGCAGCTTGGTATCTGGAGGCTGAGTCTGGTCTTCCACCCAGCTAGTGCTTCCCCAGGACCAGATCGTCTCAGATCTGCAGGAAAATTGGCACAGACTAGTAGAGTCCTGAGAGTTCCTCTCAGCCACTGTCCAGCATGCCGCTGGGGCCCACAGGCCATCAGCCAGGCTGCAGAAGCATGGAAACAGACCCTGAAGGCTGTGTTTTTTCTTTTCCTGGGAGCCCAGACCCTGCTGTATTTAAAGATGACAAAGTATCCACCAAAACAGCCTCTTCTCTGCTGAGACACTGTATCACAGTGACTAAGAGCTTAGGCCTTGGAGTCACACAGACCTGGGGCTGAGTCCTACCACACATGTCCTACTTGTGTGACTCGGAGCCTTAGTTTCCTCATCTATAAATAGTCTCTATCTCAAGGCTGTGGGGAAAGTAAATGACAGCCTGCATATAAATCACCTGGCACATTCATTTGTGCAAACAATGGTAGCTATAACTACTGTTGTCCAAGCTGTGGTCTGAGATGGGGGGGGGGG
>NW_003852450.1:2661953-2678140 GCF_000181295.1 Otolemur garnettii | reverse complement strand
TGTGTGGCCCTAATTGGTAGAAGAGTTCAGCCATAGACTGGGCAGGATAGGGACATGTAAATGAGCCATCCTTGATATTAGGAATGACAAGATCTGGCAAAGACCCTTGTTGGCCAGACTGTCAGGAAAATGCACAAATACCCCCAGTGGTGTCTGCAGGCTCCTTTAGTATCCTGAGACTTCCCAAGGGCCTGGCTCTGCCGGTGGGAGAGCAGCTTTCTTTCCAGGCTGGCCTAGGATTTGCATGTGCTTATGGTGACCCTGCAGTTTCTTCTGGCATTTCCAAGTTAAAATATTGCTGTTTCCCAGGCAGTCCAGATATTGATTTTCTTCCTCTCGAGTTACTGCTCTAGCAGCTTCGCTGGCCAATGGCGGATAGGGGTGGGGTGGGGAGAGGAGGTGGATGGGGAGAAGCCAGAGGGACGGTGTTGACCTTAGAGCACCTTCTGCTTCTTGAACTTGAGTCACCTTAAGTGATAAGAACAGGCTCTTTGATGAAGAAGCAACAGAGGGCATGTCCCCCTCAGATCCGTCCTTCCCTGCATCCCTAATCTAACCCCGGGCACCCTGGGTCCACTTGCCACCAGGGTGGTCTGGCACACAGGTGATGGGGGAGGCGGGGGGGTGCGCAGTGACAGCCCAGCAGGCTTTGAGGAACCTTGCGAGAGGAAGTGGCTTCAGAACTGCTCTGCTTACCACCGCTCGAGGGGCAGGAAAGGCAGGAGGCGGGGGGAGGTGTGGAGGTGGCGCTCTGCCGCGGGGCGGAGGGAGGGAGCCGGCGCCGGGGAGATGAAACCGCAGAGGCCCGGCGAGTCGGAGAGCGAGCGGGAGTCGGGCCGGGCGCCCAGGGTCGACCCGGGCTGTGCGGGCGCAGGCGGCGCAGGGACGGGAACAGGTTACTCTGCAGTGGCCCCAGCCACTGAGAGGGAAACTCCGGTTGTGCCTGGCCTGGTAACCGGCTAGCTCCCGTTGGGGCTGGGGGCTGACGCCACCACAGAGCCCGGGGAGGGGTCCCCAGCTCCCTCTGCCGCATCCTGCATCCCAAGCCCGGCCCCCTCCCTTGCCCTGGCTGCCTCGGGGCGGGGGCTCCGGGCTCGATGACCGTGGACAGCAGCATGAGCAGTGGGTACTGCAGCCTGGAAGAGGAACTGGAAGATTGTTTCTTCACTGCTAAGACCACCTTTTTCAGGAATGCGCAGAGCAAACATTCTCCAAAGGTAAACATAACAATGGAAACGAGAGCCTTTCATGTTGGGGAAATAACTTCAGTGGTATGGACGGGAAATCTTCCCCCTACAACACGCGTGGCCGTGCAGTCAGGAAAGTGGCGGCACGTTTGCCCTTGGAGGGCCCTCTTGAACTTGCGGTTGAGGCGACCAAGGGTTGGATCTGGAGCCCTTCAGTCAGCCCTCCTTTTAGCATTTCCAGCCCCCAGTGATCTTCAAAATGGCTCACTGGGATTTGGGGACCCCGTTTGACTTAGGGGGTGACTACATGCTCACTTGTGCCTGAGCCAGTAACCAGGCAACTGCTCTGTCTCATTTAACCCCCAAAGCCTAGCTTAGACGGTCCAGGTGAAAGGTGGATGGCATCTAGTCCCTCAGTAAGATAGACATTGGTAGGTTGAGACTTCCGTGTTGGAAATGGCCAGAAACCATCTTAAAACATAGTCCATCAACTTTGCAGAAGTCCAGGGTGTTTTCAGAAACAAACTAAAATGTCACTCCCAGGCTGCTGTCATACTACCCAATTCCTGCTTTGGGTAACCTAAAGGGGTTTGTGTGTGTCCTCTGATGAAATTATATGTGTTTCCTAAAAGCATCAGTCTCTAGACACCCAGCAAGCTTAGGCCCCCTGACTACTGGCCCAGCTGACTGCAGAGCCACAGACCTGCCAGTATCTTAGTAGGATGGGGGTGAGGTCAGGTGGGGGGGGGGGCAAAGCTGTGTTTGTTTGTTTGTTTGTTTGTTTTGTTTTTTAGGTGACAGGACTCTAAACCAAGTCCTTAGAGAGGTTACCCAGAAGGAGATGTTTATAGTCAGAAGTGAGCTGTTGAATTTCACAGATGTGTGCAGGCTCATCATTAATTCAGTAGTCCTGCCCCAAATTAGAATTAACCAAAAACTTCCCCAGGCCTGACTCTGGAGCCTCCTTTGTTACTAAGTCATCTTGCCCACAGGCCCCTGCATGTGCTGGGTTCTGAAGTCAGTCAGACATGCTGGGCCTTCCAATTGTGAGAGGACTCCCGGGAACTGAAGAACAGAATGTCATTTTATGTCTAAAGAAATCAACTAAAACAGGCCCCTGGAACCTGTGCTTGCTTTCTGGGGCACCCCCATGAGGCTGGAGAGAGGGGAATGTTCTAGAAGGTGAGGGGCAAAGGGCCAGGTGTTCCCATCCCTGGCTATAGGTGGGGCCCGTGCAGAACACCCTGGCAGCAGAGGGGAGGTGTCCCACCCTCTTTTGGGGTTCTTGCCTCATGGTGTGGCCCTCACCTCCCCCCACAGGTATGCCAGGCTATCTGGGTCTTTAAACCAGTGGTCGTCAACTTAGCTACACACTGGACTCGCAGGGAACTTGAGTGGATACTGAGGATAGCAGGGTCCCACACCCAGGGAGTCTGATTTAATTGGCCTGGGCACCAGGACTTTGAAAAGCTCCCCATGTGACGCTGATAGGCAGCAGAGGTGTTGAACTGTCGCTCCAGAGCGTGTTTTTCACCCTTCTTTTTTATCTCAGGGCACACTTGAACCTTCAGTTACACTTCTGTGGCTCACTTCCGTTACGTTGATCCAAAAAAGAGTAAAAAAAATTAATATACTCACTGGGAATTGAGCTTTTTGAAAACAATTTAGTTAATGATGTTTAAAACTTTTCTAAGATCCTCTCACAGCACACCAGGGTGCCGGGCACACCGGTTGAAAATCACTGCTCTAGAGAGTTTTGTTGCTGCCTGGGAAGGAAATGGTTCCTGTTTTCAAAACAAAGTTTAGCTGTTGTGCTTGCCGATCACTGCCAGCAAGGCTGGTAAGCCCTTGGTCCCAGGGGGTGAGATTTTGCATAATTGGGTGACAAAGGGGCATTGCAAAGCTGGGGTCTCTTTTACTTTGCAATTGAAAAAGATAGCTGTTTCTGATATTTCTTGGGAGACATAGGAAGAAAAATACCCTACAAGAAAATACACTGGGAGGCAGCACCTGTGGCTTTAAGGAGTAGGGCACCGGCCCCATATGCCGGAGGTGGTGGGTTCAAACCCAGCCCCGACTGAAAATACACTGGGATAGGGCTGGTGCTGGAGGATGACTTATTCTGTAGCCTAAACCACCTCCTTTCTTCCCCCCAATTCTTCCTAGTATCACTACCGAAAATACACCTTTAGTTAGGTGCCCACAGAAACTCTTTCTTTGCTTTGAGACTTGAATCCACCGCATATCTTGAGGCCCCTGTATATCTCCTTGGCTCACTTTGCCAGAGTCTGTAACCCCCCAAAGGGCTCGATTCCCTTCTAAGAAACTCATTTTGTTGAACCCCAGACAAGGCCTTAAGGGATAAATGCTCCAGAGAAGAAGGAGGTGGTGGGCACTGCCCTCTTAATCCCTGGCCTCTGCTCAGAAGAATCTCAGCTGCATTTTCAGAACTGCAGCCAGGGACAGTTTTCCTCAGCAGCACACTGGCCTTCAGCACAGAGCTCTCCAAGGCAGGGGACAGGGTGGGTGGGCCCAGTGGCTGAGAAGGCAGGCTGCCAAGAGGGCACGTGGCCGACTGAGGGGCTAGGAAGTTTCCTCTAAAGGTTTCAGTCTTTCATTCTTCTAAATGTTCTTTAGCCTTTAATAACATTTTTTTTAGGTCTCTCTTCCACACAGTCATTTCTGGAAAGGGTTTTTAAGAGATCTGTCATATCCCAACCTCACGCTGACCCCTAACAATGCTTTTTTCCTGCTCAAAGAGCATTCATGTCTGAGCCCGTAAGAGAATTTCTTTTTTCCTGTCTCCAAGGAAAGGACTTTATATGTTTTCTGGTCACTGAGAGACTGAGGCCCCCATTGGGGGAACGCTGAGCCAGCTGCTATAAATAGCCTTGTCAGAACAACCTGTGTCTGCTGCTCAGTCTGTGCCAGGCTGAACACAGCTTCAGGGAAGTTGCACTGCTGTTCTTGTGCCACCACCTGAGTGTTGTCACTAGCCTGTCTCCAAGGAGCTCCCGAGACCTCTCTCTAATCCCTTTGGTGGGGAGGTAGGAGGGATGGGGTAGGTCTCCCTATATCACAGAGAGGAGGTGCCTGAAGGTCAGAGAAGCAGCAAGGGAGAGAGGGACCCAGACACTAGGCCCTACTTTGGTGTCTGCTTTTGGACAATGGCATCTTCTTGGGGCCCTGGGCCCTGTTTGAGGGAGTAGGGGACCTGGTTTTGAGTCACACCAGAAAGTTTCAGGAGGCTGAGGCGGTACTCTCCTGGTACTTTCCTGCTTGGCCAGGCACAATTAAATTGGGTTTCCCTAGGTCACAACATGTCTAAATGGGGCCTGCCTGGGGAGAGCCAGCCTGTGTGCTTCGGCAGTGCAAACCCAGATGGTCTCAGTAAGGCATGTGCACAGTTACCCTAGTCCGAGATCTTGGCATCTAGAGAGGTAGGGGGATTTATCCAAGGTCATACAGTCTTGCCCCCTGGCCCAGAGAATTTTCTGCTTTAGTCTCTCAACAAATCGGGTTTGATGATTGTAGGGTTAGTGGCTGTGAAGCTAGGCCAGGCCCTCTGGCCATTCCTGCCATTTGCTCCTTTATCCCTGTCTGGGGCCAGCTTTTGTTCCTGTTAATTTCACTAATACTTGCAGGTGGTAGCCATTTAGGGTATAGACATCTGAGGAGGGACACAGGCACTCTGAGCTCTTTCTGCAGATTTAACAGGCTCCAGGATCCCAGGACCCTGGAGCCCGCTCAGAGCATTGGGGTGAGCACTCTGAGGACACACAAAGCCTGCGTCGTGCAGAATGTCAGAGCACCTCACTTTACCGGTGGAGAAAGCAAGGCTCAGAGAGGTGGAAGGACTTCACTAGGCCACACACGTGGACAGGTGGAGCCAGAACTAACACCCTGCTTGGATTCCTTGTCAAGTGCTCTTTTTCTTGGTCTTTTTCTTTTACTTAGTGAGTAACCCAGTAGGCCTTGTCCTCTCAGTGCCTTCTACAAAATGGAAATACTCAAACAACTTGGGGCTGGGTAAGGTCTTGAAAGGTCCTTACTATCCCTCTGTCTAGTAAGGCACACTAGCCAATGTGACATGGGCCTATGTTTAACACCAGCAGGAAGTCCCCATAATCTTACTCCTTTAACCATTTAAAAAAGTTCTTCCCTTGCTGTAGATGCCTGGTTAGTAAAAAAGCAAAACAAACAAAAAAAGGAAAAGTTCTTCTCAGTGTTTATACTCAAATGGAAATCTCTGGCTGGAGGTTTTTTCTCATCGGTGTTTTCTTTGAGGATATGAAGAACAGAAGGCTGACTATATTTATGGTTAAATATTTTACTTAAGTGCACTCCCATGTCGCCAGCCCCCCAGGCCTTCTCTACACTAACACCACTGAATTCTTTTTCTTCAAGAAAAATGCAAAGAGGAGGGGGTCTTAGAGGTGAGGATACTACGCAGCTTCCTGTTCCATTCTGGCAGGTGTTTGGTCTCTGCTTGCCTGGCCAGTCGCCTCCTCTCTGGACAGGGCCTCTGTGCTACTCCAGGGACACTAGCCAAGATGTTGTCTTGGGACCTGACAAGCCAACCCTGACAGCCCCGGGATGAGGCACGGAAATCCCATCTCTCTGCCAGCGGCTGGCACAGCCAGGCTTGAGGCATGGCTCCTGCCTCTGACCACCATGAGAGAAAAGAAAAGAATACTAACAGTCAGTTAGCTCCCAATTAGAACAATAAAAATAAAACGGGAATCTGCAGAACCACTGGGCCATTTAATTGTTCCAATGTGCTGTCTCAAAGGCTTATGCAGCCCAAGACTAACCCCAAAGACTCTGCACACTGGCACAGCGGCGGGCTAGCCTTCCACTTAGGAATGTTCTTGCTCGTCGACCTCACTGCCTGCTGCCCCCTCTGGCCCTTCCCAGGATCATCAGGCCTCTGTAAGATCAGAAATCGCACCTCCCTCAGATGGCCTATGATTTACAAAAGCAGGTGTTGACTAAATGCTGGTTGGGTATAGTTGCTATGTCTTCTCTCTTGCATCCTGTATAATCAGGATGGATGGAATTATAACAAGCCCAGATTTTTAGTCATTGGATGTAACAAGAGGTTTATTTCTCCCTTTACATAAAGTTAAATTGGCAGGTAGGACCTCAGGATAAAAGGGAGACCGGAAATGGTGTGTTTCTTACACTCCATGCCATTGGCCAGATCTCTGTCACGTGACCCTACCTAACCACAAGGGAGGTTGGGAAATGAAGTACAGCTGTGAGCACCAGGAGACCAGGAAGCAGGCTGTGGTCAACAGCTAGCTGTCACTGTCATGCGTTCCTCCTGCCACCCCTTCACACCAGCCACCTTGGAAGCTCTGCTTGTATCTTCTTGGTGAAGGACATGACCTCTGTTTCTTTGACCTTGTACCTCTCATCTGTCGCTGAGGACGTGCTGTTCTGGAACTGGGTTCTGTCTCCCCTACTAGACTGAATTCCTCGAGGACAGATGCTTTTCCTTACTCAGTGCTTCTTTGGTTTCTCTGCAGCGTCTGAAACCTTCAGAGTTGCTCAAAGGGGGGCCCTGGCCACCTTCGTCAGAATCACTCTTTGAAAATGGACTTTCAGGGGCCTTACCCCAGCCCTATGGGCTCCGGAATCTTTGGAGATAGGACCCTTGAATCTGCTTTTTTTTTTTTGAGACGGAGCCTCAAGCTATCCCCCTGGGTAGAGTGCCATGGCATCACGCTCACAGCAACCTCCAACTCCTGGGCTCAAGCGAGTCCCCTGCCTCAGCCTCCCAAGTAGCTGGGACCACAGGCGCCCGCCACAACGCCTGGCCATTTTTTTGGTTGCAGCCATCATTGTTGTTTGGTGGGCCCGGGCTGGGGATTCGAACCCGCCACCTTAGGTGTATGTGGCTGGCGCCTTAGCCGTTTGAGCCATAGGCGCCGAGCTTGAATCTGCTTTTTTAACCTCTCCCAGGTGATTCTCCTATATACTGAAATCTAGGAACTGTCTGTTTAGGAAATATTTGGTAACTGCTTTCTCCAATTGCAATTCTAGATAAGAACCTGTCACAGATCCCTGAGAGGTTCCCAGGCTGGAAATTGAAGCCCAGAGGGGTAAAAGATTTTTCTCCTGTCACACAGCTAAGTAGCAACAGAAGTGAGGACTCAGGTCCCCTGGGTCCTGCTTAGAGCTTTCTCTGTTGCTCCTGTCACAACATGTTGAACTCTTATTTCAAGGTTGTTTGGGGAACAGCTGTTTAAGAGCTTGACTGGCACATGATGTAAAGGGGAGACACAGAACTCCTCCCAGCTCAAGCCATTGACTAAGAGGCTGGAGCCAAGTCACTTCCACTCTCAGGCTCAGGTACTTCATCTGGTCCTTTTTAGTGAGAACACCTGTGACACAGTCTGCCCTTATCTCCCCCCTGCCTCGAGTGCCTCGCCTCTTTACATGGGAGCAGACCCTCCTTGCCAGTTTCTCATGGTTCTGGTAAAGTTTTAGGTATTAACTACCAAGTTCTCTAACTTGTAAGGACTTCTCCTGGGGTGGAGTCAGGGAGAGGACCTGAGTGGCTGACATGAATCCTTTCCTCCAGGACCATCGGGGACTGCTCCAAGACATCCTTTGCACGTCCTGCCTGGTCCAGGCCATCCCTCACACTGTGTTCCAGATTTCTCCTTGCTGCCTGCCCCTCTCTTCACAAGTTAAGCCTGTTTTTTATGTTTGTTTTGAGACAGAGTCTCGTTTTGTCACCCTCTGTAGAGTGCTGTGACATCACAGCTATAGCAACCTCAAACTCTTAAGAGGGCCTAAGAGATTCTGTTGCCTTAGCCTCCCAAGTAGCTGGGACTACAGGCATCTGCCTCAGTGCAAGTCATTTTTAGAGATGAGGTCTTGCTCTGGCTCAGGCTGGTTTCGAACTGGTGAGCTCAGGCAATCCATCCACCTCAGCCTCCCGAAGTGCTAGGATTACAGGCGTGAGCCGCCTCGCCTAACCCAAGTTAAGCCTGTTTATTCTGACTTAGGTGGCTTTGCCCTACAAAGTAATTCCACTTAGCATCTGGGCACATAGAACATCCACCTACCCAGGCAGTTTAGGGAGAAAAGAAGGGAGGTTATATGATGTTGTCAAACCTGGAATCTCAGCTCATAGTTCCACTGTCAGGGGAACTGGATCCAGCTCCCCAGCCCATGAGCTTGAAGGGGAGGGAAATAGGCACAGCCTAGAAGGCTGAACTCTCGTCTCTTTTCTGCTCTCACCATCCCAGGTAACCCACACTTGTATACTTTCTCGCTTCGGGGACTTCCTGCGTGGGGAATCCAGACCTGTCCTTGTGCAGGGCCTCAGTTTCCTCTTCTGCGTGGGGACCCAGACCTGGCCTGGCATAGTCTCGGGAGACAAGAGGACCAAATAATTTCAGGTTCTGGTGGCATCTTCTTCTCTCCCGCCCCACCCCAGCTTTAGTTTATCACTCCCCAGCCTACCTCCCCCGTCCCACCTCTCTTCCTACCTCTAGAATGATATTTTATACAGCCTCTTAGAGATCTCAGATACCTGAAATTCAAATGTCCAGAACGGTACAGCATCAAAAGCCTGGAGTAGGCCAGGCGCAGTGGCTCACACCTGTAATCCTAGCACTCTGAGAGACTGAGGTGGGTGGATGGTCTGAACTCATGAGTTCGAGACCAGCCTGAGCCAGAGCCAGACCTAAGGAAAAAAAAAAATAGCTGGACATTGTGGCAGGCACCTGAGGTCCCAGCTACTTGGGAGGCTTTGGCAAAAGAATCTCTTAAGCCCAAGAGTTTGAGGTTGCTGTGAGCTGTGATGCTACGGCACTCTACCAAGGGTGACAAAGTGAGACTCTGTCTCAAAAAAACACGAAAAACCCCAAAGCCCGCTGTACCCAGCCACCACTAAATCATTGTGCTTCTGACTTGCCTGTAGCGCGGAGCACCAGAGGCGGGGGATACAGAGGTAGAAAAGACAGTCTCTGCCTTTTGTGTAACAGACTAGTTACTCTGCTTCCTCGTCCATGAAGTATTTGGGTGGGGGCTCCAGGGCAGAGGAATGACCCTGCAGAAGTCACTCTCAGCATCTGCCTTGTAGCCACATGGCCTTTATCATAATGTGGTGGCAGCTCTTGACACAGGGATGGAGTAGCTGACTCCTAGAACTGAAGGGTTTGAATAGGAATGGCCTACAAGGGAGTTGGGGCAGGCTGCCGGCAAACTTATAGAAACAGAGCTGCAGCGGCCCCTGGGAGACATGGAGGGAACTAACCTAGCCTATGAAGAGCAGAGCCTTCTGGAGCTAGAGACCATTGGCAGTCATCACAGTCGTTCCCCTGATTCCAAGCAGGCCTGCACGTAACCCATCATAGGCAGGGAAGGGACGCTATGTTCACTACCACCACCCTCCAACCCATCTATCAATCTTCCCTTGTCCAGGGCGCTACACAATGTGAGACAGACTGGTTGGATCCCTGCTAAGTGTGGGGTTACATTCCTGGGGGGAAAAAAAAAAGCAGTAGGGAGGGAGGCAGAAAAATGCTTATGCCTGGCAGACTGCACTGGCAAGATTGCTCTTGCCACCAAGCCATAAGGTTGGCACATGCAATGAGTAAAGGGGTTAGCCAAGGGCACCCCGGCCCACACTTGTCCAACTCCAAAGCACGTGCTCTTTCCACCACACACATGTCTTCTTGGGTGAGAGTCAAGTTTTAAAAGGCTCTAGGTAAGCTCCAACCACCCATCTCAAACTCTGGTGACCTGCCATACGAAGCCGTTTTCTTTGTTCAGCCAATTTCTGAATGCCGAAATTCAGGCCATTTTTTTCCTTTTCTCATCTTGGGAGATCTGGGCTACTGTACTCTATTATTTTCATCATCATGTCAGCTTCCAGTGCATAAGCCAGCCGTTCATTATCCTCCCCAATTCCTGGCTCTCCCCGACGGAAGAGTGGTGTTCATCTGTTCCTCTCGCTGTGACGTGAGTGGCACATGGGAGCTGGGTCTGCAGGGGACTAGGCTTGCAGTGGGGAGCATGAGGCAGGTCCTATGCCACAGAACGGAGAGGCGGTAGGCATTTATAATCTGGCACATGTGGCTGGGAAAGTGTGGGCTTAAGGAGAACGTGTGAGCCTGTGGATCTGGGTAATTTAGAGCACATTTCCAGTAGTACTTTGGGGGCTCCCTTTTCTGTGCTCCCCAAACAGAGAGGCCTATCTTAACTCTGATCCCTCATTTTGATGGGCCGTAATTTCTCAAACAGGGACCTCATTGTGTTCCCTGGCACGTATTAGGTGCTCAGTGCATGTTGGATAGAGGAGTTGGCTTGAAGCTTCTTTCCTAGTAACTGAGCGCCCTGAGTGGCAGCAGGGGACTCCTCGGCGGACACATGAGCAAGCACTTTAGGGCAAGCATTGTGAAAGTCAATCTCAGGACTTTTTTTTTTTCTTGAGACAAGAGTCTCACTCTGTTGCCCAGCCTAGAATGCTGTGGCCTCAGCCTATCTCATAGCAACTCAAACTCTTGGGTTCAAGTGATCCTCCTGCCTCAGCCTCCCAAGTAGATGGGACTATAAGCATTTACCACAATCCCTGACTAATTTTTTTTTTATTTTTAGTAGGTATGGGGTCTTGCTCCTACTCAGACTCATCTCAAACTCCTACCCTCAAGAGATCCTTCTTCCTTAGCCTTCCAGAGTGCCAGGATTACAGGCCTGAGCTTCTGTGCCCATCCTTTATTTTTAAATTAAATTATTTTGAGACAGAGTCTCACTCTGTTGCCCGAGGCCAGAGTGCTGTGGCATCGTCATAGCTCACTGTAACCTCAACCTCCTGGGCTGAAGCCATCGCCTGCCTCAGCATTCCAGTAGCTGGGCCTATAGGCGTGCATCATCACCTCGGACTAATTTTTTTCTGTTTTTAGTAGAGATGGGGTCTCGCTCTTGCTCAGGCTGATCTCAAGCAGGACTATTTTAAAGGGAGGCTTGCTAAGATTCTTTATAAGGAATAAATAGGTGTTGCCAGTAACCCTGAAAAGAAAAATCCCACTGAGTGAGCAGAAGTGCAAGGACAGCTTTCCAAATCCAGAGCAACCCCCTTGGCCTGGTGTGTGATTGTTCAGCTGTTTGTCCTGGGAGATGAGGGTAGGCAGGGTTGGGTCACTAAGCAACCAGGTTCCGGCGTCCCTCAAGCGCCTCTGAGGAGAGTGGGCATGGGGAGCAGGCAGGGGAGCTGCTCTGATAGATTTCTTCTGTCTGCTGTTCAGCTTTAGAGGATGGCGAGCTGAGGAAGAAACCAGCAGACCTTTCATTTGTTTTATTTTCCCAATTTAATTTTGAGTGCGTGAAAGATCCTGGTTTGGCAATCTCAGTACTCTGGGTACCCTCCATTGGCACGCCGAGCCTTCACTCTGTGTGACTTCTGGAAACATGCTCACTACTGTAGGCCTCACTTCTTCCTTCTGAAAAAGGGGAAGATTTATACCCTGCCCACCCCGGCGGAGAGTTACTGTCAAGGTGGACACACCATTTGACTGTGAGAAGCCATGGTGAACTCTGGGGCATAGGATAATAAAGGCCATTTTGGGAAATGCAGATGGGTGTTGAAATTCTGTGATTGGCATGTGTGGAGGGATAAGATTCTGTTCACAGATGAAGGGGAGGAGCAGGGGGTCTGCTGGAAAATGGCTGGAACCTGTGATAATAATGGCTAATCATCAGGCTTTGATGTGTGCCAAGCATTGTTCTAAGAGCTTTATGTGTATAGAGAAGGTGTCAAAAAATGTATACGTGTTTTAAAGAAGAAAAACACTGTATTAAATTTGTAATACTCAAGTCACATTTGCCTTCTGCAACTACATGAGGTGCTCAACCTGACTTGTATTCATGTTTTGGTTTTGGTATATATTATTACAACTTCAATATGGTTTTTTTTCTTTTCTTAAAATGTGAATACTTTTTGGTGGCACTCTCTGTAGACTCAATCCTCACAACAGCTATAGGAGGTAGCTTCTACGGTTGTATCCTTTTAACAGTGAGGAAACTGAGGCAAGAAGGGGGCTAGATAATGTGCCCAGGGTCACACAGTAGTAACTGGCAGATCCAGGAATGGTACCTAAGTGGTCCAATGCCAGAGCTCCTGACCTCTAAGCGCACTGCTTCTCCTGTAGCTCTTCCAGATTTCTCCAGGCAGTGGAAGCCCAGCAGTGAGGCCAAAAGGTGCCCACAGATGCACCCATGTCGGAGCACTCACTTTGGAGTCACTGAGGGAAGCTCATTTTGCAGGCCGTTTAGGGGAAAGAGGAAATCAAATGTCCCTGCCTCTTTGCCTTTATGGAATAGTTAGGGAACACATGTGAACAAGATGCAGAGCTCTAAATAACCAACTAGGACAAGTTTCAGTGTCACAAATTAGTCCCTGAACACCTGGGTGGCAGGATCACCAGCCTGAGGAAGGGTTAGCAGGGCGAGTGGCCCAGTGAGGTGAGGACACATGTGGGCTGATAAAGAGGCTGCAACGCTGGCACCACCCCAGGCTCCAAAGCTGAAGGCAGAAGGGAGCCAGGAAGGGCCTCTCTTCTCTAGCAGGCAGTGTGCACTTGTGTCCTGGCTGCTGGCGCAAGTCCCAAGCCGCCCTTCCCCTCCTAGCTAGTGTGGCCAGTGTGGGTGTATTGGGTGCTGGGTACTGGCTTACCACCAGAAACACTCAGCTCCCATTTGTGGAGCCGAATGCCCTGTCCTGCAGTGAACCCAAGCTGGAGCTGAAGCTAGCAGGTGGTAGGGGAGAAGGCTTCTGCAGTCACAGCACCACATGGGAGCTGGGCTCCTAAAGCCAGCTCTCTCTCAGAGGCTAGTGACTCTCCCAGGTTTCAGCCTACGGCTCTCAGAGCATCTGGGATTCCTACATAAAGCTGAAGAAGCCTTTGTTTAAAGCAGTCTTCACTGCAGGAAAACAAGGAAGTGATTTGGAGGTGGGGTGGATAGCTCCGATGATGAGCTCCGTAGCTCTGTGGCCCCAAGAGCACACCAGGACTATGGCCATATCCATCTCTGTGGGCACATGGGAGGTTGGAAAGCCATGCATAGCTCCATGAGCTTTCCAGGACAAGGTATCAGGAGAACATCTGAAGCATGCTGGGAAGTCCCCGCTACCTGAATCTCCTCATGACTCGGGTTGCTCTAGAATGCGGGAGGTTGGACAAGCTCATCTTGAGGCCTCTTTCAGATCTCTGAGCACCGGCTTCTGTGACCTGATCTCCTTTCTGGGGAGTCGCCTTAAAGGCTCTGAGTAAGCAATTCCAGGCCAGTGGCAGCTCCTCTGAGCTAGCCTGGGCTGTCCAGGTCATTCCTAGTCTTCAGTTTTCAGCGTACCTACCAGGAGGGTGACTGAGTCCTCGGAAAACAAGACTTCATCGTTCCTGGCGGCCTTGGAATGAGGGGGGCTGACTTGCTTAGAAGTGGGATTGACTCCTCACTTGCTTGGAATGTAGAAAGCAAGGGAAGCTCCCAGCTTTACGCGGACCAGGTAAAACCAGCCAGTTGCATGGCCTCCAGGTTTCCCTGCCCTTGGGAGCCTCTTTTTATTTTTTTAATTTCACCCGTAACATGTTTACCATTTTAACCGTTTGTAGGTACAGTGGCATTAAATACGATACTCACATTGTTCGGCAACCATCACCACTGATGCATCTCTAGAACTTTTTCACCTTCCCCAACTGAAATGCCTTACCAATTACCCAGCAGCTCCCCATTTCCCCTCCCCCGGTGCCTGGCAGCCAGCATTCTACTTTCTGGAGCTATTAATTTGACTACTCTAGAAACCCTGTATAATTGGAATCATACAGTATTTGTCCTTTTGTGACTGGCTTATGTCACTTAGCATAAGGTTTTCAAGGTTCATCCATGTTAGAGCATGTGTCTGAATTTCCTTCCTTTTTAAGGCTGAATAATATTCTGTTATGTGTGTGGGTGTATGTGAATATATTTATTCATGTATTTGTACTTTACCTTTTGTTCATCTGTTCATCTATTGATGAACACTTGGGTTGCTTTTGGCTATTGTGGGGAATGCTGCTGTGAACATAGGTCTTCAAATATCTGTTTGAGTCCCTGCTTTCAGTTCTTTGGGTAAATACCCAGAAGTGGACTTGCTGGATCATATGGTAATTTTTTGAGAAATCACCATACCATTTTCCACAGTGGCTGCACCATATTATATTCCCACCAGCAATGCACAGGGTCTAATGGCTCCACATCCATGCCAATGCTTTATTTTCTGTTGTTGCTGTTTTTAATGATAGCCATCCTAATAAATGTGAGGTGCTATCTCCTGTGGTTTTGATTTGCATTTCCCTAATGACTAGTGATGGTGAGCATCTTTTCAGATCTTCTCTGGTGAAATGTCTGTTTACGCCCCTTGTCCATATTTTAATCAGGTTGTTTATTTTTTTGTTGTTGCATTGTAGAAATTTGTTTGGTACATAATCTGAATATCAATCCCTTATGTGATTTGTAATGTAATCCTCTGAAAGAGCTGAGTCTCACCTTAGCAAAGGCTGGGGCCTGGGACAGGGTATTGGGACGCACTCATGCCATTCCTAATTTATTCCACTGTACTCTGATCCATGGTGGGCCAGAGAAACAAAGATGGAAAAGATGACAATGGCTGAGCTTGGGGTACTCATGTTCTAATGGGGGAGGCAGGCTCATACAACTAACACTAATATCCAGAGGATGAAATCAGTGCTGGAATAATTGAGTACATGTCAATGTTGTTGGAAAGTCCACTAATTCAAGATAAAAGCAAGTATCCAAAAAGACATTTTGTCAGTTGCAGGGGCAGGGGGCAAATTCTGTCAGATGAAGAAGAGAAGGACTTCCCAGGTTGAATGGTCAGTCTGAGGGCTCAGGGAGACTGAAAGGAGGCTGACCTAGGTAAGGTTGGATAAGGGACAGGGATATAGCTGGAAACCCAGTGAGGAAAACCTGAAGAACCTAGAAACTCTTTATGGAAGGAGAGAATGCCTGGAGGGAGAATTTCTGTGACCATGGCAGAAGAATGGGTGTTACCCTATTCTGCCTGGATTCATACTTTAGGCCTAAGAGCTGAAAACAGGGGCTTCCTGAAGACCCAGAGGAGAGGAGAATGGAAATGGAAGGGGTTTGGGTCACTTACCCTCGGAAATAGAGGACAGAAGTCATGTCTGATGTTTAACTTATTGTCTCAGAATTAAATAGATCCATGGACCAAGAATCTTACAAGAGCTTTGTAAAATAATGGTAGGGATGTGTGTGTGTGTGTATGTGTGTTCTTACTACTTTGTGTTTTATACAGTTCATTAAGCAAATGTTTAATGAGCCCTCTTGTATGTTCTGAGGACAACCTCAGTCAACAAGACAAGGCCCCTGCCCAGAAGGCACTTCCATTCTGGATCAGGCTTCAGGGATGGTGCTTATCTTCAGAGGCAGCCACCAAGCTGTGTCCAAGGCCATAGCTTCACCTTGGGGTATGTGTTAGGGGCGGGGGTATCAGAAGAGCCTCCAGGATTGAGTGTAGCTTAGCAGAGGATGGAAGAGCACCAAGTGTCCCTGTGACCAGCAGCAGAGAGGAAAAGAGAGGAAGGGAGGTCCTCTAGACCTAAGTGGGTGGTATCCCTGGGGCTAGGGTACCAGATGTACTGGCTTGCCCTGGACTGTCCTAGTTTTAGTATTGAAAGCCCTGTGAGAAAACTCTCACGCCTCAAAAACCAGGACAGCTGGTCAACCTACCTGGGGCTGGACAGTGGGAAAGCATGGCCAGCTTCTTCTCCATGAGGCATATAGGCATAGTTCTAGGGGCCCACGATACTTTAGAGGCCCATAAAAATGTTTTGATTTCTTTTAAAATCAGGAGGAAACAAATGAACTTTTAAGTTGAAGAAAATGTGTTCGTATAAGATGTTAATATATTTGTCTTCATACCAATGCAATCATAATATATAATTTTCCATGTTTTTTTTTTTT
>NW_003852450.1:2652343-2661190 GCF_000181295.1 Otolemur garnettii | reverse complement strand
CCCCCGCAACGCCTGGCTATTTTTTTGTTGTAGTTGTCATTGTTATTTAGCAGGAACAGGCCAGGTTTGAACCTGCCAGCCCTGGTGTAGGTGGCTGGTGCCCTAACCTCTGAGCTATGGGCACCGAGCCAACAATAAAATCTTAATTTCAGTGAGATTGATTTGCTCGAGTTCACAGAAGACCAAGAGTATGGCCAGCACAAGATACCTGTGGGCCTACATGCATGGCAGCATAGTCTAGTGGTTAAGAGGAGGGACTCTGGGTAGTAAGGGTACTTCCCTTGTTGAGTTATTTAGGGGATTAAATCCGAGCTGACTGTGAAGCCCTCAGTGGAGTACCTGGCTGTTGGCAATTTTTATTATTACAGTGAGGCACTTCAGGGCTTATACCTTGTTCTAAGGCCCCCTACATGGACTGCTGTTCCCTAATTCTGACTAGGTGAGCTCCTCCTGTGCACAGACTGAGATGGCCACCTCCAAGAGTGAGGACCCTGTGCCAGTGCTCTGGGACATGCTGGCACCCTGGGGAGTCTGCTGGAATGACTGACCTTCATCACAGGAAGTTGATCTGGGTGGCCTGAAGCCCAGGTTATGCTGTGCTTGCTCTGGTGTGCTACAGTGCATGCGCCTCTGTCTTCTCTTCTAGATAATCTGTGGGCTCCCAAGGCCAGTGACCACACCCGGTCTGCTTCACCTCCCCTGGTGCTTTTCAGAGACCTCACTCATAGACAGTTCATTCAGTTTCTGTTGACTGTGGACATTGACAATCTGCCTGGATTTCAGGCTCTTTCCTTTCCCACAACCCAGGTCTTTTCTCCTGCTCTTCTGCTACACCCTCCCAGAGCTGCTCCTGTGGACAGCTCCACACTGAAGCCTTGCTCTGCAGCAAGTAACCTAGTGGAGAATATACTTTAAGCGTTTGCAACCCTTGTATTTTGAGGACAATGGACAGCTCTGTAGATAAACCTGTGGGAATCACCCCCTTCACTGCCATAGGTGGGACTGGGGACTCCACCCCAGGACATAGGCCCTTTAGCACCTGGAAGGGGATCATGGGCCTCCAGTGAGGCTCCATGGGGCTCCCTCTTTCCTTTCTCCTTGAGATAATCACAAAGGGACTGGTGACTCTTGAATGTGGTATGGACATTGAGCAGGGCATTTCAAACCCAGCCCACACAGACGGTGTCTTCCCCTTGCCTTCACGGTTCCCATTTAGGGTAGGCCCAACAGAAACAGCGGGTATGTGGAGTGTGGAAGGCACTTGCAGCTGGTCATTCTACAAGACGTACCAGAAGTTCTCCTCTCTGACTCAGGCCTGGAGATGGCTCTCGCCCAAGGGGTGAACCAGTTGCTGCTCACAGATTTGCTAAGAGCTGAGAAAGAGGAAATGTGGTAAAGGCTCCACACTTCCGGGGTATTTTTTGTCTTGTTTTCTCAAGTTGTCTGAGTTAAGAAGGTGTAGCCCTATTGAGCATGGCTAAGATGGAGTCTTGGTGACAAGCAGAGACAGCAGGTAGAGAGCATTGAGAAGAGCAAAGCTTCGGACTTAGAAATGTCCTTAAGTGATTGTTAGACCAGGCATTCCTGCTGCAATTCAAAGGGTCCCAGTAGCCTCCAAGAGGTCCCTATCCCCACACCCCATTCTCCGAAATAGAAGAGGAAGCAGTGATGAAAAAACTACCTTATCTTATGTGGAAGATCTTAGTCCTGCAAAGGGGCCTTAGACCTTCTCTAGTCTTACTTCATGATTTCACAGATAAGGAAAATGAGGCCCCTGAGAAGGGAAGTGACTTGCTGAAGGTCACAGGTCATTTGATGGCTTTTGGCATCAGACCCATGGGGTACAGGACAGTGAGATGCTCCTAGACCTGGTTCTCTGGTGTCCGTGGCCCATAGTGGGCTCTGGGCTGAAAGTCACTTAGGCCGGCCTGCCCTCCCTTGCCACCCAGTCAACAAGACAAATCTGACACTTCCTTGGAGGTCACCCCAATAGTTAGCCAAGCCCCACACACGTGCCAAAGAAACTTAAGCACCAGACTAATGTCTGTCTCCTTCCATCTCCCAGGGAGCATCTAACTAGGGAGATGGATTAACATAAGTGAAACAATGATTAAACAATAAAAAGCAACTTATAATGAGATGTCAAATGTAGCCATACAGGCTCTGAAGTAGGTTCTTGCAGTGTGGTGGTTTTTGTTTTTTTTTTTCCAGTATGGGTTTAACAGTATCAAGCAGCTGCAGAGACTCAGGACACATGATAATTGGCAGTTTTGCTGCAACAGAAATCTGAGGCTTTGGGGCCATGGGGCTGGTGTTTGAGTCTCTGAGTCAGGGAGTGAGCCTAGGCACCCACCTGCATCCCTGCCCCAGCCAGCTTTCTAGAGAATGGAGAGTGAGTAGGATTCTAGTGATGTTACCAAGCCTTTGTCTACTTGTGAAAAATGTCCATTAAGTGAAAGTGAATTGGCTCGGCGCCTGTGGCTCAAGCGGCTAAGGTGCCAGCCACATACACCTAAGGTGGCGGGTTCGAATCCCCAGCCCGGGCCGCCAAACAACAATGATGGCTGCAACCAAAAAATGGCCGGGCGTTGTGGCAGGCGCCTGTAGTCCCAGCTACTTGGGAGGCTGAGGCAGGAGACTCACTTGAGCCCAGGAGTTGGAGGTTGCTGTGAGTGTGATGCCATGGCACTCTACCCAGGGGGACAAGCTTGAGGCTCTGTCTCAAAAAAAAAAAAAAAAAAAAAGTGAGAGTGAATTTACAAAAGCCCATTAACTGGTGTTGTGAGGAAATACACGGGAAATACAGGAAGTACGATTCAGGAGAAAGGAAGGGATGAGGGGAAACTATACCTTTCTCCATTTGGGAATCAGGATCTGATGCATTTGGAGAGCAGGGAATGGGGAGATTACTATGGGGAAGAGAAATTTTAGGGGGAAACTACATGGAGAAATGGAACAAGGAGAAATGAGGAGTATGTAATCTGGTGTGTATTCCAGACTGCACAAACAACAGTGTAGAGCAAATCACGGCCCATGGGCCAGATTCCATAAATAAAATTTGATTGAAACGTAGCCACACCTCTCCGGTGGCTGCCTTGTGCTACGATGGCAAAGTTGAATAGTTGCAACAGACTGAATGGCCTGCAGAGCCTGAAATATTTTACTATCTAGTCCTTTACAGAAAAGGTTTGGCAGTCATTGGAGTAGAGAAAGGAAAGAACTCTGAGGGCATGGGGGCTCATCTAGAATACGTGTTCAAGTAAAGTGAGAAATGAGCCAGGTCTTTGTCCTTCTGGAGTGACAGTAACACTACGTGCCTTTGGGTGGGTTTGATTAGTTTTCAAAACACTTTCACACCTATTATGTCATTTGAGTTTACCTTTGCACAAATCCTATGAGGAAAAAGATTTTTGTCACACATTTATAGGTGGAGAAACTGAGGCTTAAAGAGGTTATCTGACTTCTTCAAGATCACATAAAGTCAGAAGGCAAACACACACTTGGGGTCATCCTGCACAATTTACAAAGCCCCTACTATGTGTCAAGTTGTAACTAGGCTCTGGGATGCCATGGTGGACAAGACAGGTGTGAGTTCTCTTCCGGAACTCACTCTAATTGAAACACAAGGCTTACTGCTCTGTAACTCCTAGGAGTAAATAAGACCTTCCCCCGCCACCATTGTAGGGAATGGGAGACCATGGAAGGTTCTTGAGCGAGTATTTACTATCTACCTCATGCTCGGTGCTACCAAGCATGAGAAGAAATAGAAGTATGCTGGGCATGGTGGCATGCACCTATAATCCCAACGCCTCTGGAGGCAGAGGCAGGAGGTTCACTTGAGGCCAGGATTTTGAAGCTGTGATTGAGTTGGCGAATAGCCACTCTACTTCAGCCTGGGCAACATAGCACGACCCCGTCTCTTTAAAAAAAGAAAAGAAAGGGATGAATGATGTAATTCATTAAGAGCTTCAGTCTAGTTGGAAAGAATAACTTAGATGATCTACTGGGAGGTTCTTATAAATAGATGCATATTAAGTACTAGATAGTATAGTGTTAGCTTTAGATATAGGTTAGTTTTAACCTTACTGTGGCTCAGTTTCCTCTACTATAAAATGGACCTGATAATTGTATCTTTTGTCATAAATTTGAAGTGACCTAATACATGCTAGGTGAGTAGAATAGTGCATGACCCGTAATTAGATGTAATGAGGGATCATCATCATCATTATTGTCATTGTCATTCAGGTCTTGGATCATCAGCGAGGCCTTAATAGGGGACTTGAGATGGGGGGGACAGGAGTGATATGGTGAAAGTGCCTGGCAGGAAGAAGAGGCTAAGTTTAAAAGAGGGAGAGTGAAATTTTTAGCAAAAATGAGGCACTGAGGGTGTGATGCACGTTGTCCTCAGCCCACTCCTCATCCTGGGGTCCCTGCTTGGCTGTAGCATTCCCGGGACACTAGGAGCCAAAAGACTGACCCAGAGCTTCTCCTTCTCAGAGTGTTGGGTGCACCCAGTGACCAAAATTAAGACTTTATGTATGTCATTGGTTAGCAGAATTAACCAGTGTTTTGTTTTTGTTGTTTTAAAAATAGAATAAAGAGAACCTCAACAAAGGTTCTGCAATAGGGCAAATCAGCTCTGCAATAGGGCCCAGACTAGCAGGGTGGGGTCCTCCTTAATTTGCTAAGAATGTATTAACAGAAACATCTGAGAATGGATGGCTCCGGTGGCTCAGTGAGTAGGGCACTGGCCCCACATACCAAGGGTGGCAGTTTCAAACCTGGCCCTGGCCAAACTGCAACAAAATAATAGCCGGGTGTTGTGATGGGCACCTACTACTCAGAGGTTGAGGCAAAAGAATCGCCTAAGCCCAAGAGCTGGAGGTTGCTGTAAGCTGTGACACCACAGCACTCTACTGAGGGCTACATAGTGAGACTCTGTCTCAAAAAGAAAAAGAAACATCAGAGAATGGCTCAGGGTAAGGGCATCTCTGCTGTGACCCAAGCACTCAGCCTCTTCACTTGGCTGTACCCCAATAACCTCGAGAGCTAAAAGAGGACACAGCCATTTTCCATGGCTTAGCACATGTGAGCACAAACCTATTTTCACCAGTGCCCTGAACATGCTGGGTGCATTGGGAACAGCTCAGCCATCTGCCACCAATGCCAGGGGCTTAATCAGAGCAGAATTCCCTGCCATATGCACTGAGATGTGTAAACCCCCCAGGAGAGACACCTCGCAGGCCAGTGCCTATATTTGTCAAATCATAAGGTTTTCCCCATCTGTCTCTATCTTGGGTCACTCCAAGGGACAGCTCTATCTGCTTGGTTTTTTCTGTGTGCCCATGGACAGAGACAAATATTTCACTTTGAGGACCTGAGAGTCTGACAGGTACACAGAAAATGAGGTCTTTATCTCACCCTTGGAGGATCACTGTATTATCAATCTTGTTCAGACCGCAGATACTGACTTTTAAGTAAACCTTTGGGGCAGTATGTATTTATTGGCACCAAAATGTTAAATCTGTAGGTAGATGGGGGACTCTTGAGGTCTGGAATTGTGAAGGGTCTATGTCAGTTCTTCCCAAACACTGTTGCACATTAGAATCAAATAAGAGATTTAAAAAATTCCTATGCCCAGGCTATAGCTCATACCCATTAAATCAGAATGTCCAAGGATAAGCCCTGCTAGCCATGCTTCTCAAGGTCCCCCCAGATGATTCCTGGGCAGCCAAGTTTAAGAACCACTGGTCTAGATTCTACACCACCTCCTGGGTAGGAAAAGGATCAGTGAGACCTCATGCCTATGACTTGCTGGCTGGTCGCCCAGCCTACTTTGTGAGGTGATTCATTCAGTCTGTGGGTCAGAACTTGTCTGCCAGATTTGGTGTGAGCAGCTGCCATCCCAGACCTGAGCACTGACATTCTAAGACACATGGGGCTCCTGGCGCTCCAGGATGGGCTCCCCACCTGCATCCAGAGGGCCAGGCCTCAGAAGGGTGAGGTCAGAGCCACTGCCTTCTGCGTCAGTCCTGGCAGGGGTACCCACAGTCACTTGCGTCACTTCCCCATGTTTGTGGTGGGAAAAGAGAGAATTGATGGGTTTATCTGCTAAAGAAAAAGAGAACAGGACGAACAATAAACCTTAGGCTAAAGCAGCTCTAACTCTCACTGTGTTCAAAACCAGGCCTTTGAAAGTCACAACACAGCTGCCTTTCCCTACAGGGAAATGGCTGTAGCTTGGCTAGAAACTATGAGAGGAGCTCTTTCAGGAGCTTCTAGACTTTTCTATCATTTAACTGTTTTTTTGTAGATGAGTACGAGAAACTATGAACCCCTGAGAAGCAACAGCCTCCTTGCTTCAGAGACAAACAGTGGAGCGTACGACAGTAACCGGCCTGTCTTTCTGACTGGCAGCTCTCAGAGGGAAGGGAGGGCAGGGCCAGGCACAGGTGCATCTGGTCCCACAGAGATGTGTCCAGCCGGTGGGCACCCAGGGTGGGGAGCTCCAGGAGCTGACCCGAGGGAAGAAGAATGAGAGACTCCATTTTGACAGTGAATAAAGACAGTCTGCGGGGTTCACACCACTTATTACTCACCTCAGGCAAATAGGAGATGTCCAGAGACTGCTTCCCCCGGGTGGCCCTTCAGAGTCAAGGTCCAGTCCCAGAGAGTTGAGCAGGCACACAGGAAGAGGGTAGGCCCTGCCTCCTGGAGGCTGCCTCCCTCTGCAGAGGTTAGAAGTCCCTCCCTGCCATCTTCACAGGTGACAGAGAGCCTCTGGGTCCTACCCACTGATCAGATCCATCCTGGATGAGCATTTCACAGGCTGGGTAATCACAGGCCTTGGTTTAGCAGCTGCTCATCCCAGCCCTGCAGCATGGAGTTTTAGCGGTCATGGTGGGAGCAGTAGGCCAGTCCATTTAGCAGAAGAGGCCATCTGAGGGTGGCACATGGTCAGTTAAGAAGAACACGGGCCCCAGCCCTTACATGGACTTGGTTCTAGTTCCTGTGCAGCCACTTACTAGCAATGACACCGTAGGCATGTTTTTTCTTTCTTTTTTTTTTTTTTAGAGGCAGGGACTCACTCTATCACCCAGGCTAGAATGTGGTGTGGCATCATCATTGCTCACTGAAGCCTCAAACTCCTGGGCTTAAATGATCCTCCTCCCACCTCAGCCTCCTGAGCAGCTGGGACTACAGGTGTGCACTACCATGTCCGGCTAATTTTTCTTTCTTTCTTTTTTTTTTTATTTTGTAGAGACAAGATTTTGCTATGTTGTTCAGGCTGGTCTCAAATTCCTGGTCACAAGTGATCCTCCATTTTTGGCCTCCCAAAGTGTTGGCATTATAGGCATGCGCCACCATGCCCAGCCTGGCATGTTGATTAACCTTTCTGAACCTCAGTTTTGTAATCTGTAAAATAGGAATAACATAGGTAGTGCGTAAGAGAAGGTACATGAAAACACCCAGCACAGTGCTGGTATTAGTGGGAGATCAGGTGCCCTGGAGCAAGAGTCCAGAGGGAACAGACAAGCCACGGAAAGATGCTATGATGAGAAAGGATGTTGGCTCCCCTCTGTGCTGAGGGGTGGAGGGTTAGAGGCTAGAGCCACGCCCAGGCCTGGCCACGTCAGCTCCCCTTGGCCGTCAGAGCCTGACACTGCTTCGGTTCTGTGGGATTAGAAAGTGGGAGGAGGAAGTGATGGCATATTCTTCAGTGTGACAGTTCTCCCACAGACAGGCTTGCTAAAGGGAGGAGGGTCAGGCCTGAAGTCTGTTGTGGGTGCCCATTGTGTTCCACTGGGTGAGGCTAGGGTAGCTGTGGAATTCCCCAGCCAAACCCACGTACCCACAGGACGGTGTCACACAGTCTCAGAGTCATCCCTCTCTGGGCCTCAGTTTCCTTGTTTGCCAAGGGAACATCTTGAGTCTGCTAGATTTCTAAGATCAGGCAAATTCCCAGTGGGTTTGGCCAGCCTCTTCCAGCACTCTCAGACACACAGGGATGTGTGAAGATAAACCCGAGAAGTGGATGCCAGTGAACTCTGCAAAATCCAGGGAGCTGAATGAAAGGCAGGGTAGCTTAGACCCCAGAATTCACCCCTGTACTCCCTCTTCCTCCCTTCCCCTTCCTATTCCTCGGGTGTGAGAGGAAGAGGGCATCAGGGGAACATAAGAGAAGAATGAATCCTGGTGTTGGAGGGAGAACAGAATAGGTCAGACCAGCTGTTGTCTTCAGTCCTGTACATGCTGACTGTAGAACGTTAGGCAGATGGCTGAACTCCTCTTAGTGTTGGTGGTCTCACCTACAAAATGGGGGTAACAAGCTATCCTGGAGAGTTTTGGTTTGTGAGGAGTAAATGAAATAGTGTTTGCCAAGTACCTGGTGGAGAAGGTGCAGAGTCAATGCTGGTTGTCACTATGGCCCAGTAGAAGAGGTTCATCTCCTCGATTAGCTCCTCATTCTTACCAGTTTACCCATTCATTTGACTAAGAGACATTTCCTTCTTATTTTATTTTATTTTTTTTTAATAAGACAGTTTCACTCTATCACCCAGGCTAGCTAGAGTGCTGTGGTGTTAGCCTAGCTCACAACAGCCTCAAACTCCTGGGCTCAAGCCATCCTCCTGCCTCAGTCTCCTGAGTAGCTGGGACTATAGTTGCCTGCCATGACACCCAGCTAATTTTTCTATTTTTAATAGAGATGAGGTCTTGATCTTGCTCAGGCTGATCTCAAACAGCTGAATTCAAGCAATCCACCAGCCTCAGCCTCCCAGAGTACTAGGATTACAGGTGTGAGCCACTACACCTGGCCTGACATTTACTTCCTTTTTTTTTTTTTTT
>NW_003852450.1:2638509-2652323 GCF_000181295.1 Otolemur garnettii | reverse complement strand
TTTTTTCTGAGACAGCCTCAAGCTGTCACCCTGGGTATAGTGCTGTGGCATCACAGCTCACAGCAACCTCCAACTCCTGGGCTCAAGCGATTCTCATGCCCCCACCTCCCAAGTAGCTGGGACTACAGGTGCATGCCACATGCCCTGCTATTTTTTGGTTCCAGCTGTCATTGTTTGGCAGGCCCTGGCTGGATTTGAACCTGCTAGCTCAGGTGTATGTGTCTGGTGCCTTAGCCACTTGAGCCACAGTGGCCGAGCCCTGACATTTACTTCTTATTTGCAAAGCACTGTGTAATATGGGGCCTGAACTGGCGTCTGTGTGACCTTGGTCCTTTGGGTCTGGGGAAGATCTCGTCTTTTCCATCAGTATATACCAGCATCGCCTATACACCTAACACCACCTTTGTGGTTACTTCCTTGAGGAAACAGACCATGGCTTGCATTTAGATTCACCACAGCTTGCATCTCCAATGGCGTCTAAAGCATGGTTTCCATAGTAACCCCCACAAGGAATGCCACGGTCTGTGTGTGTGTGTGCCAGATGCTTTCTCACTGGTCTCAAGACAGACCTGTGGGGTACATATTGCTCCCATTTCACAGGTGAGGAAGCTGAGGCTGAGAGGTGAGTTACTTCCCCAGGAGTGGCCAGCTAGGCAGTGGTACAGCTGGGATTTGGCCTCCCACTGTCTCATCCTGCGATTGGTTTCAGCGTGCGGGGCTGGTGCTCAATAACTCTTGGTCTCACAGGCCTTTGGGAGCACGTGGACATTCCCCTCCTCATCCTGAGAACCACTGCACACCACCCTCTCTCTGTCTCTGTTCCAGAATGTCTGTAAGCCTGTGGAGGAGCCGCGGCGCCCGCCCACGCTACAGGAGATCAAGCAGAAGATCGACAGCTACAACACGCGGGAGAAGAACTGCCTGGGCATGAAGCTGGTGAGCAGCCTGGCTCCTTGACCTCTGGTTGCTCTGTGCTCTCCTTCCGGGTTCTGTGGCAACTCCCTGGCAGGACCCTTTCTGGCCTTCAGAGGCCTTAGAGGTCATGGAGGGCTGAGAGCCTGGGCCCCCAGCAGCCTCCAAGTGCTTAGAGAAATAGAATGGGCTTTAGAATAAGAACCAGATCCAATCTCTGGCCCTTCCACTTTATTGCAGGTGAATTTGGGAAAATTTCTTTCCTTCTCTGAGCTTGAATGTAAACTAAAATATTAAATAATATATTGCTTGGCCCCAGGGTGCCCTTGACATGGGGAATTCACAGCTCCCCTGCCTCCCCCTTGAACTGTGCAATGCTCAGAGAGGGGAGGGCGCCCAGCTTAGCCCCCGGCTGGGAAAGCTTAGCACTCAGTAGGGAGGGGAGAAAGTAGAAGGCTGCCCCCTGCTGGTGACTGGCAGCAACTGGCTCTTTGGGGCTTCAGCCAGATGGGACCAGAAAACCCAGTCTTAAAGGCTGTGGGTCTTTTATAAAGAGATGCAGGAGGAAAGCCAGTGGGCTGGTTCTCCAAGTTCCTTCCTGCTTCTGCCTGGTTCAGAGGTACAAACCAGAGGGCCACTCCCCCTTAGAGTGGGGACTTACTAAAGGCAATCAGTGTCTGCCTGCTGGCAGGAGGTTTTGACACAGCCAGTCTGAGCCTCTTGAGAGGGAAAGCCACTGCAATCCCACGAGTCCTCTCTGGTGCCTGGATACAGTGGGCCTCTCCTTACCCACTGTGGGGAAATGTATTGTGCTCTCCAGCATTCCCAGGTCAGCAGAAGCAGAAAGGAACTCAGGGAGACAGCTGGGTGCTTAAGGGGTAACAGCCTAGAGTGGCAAATATGATAACACGAGACAGACCTTCCTGATCCTGTACGATGTCCCCCACACACACTGGCAGAGTGAAGATGGCACCTACACAGGTTTCATCAAAGTGCATTTGAAACTTCGGCGGCCAGTGACAGTGCCTGCTGGGATCCGGCCCCAGTCCATCTACGATGCCATCAAGGAAGTGAACCTGGCGGCCACCACTGACAAGCGGACGTCCTTCTACCTGCCACTCGATGCCATTAAGCAGCTCCACATCAGCAGCACTACCACAGTCAGTGAGGTCATCCAGGGGCTGCTCAAGAAGTTCATGGTCGTGGACAATCCTCAGAAATTTGCACTTTTTAAGCGGACACACAAGGATGGACAAGGTATGAGCGAGATTCCCAACCATCTCTGTCCATGCCACTTTCCAAAACCCTGCCAGCGTTGGGTGGGAGGAGCGGGCTTCTGCTGTGCCCTGGAAGTCCAGCCATCCACGTGGTACTCAGATCTGTGGAAAAGCCACACGTGGAGGACTCTGGGCACGAAGACGCGGCAAGCTTGACAGGGCACCTGATGCCACTCATTGTGCCCCTACTGTGTTTGTGACCCCAGGAAAACCACACCCTGGGTTCCCACTTCCTGATCTGTGCGATGGGGGGAATCCACCCACCACTTAGAATGGAAACACGCTTCAGGCTCTGAGCAGACGCGTAAGCTAAAAGGTTATCACCCCATTTACTCTTGTCAGGTTCAGTTCATGAGGTGGAAGGGACCGTGAATACGTCTGCTTCCAGTTAGACGTGCTTCCTGTTGTCCCCTGTCCTTTCCTGAGATGAACCCCCGACCCCCTCTTGTTTGCAGTGCTCTTCCAGAAGCTCTCCATCGCTGACTGCCCCCTCTACCTGCGCCTGCTCGCTGGGCCTGATACTGATGTCCTCAGCTTTGTGTTAAAGGAGAACGAAACTGGAGAGGTGGAGGTAGGTCTGGACCCTGGCGAGCCCTGGGTGGGTGCAGGTGGGTGTTGTCTTAACTACCCGGGGTAGGTGGGGGCCACACAGCAGCAGCAGCAGTAGCAGCAGCAGGAAAATGGCTGCTGAGAAAGTTGAGTAGGAGTGAGCGTTGGGCCCGTGGTTCATCATCTCAGCCAGGATTATAAGTACCTTTGGATGGCAAGTCAGGGCCTGTGTTTGGCCAGGCCTGTGGCAAGAAAGGATTTTCTGTGCTTTGTTTCTAAAAACTGAGGGTGGAGGGAGAGCAAGAAATTCCCTGCATTCAGGCCCAGGCTGTTTTTGCTCCAGGATGGCCTGAGGCCCAGTAAGCTCCATACCAGCACTTCACTGGGAATGGACATTTTTGAGCCATCTGTCTGTTCCTTGTTCTTAAATACTGCCCTCCTTTCACCTAGGAGGGCTAACCAGTGTCCAGCCTTATCCTGAGACTTGGCTTGTATTCCCTGCGGCCTGGGAGTAGTGACTAAGAGCAGGGGAGGGTGTCCGTGTTCAGTGGAAGCCTAGGGCTTTGAGGAGCAGTATTGGGGTCATTGTGGAAACAGTGATCTAGGCAGGTGGGACTCAGCCCCTTCTTCCCATATAACCAGAACAGCTCTGCCTTCCATCTGCTTTATATATTGGCACCTGGGAAAGACTGGAAAAAGTATGCCACTGAGAGTGTTTGAATACTGCTGGCCCTGTGGAAAGCTCACAGGCCTGGGAGTTTAGAGACCTGGGTTCTAGTTCCAGTTCTGCTGTGTAAACTCTGTGATCATGGTTAAGCCACCTTCCTCTGTGGACTTCAGGTTTCTCATTTATCCAATGTGGGGGAAAAAACTAGATAAACACTAACTCTTCTGTGTTCAGAGCTTAGGAGTCCCAATCATTGGCCCCATGGGGCCTCTGCTCCTGGGTTAGCCTGAGGGAAGTTAGACTTGCCTTCTGCCCTGACAGGCCAGCTCATCTCCAGGCAGGCCTGAGCCACCCAGGTTCTCATGATCAGCTCTCCCAGCCATGGGAGGTAGATACTCCAATTCCATGGCAGATAAGAAAGGGGGCTGAGAAGGGTGGAGTCATGTGCTCCAAGGTCTCTAGGCTGGTGAGAGGTGGGAGTCAGGCTCAAACCCAGGTCTCCTGAGACCAAGTCCTGCTTCCCTTCCCCTGTCTCTTGAGGGGCTGCGTGCTGGGAGCCTGTGGTGGTTTCAATATCACCGTTACGATCTCAGCTGCTACACAGAAACTTAAAATTATTGATTCACCAAATAAAAATGTGGTTCATGGACCGGCAACTCTTGGTCATGAAATGCCAGGAATGGGGATTTTGTTGCCGGTATGACAGGCATGTAAAACCCAAGCTTCATTCACTGAACCTGCCGATCCAGTGGCAAACTGTGAATCTCATGTGTAAAGTGTGGGAAGGGGCAGGAGCAGGTTCCGTGGGCCATCTCCACTTCTAACCTGTCTCCTCTTGTTTCTCCCCCACATTTCCCGGTCGCCTCACAGTGGGATGCCTTCTCTATCCCTGAACTCCAGAACTTCCTCACAATCCTGGAGAAAGAGGAGCAGGACAAAATCCAGCAAGTGCAGAAGAAGTATGACAAGTTTAGGCAGAAACTGGAGGAGGCCTTAAGAGAATCCCAGGGCAAACCCGGGTAACCGGTCCTGCTTCCTCTCCTCTCAATGCTCTCAGATTTATTTTTATTATTTTATTATTTTGCAACAGACACTTTTTTCTCAGGACACCTCTAGCGGGTACATTTGTGCCCGCCCAGCAGTTCCAGCTGTGGCACAAAATCTCTTCCATGGACAAGTGTTTGTGCAGGGTTGACTCCTGCTCACCCCGACGCCATGCTCCTCAACAGGCTCTGCCAAGGATCAGAACTCATGTGAATTGAACAGCTGTCGTCCTCTCACACTCTGCAAGCCTTCTGGAAACCAAATAGTTGCCTCTCTTGTCACCAGACTGGAACCGATCACATCAGCCAGCAAAAGAAGGAAGAAAGATTTTAAAGCTCCATGTTCTTTCTCTGGCTTTGATTCTTCTTCAATTCCCCTTATTTGCTACCTACAGTACCTTTATTTATGAGTTATAGCATATTCCTTTAGCAGGTCTGAGGTGAGCCCCTGAAAACAGGATAATGTTGCTTTCAGTGGACTGTCTGCAATGCCCCAAGGTGCCTGCCGTTCATTCCTAAGGGAAGTTCATAAAGCCACTGGCCCCAGAGCTCAGGGTTAAGAGCACCAAAGCCAAGATTGGCTCAGAGATTCCCAGAGAAGCTGCAGCCTGCCCCGGCCCTGGTCCTCATTGCCCAAGAGACTGTGCACATGGAAACCCAAAGGCATATAGATCTGCATCTGTGTGGTATTTGGTCTTATCTTTGTCAACCAATTATTTTTTTATAAGTTACAAGTTGGAATTTAATATTGCCATAATCTTCTTGTGTGTCCACCAAAGGGAAACCAGCCATTTACCATTTTGAAAGTCTCCTGCTGAGTAGGGAAATCAGGCAGTAAGAGAAAGCCAAAAAGTGGAGAGAACTTTGTCAAGGCTGTCTTCAGCCGTCCTGCAGCTGGTGAACAGAGGAGGGCCTGGGCTGCATGGGTTCCCCTCAGCCCCCAGCACTGCCTCCCTCCTCCCACTGGGATTCTGGGATCTCCAGGTGCTGCCCAAGGAGTTGCCTTGATTATGAGGGGGAGCCTCCAACTGGACCAGCTGAGAGCCCCCGAAGCGTGGGCCAGCCCCAGCCCTGCGCTCAGTCTGCCCGTGGGTCTGGCCTCCCCATTGACCTCAGTGCCTTTTGTTTTCAGAGAGAGATAGGAGCAGGGCGTATGTGCCTGAAGTTCTGCTGTTGGTGTATTTGCGCCAGGAAGTGGACAACGGTGGTGTGGGAGACTAGGCCAGGAGAGCCCTCACTCTTAGTACAGGGCCATGGTCACCAACCTCTTCCCATCTAGGTGCCTGAGTCTTGTTCCAAGAAGTGATATGAGACCACATTGACAGGGAGGATCAGTTTCCTGACTCTCTACGTTTGTACTGGCTTCTTGTTTAGGTTGAATCTTAAATTAGTCAAACAATACCAGTGAGTAGCCAGGACCGCAAAGACACTCCAATGCAGAGGGAGAAGGACTTGTAATCTTCAAGGCAGGGCTGGTTTTCCAATCCAGTCTCTGAGAAACCATTTCTTTGTTGCCCCCTGCCAGTCTGTCTTGGGTTGGTTTGAGCCCACGCTTCTTCATGTAGCCTAGAAGTTCCCTCCCTGACCCAGGCTGAGTCCACACTGCCCCTGATCCTGGAAGGAATGCTGACCCCTTGTCATATAGGAACTGTGCGCAGCCCTCAGAGCTGCAAGAGCAAATCTATTAAGACTTTTGTAAACCACAAAACCCCTGGTTTTCTGCCATCTTGTGCTCAGCCTTATCACTTCCCCCTCTTAAAAAAATCTCTCTCCCTGCTGTATATTAAAGGGAGCAGGTAGAGAGTCATTGCCCTTCCTCCCGCATGTCTCTAACATTGATAGACAGCATGGCTCCTGCTGCAACTGCTGTGAATGCTGCTGAGAACCTCCCTCAAGGGGATGGCTATTTTATTTTTGAGAAGGAAAAACAAATCGTGTGTGTGTGTATATATATATATGTATATATACATAAAAGCAAATAGCTATATATAAAGAAATAATTGTATCTATGAAACAAAATAAATATGGGGAAATTCAGACATTATCTAAAGCACAGTTAGACCCAGTCTAAGCCTCTGGAAAAACTTATTATATAGAGTATCCCTTCCCTCCCAGAGGTGGGTATAACTGCTGGTAGTGCCTTCTATGGTTGTGTTGCTCAGTGTCTGTCTGTTTTGAGAATATTTTCTTTTTAAATGTCTTTCTTATATGGGTTTTAAAAAGAAGTAATAAAGGCTTGTTGCAAAAATGATTCATTTTGGAAACCTCTTCCTTGAGCTTCTTATGGAAATCAGGAATTGGGGAGAGAGGGTGAGAACGAAGACAATCACATACTTCTTGGCAGGGTCAGATTTTCTTCTGCCAGTGAACAGAGGAGTGAAGGCTACTGTTCAAATAATTTGGGAGAAAATCATCCAAATGTG
This sequence comes from Otolemur garnettii, assembly GCF_000181295.1. Taxonomy (NCBI): domain Eukaryota; kingdom Metazoa; phylum Chordata; class Mammalia; order Primates; family Galagidae; genus Otolemur; species Otolemur garnettii. Next base: position 2,645,452 of record NW_003852450.1, on the reverse strand, counting down.
TGGGCTGAAAGGCACTGCCTAGGTGACCAGCTATTCCATCATCTCCATGGAGCTGGAGAGTCAAAGGGACTTATTACAGAAGGAGATACTGAGTCAGAAAAAGAGAAGAGCTTTTCTAAGGTGATTAAACACCAGGACAGCATAGTGATAAGCAATGATTCTCCAATTTCTGAAACTGTTTAAAAACAAGATAGGGCCAGGCACAATGGTTCACACCTGTAATCCCAGCATTTTGGGAGGTTTGCCTGAAACCCGGGGTTTGAGACTAGTCTGAGCAACATAGTGAGACCCCATCGCTACAAAAATTAAAAAATTAGCCTGGTATGATGGTACACACTTACAGTCCCAGCTACTCAGGAGGCTGATACAGGAGGATCACCTGAGCCTAGGAGTTCAAGGTTGCAGTGATCCGGCAACCATACTCCAGCCTGGCCAACAAAACAAGACCCTGTCTCTTAAAAAGAAAAAAGAGGACTGCGTCTCTGCAAGTTTAAGATCATTTCAGCTGGAGGAAGAAGACTAGACTAGATGATCAAATGCCCCTTTCACTTTAGCATTCTCAGACTTCCATCAAAGGAACAGTCCCAATAATCACAGAAATAACCATATGAAAGTTTTTAAAAATAAGTTTCTACCTACCTTCCAGTATCGGTCACACAGGATGCAATGAATAAGGCCCCCAAATTGAATGTCCAATGGACATTCTTACAATTACCCAGGAATGGGGCAGATCTATAACAGTTGTTTACCTAGACCTCCAAGAAGTATATCTTTCAATGATTTTGCCAAAGCCTGCAAATAATCCCGTTTCTGCTTTTCACTGAAACTTATTTGGTTACGATATGGGATTAATAAATTCAAAGTTGTATGTTTGACCTTGTTATAGATTATTTGGCTTAGCACATAGAAAAAAAGAACCTATTACACAGTCCAACTCCATTCTGCCTTCATACATGTACCTATGCTGTTCGTACTGGAGAGAGAATGTGATGACTCAAAGCAAATGTGTCACCATTACTGGAAAACCATTCAAAGCACAAGTCTTGACAGCACTGTCATAGCAGAATTCTAGGTCAAATCACAGTTAAGAGCAGATGTTCAATTTAGAACCAGCCCCACCTCTTACTGGCTTTGTGTCTTTAGCAGGGATTAACAAGGCAAGACACAACATTTTGGAGCCTCCAATCCCTCCAAGATTGTGCAAAGCAAATTATGCCTGTGAAAGAACTTTTGTATAGTACATGTTATTTGTATTCATGTAAGGACCATAGTTCATTACTCCTAGATATATCATGCTCCCTCAGATCAGACTGGCTGGCCAAAGGTTTTTGTAATGGGATCCTGTTTGGGGTCAGTTTCTAGAGAATTCTATCCCAGTTCCATGTGTTTGTGCCAGTAGAGACAAGATTAGTGAAATAAAGAAGTTGACTTTTAAGGGAAAAGGGCTATTCTGGGCCTGTAACAAAAGGTAGCAGGCACCACACATGCATTTTCGCACCTATCCTTTCTTCTTTTTCAAGCCTCAACTGGGTGATTTATGGATATTGTGGATATTTTCAAGCCTTTCTTCTCTGAGATGATAAATAAATAGGGACATCAACTGAAGTATAATTGTTTCTTCGTGGTAAAACCCGAAACCTCTTACAGAGTTTAGCCTCTTCTTCCTTCCTGTTGTACAAGGATAGGTCTGCTCACAGAAATGACTTCCATGAACCAAGCAGGAACCACAGCAATGGTTCTGAACCTCCTTATCATCAAGTGATTCCTTTGGGAGTTGATAAAAGCATTACCCCATCTCAGGAAAAATCTTGTGCACCATTTCAGGGAGTGCTTGGACCCTCTGATGACAAACTAAAGACCACTTCATGATCCCAGGTTAAGAAGTTGGAGCCAAGCCTCAGTGCCCATAGCACAGTGGTTATGGTGCCAGCCACATACACGAGGGTGGCAGGTTCAAACCTGGCCTGGGCAACTAAACAACTTCAACCACAACAAAAAAATAGCCAGGGCTCAGCACCTGTGGCTCAAGTGGCTAAGGCACCAGCCACATATACCTAAGGTGACGGGTTTGAATCCAGCCTGGGCCTGCCAAACAACGATGACTGCGACTAAAAATTAGCCGGGCGTTATGGCGGGCACCTGTAGTCCCAGCTACTTGGGAGGCAGAGGCAGGAGACTTGCTTGAGCCCAGGAGTTGGAGGTTGCTGTGAGCTGTGATGCCACAGCACTCTACCCAGGGGGACAGCTTGAGGCTCTGTCTCAAAAAAAATAGCCAGGCGTTATGGCAGGCGCTTGTAGTCCCAGCTACTTGGGAGGCTGAGGCAACAGAATCGCTTAAGCCCAAGAGTTTGAGGTTGCTGTGAACTATTGAGGGTGACATAGTGAGACTGTCTCAAAAAAACACAAAAAAACCCAAAAAGGACAAGTTGGGGCCAAAAAGGCTAAGCCTCTTCACTGTAAGAAAGCCACGGTGTTGGAATGCAGCACATTTACCAGTAAGTGGCAGTGTGCTGAAGCTGGGGAAGAAATACTGCCTGACAGAAGGTGGCGCCTGTGGCTTAAAGGAGTAGGGCACCAACCCCATATACCGGAGGTGGCGGAGGTGGCGTGTTCAAACCCAGCCACAGCCAAACAAACAAACAAACAAACAAACAAACAAAACTGCAATAAAAAACCAATGCCCTACTATGCCTGTATTGCTCCTCACTTCTATCTAGCCTAAATTCTGCCACAATTTGGGATTAATTCTTCCATCTGCAGCCTTGACTGATGACAGAGAACAGCTGGGTCCTCTTTATTATGATTAACTCTTTAGAGATGCGAAAGAACTTTTGGGCTATGAGGTTAATTAGGTAGTAGGAACAGATGAGCAAGAGGCTGTGGAATACTGGGTAGAGGGGCTTTAAAACAGGAAAGACATCTGCCTGAACTTCTGAATGGGTCGTCCTGCCATGAAAGGAGGGGAGGAACACGACCACTGAAACCATGTAGAGTGGAAAGGCACACCACCACGGCCTCTTCTGTCGATTTAAAATGCTTCTGACTTTAAAAGTTAGTATAGCATTTTAGCTAAGTGGAGGGAACAAGAGAGAAATCATACTTAGATTAGAATAAAAATTTATTTTGGTAAAGAATTATATTTTGTATTTGCAAAAGTTGAAAATGTTCATAAAAATTACCAGCCCAAAGGTTGGATTTCCACTTGATCTGCTACATGAAACAAAGTCACTTCTTCTTGCCAGGTTTGGGGGCCTTCTCTAGGCCTTGGATGTATTTTCGAGGGATCTGATATTCTTCTACAATCGAAAAAACAGACACTACTCAGTGGGGCATGAGCTGCTCCCCTGCTGGCCTCCACTCTTCCTCTTTGCTCATTGTTACTTCTTGGCCCTGACCCGTGGAGACAGCTGACCTCCAGCCCTCTTGGCTCCACAGAGGGCGCTAAGAATTCCCATCACGTGATCTGCTCTTTTACCCAGCCCAAACCCAACTTCTCAGGGAAGCCTTCTGGGTGGACAATTTGTCCCTATACCTCAAGGCTGAAATGTTTATTTCAGTAATTTTCTCACTGATGGCTGCTTTCTAGGTGTATTTCGGGCATTTATTACTTTCTCATGAAAGCATGTGTGTGATTGCACTCAATCACGTGTTTATCTGATTTTCTCTCGGCACCTCTCATAGGGTTCTTCACATAAGGGAGCTAAACTCTAGAAGTTAACTGCTAGGTACTGCCACAGGCCACAGTGTGAATAAGCTTATTGAGCATTTACTATATGCTAGGCCCTGAGGATGAAAAAGGCAAGGTTTATGCCTCAAGAAGCTTAGTATAGCAGGGAATTTAGACGTTAGAAAAATTAGCCAGGCGGTGCCTACAGCTCAGTCGACAAGGGTGCCTGCCACATATACCTAGGGTGGTGGGTTCGAACCCAGCCCAAGTCTGCTAAGCAACAATGACGACTGCAACAAAAAAACAGCTCAGGTGTTGTGGCGGGCACCTGTAGTCCCAGCTACTTGGAAGGCTGAGGCAAGAGAATCTCTTAAGCCCAAGAGTTGGAGGCTGCTGTGAGCTATGATGCCATGACACTCTACCCAGGGTGACAGCTTGAGACTCTGTCTCAAAAAAAAAAAAAAAAAAAGAAAGAAAGAAAAAATGAGCCACGCTGCAGATACTAACCAGAAATATAATCACAATTGGAAAGGTTACATTAGCACTTTTTAAAATGCTAATTTGGGGACACAGGACATGCTCTGGGCATGAGCTGGGCCACTGAGCTTTTAAGGTGAGGCAGATTCAGGTTGTGGGAAGGCACAGTAGGCAAGAGGACAGCCTAGGTGAAAGCACACAAGTGTGGACATGGCATGGTATATCAGGGACAGCAAACATACGGCACATGCCTGGGATGGGGGTGCTGGAGCTGCCAGAAACATAGCAGGAACATGCGCTCAGGCTGGCAGGCTCTTGTTTATTCTGAAGCCATGGAAGAGGCAGACAAAGTTTTTAGATTCCTGTCATTGTGTCTTTAAAAAAAGTAAAAAGAAAAAACTTTTTTTTGTTTTTTGGTTTTTTGCAGGGTACATGGCTCATAACTGTAATCCTAGCACTGTGGGAGGCTGAGGACAGTGGATTGCTGGAGCTCGGGAGTTCAAGACCAGCCTGAGCAAGAGCGAGTCCCCATCTCTATTAAAAAAACAGAAAAAACTAGCTGAACACTTTGGTGGGCAGCTGTAGTCCCACCTACATGGGAGGCTAAGGCAAGATCTCTCGAGCCCAGGAGTTTGAGGTTGCTGTGAGCCACAGCACTCTAGCCTGGGTCAACAGAGTAAAACTATCTCTAAATAAATAAATAAGAATAAAACAAGAAAAAAAATTTTAGAGGGGAGTGATGTGATTATATTTGTTCAAGAAAGCTGCTCAGGCAGAGTTGTGGAAGCTGGTTTGAAGTACGGACAAACTGAAGGCTAGGTGACCCAGAGTTAGCAGAAAGGACTTGGGCTCTGGGGTCTAAAAACACCACAAGTCCAGCTACAGTACTCAAGAGTCAGATGACCTCAGGGCCAGGCAGTGAACCTCTCTGTACCTCAGTTTCCTCATCTGCAAAACAGATAACAGTTGTGCAACATCATTGTGATCAGGAGAGATCCCTGCAAAGAACCCAGCTAGATGCCTGGGATAGTGCTCAATAAATGTTTTATAAAAGGGGAAGACCAGGAAGAAAGCTAATAGCATGGTGGAGAGAACACTGAATCTGAAAGGGGCCAAAGGGTCTGGTTCAAACACAGGTTCTACCTCTTCCTAGTTGCTAAAGAACTAAGTGGAGGGGTGTGTGTGTGTGTGTGTAGTTATTATATAACCAGACCAAGGTGAGTAAGCAGGGAGATCTTTGCCAAGCTAGACCCATGCTTCTGCTCTTCAGAGGGGATGCTCACCACGCAATAGCCAGTTGAGGTGGTGGATCTGGTTTCCCTGGATCTGCACCTGCAGGCTGTCCTTGGCCCCAGGGGCAGGAGTGACGGTGGTGCTAGCCTGGCATCGCTGCTGGAGGATGGCAGCCACTGAGCATGGATCTAGACCATAGGTCTCCAAGTTCCGGACCACAGTCACCTGGGGGGACAGCGGGGAAAAAAGACCAATGGTGGTGGCAACCCAACTGCATGGCTTCCCCCTGAGAGGAGTCTCAGCACTCTCATCACCCCTGCATTCTCTCATAGGTCACCATCTCTATAACCATGGAATCTTTTCTCCAACAACTTATTTTTGTGCTTCTAAATAGATTCTACCCAAACCTATAATGTGTTATATATTTGGTGGGATAATTTGTATTATAGGCAGTCAAAATAGCTCAGTTGGGAGACCATTAGACTCCAGATAATCTCTATCCTATATAAGATACACTTTTTAAAAAGCCTTTATTTTATTATGGAGAAGTTATAAATACAAGTAGAACAGTACAATGAACCCTCATGTACTTACCACTAGTTTCAACCATTATCAACTCATGGCCAACCTTGATTCATCTATACCCCCATGTACTCCCCACTCCTGTATTACTTTAAAGCAAATCTCTCCAGACATCAGATCATTTCATCTGTAAATATTTTAGTATATATCTCTAATAGATAAGGCTCTTTTTAACATTAAAACAAACCATCGTCATACCTAAAAATAAATTACTAATAATTCCTTAATATCAAGTATCTAGTTAATAATATATTCATTTTTCTATTATTCAGCAACTTTGCAAATGACAAGTATGTGGTTTTCTAATACTTTAAAAAAACTGTAATTCTCTGCTTGTTGCTATAAAACAAGTTCTCTCTCATTCATGACTACAGATGGTAAAGTGTGTTACTGCCAGGGTAGTTGGGAAAAACTGCTATCAATAAAGTTTATAAAAGTTCCAAATAACTTTAAGCTTGTCAAGGGACTCCAGATCCAAAGAATTTCAGAATCAATAACTCACTATTTCATTTTTGGACAATTCTAATTATTATTAATAGAAAATTAGTGTTTAAATTAATAATATATTTATTAATATAAATTGGCACATAATTAAACAATAAATAGTGACTATTTCTAATTATTATTAAATTTATCATGACTAGGTCTCATTTATTGAATGCTGATATGCCTAGTACTATTCTAAGTGCTTCACCCATTTATATTCCTTCATTTGATCCTCACAGTAGGTACAATCCCCATTTCCCATGTAACGAAACTCAGACAAAAAAAGATTAACATGCTCAAGGTCAAGGCTACATTTGAAGCCAGGTCTAATTCCAAAATCCATGCTCCTAACCAAATACTAGTAGAAAGTTCTTTTTTTTTTTTTGAGACAGAGCCTCAAGCTGTGCCCCTGGGTAGAGTGCCATGGCATTACAGCTCACAGCAACCTCCAACTCCTGGACTCAAGCGAGTCTCCTGCCTCCGCCTCCCAAGTAGCTG
>NW_003852450.1:2619061-2638096 GCF_000181295.1 Otolemur garnettii | reverse complement strand
TTTGGCAGGCCCGGGCTGGATTCAAACCCACCACCTTAGGTGTATGTGGCTGGCACCTTAGCCACTTGAGCCACAGGTGCCGAGCCTCTGCACTCCTTTTTCAAAGCACATTTCACATATTTGAGGACAGATATAATTGCTTCCCTACAACTTTGTGTTGTCAAGCTAAACACTCAGTTCTTTCAATAATTTTTTACAAGTTATTTTCATTGAACAATGCTCAAGAGGTAAAATAATACATAAGAGCTGAAAGCCCATAAATAGCTCTAAGAAAAAAATAAAAATAAAATCCTGTTTACTTTTGGAACCAGGCTCTAGCAAGTTTCCTGGGACAAAATCCTGAGGGCAGTGAGCAAAGGGGTCAGTTTTACCTGTTTCATACAGGGCCCAGCCCAGGCACATAAACACGGGTATTTTATAAATAATCTTTGAGGTTTTTGAGACCAACCCCAAAACCTCCAATCATACTAGGGAGAACTTTGGAGGGACATTAAATCACTATCCTCAAACACTGTATCTTTTTAAAATTACCTTTTTATTAGAAGCTCTCTGTGCTAGGGTGATGTCAATTGGATAGATTTTCCCTTTCTTCACAATGGGCTCTTGTCCGGGAAAGATCACTTGATAGGCAGGTTGTAATTTTTCCAAACATCTGAAATGGAAGTTATGAGGTGTAAACTGATAAAGCCAACAGAAGCCATCTCCTCATACTCTACTACCAGCAGGCAATTGGGTGTGAGCCGATCTTAGAGAGTAGTGATTTGAAACTTTGGCTGTATATTAGAATCACCTAGAAAGCTGTATCCCAGGCCCATTAAATCAGTATCTCTGACCAGGAATACATACTTTCAAAAGCTCCCTCAAGTGCAGCCAAGGTTGAGACCCACTGATCCTGGAAACTGTCCACTGGCCTGGCCCTCTGAGAACCTGCCCAGTCCATTTCATGGAGGTTACTATCTCTCCTAAGAATGTACCTTTCCCAGCCTATTGCCTCCACATGTTGCTTCACATTTCTGACATGTTTTATAGTAAACATACCCTTACCCCAAGGAATTTCTACCTTTTATATAACCAAATGTTCTCTTGCTATCACATATATCAGGATTAACAAACTTTTTTTATGGGCAGCATTTGTGGCTCAGTGAGTAGGGCGCTGGCCCCATATACCAAGGGTGGCAAGTTTAAACCCAGCCCCAGCCAAATTGCAATAACAACCAAAAAATAGCTGGGTATTGTAGGAGGCTGAGGCAAGAGAATCGCCTAAGCCCAAGAGCTGGAGCTTGATGTGAGCTGTGACGCCATGGCACTCTACAAGGGCAACAAAGTGAGACTCTGTCTCTAAAAAAAAAACAAACTTTTTTTATATAGGGCTAAGCAATATAAATATTTTAGATTTTGTAGGACATCTGGTCTCTGTTACAACTACTCAATTCTGCCATTATAGTACAAAAGCAGCCATCAGACAATACATAAATGGGTATGCTGTGTTCCAATAAAACTTTATTTATAAAAACAAGTGGCAAGGCTGGGCACCTGTAGCTCAGCGGCTAAGGCGCCAGCCACATACAAATCTGGAGCTGGCAGATTTGAACCCAGCCCATGCCTGGCAAACAACAATGACAACTACAACCAAAAAATAGTCAAGTGTTATGGCAAGCGCCTGTAGTCCCAGATACTCAGTAGGCTGAGGGAAGAGAATCACTTAAGCCCAGGAGTTTGAGGTTGCTGTGAGCTGTGACGCCACTGTACTCTACCGAGGGTAACACAATGAGAATCTGTCTCAAAAAAAAAAAAAAGAATCTTTCCTTTGAAGACTTTTTAAGAAAATTCTCCCTAATCTTCCCTTATTTCTAAACCTTACTGAAGTTCTTATTTTTTAATTAATATTCCTTTTCTTTCTTCTTCCAAATTCTCCTGTATTCTTCAAACTGTTCTAAAGACTCTTCACATCAGAATTACTCAAGCCTGTGTTTATGAGACTGCCAAGGTATGAATTACAGAAAGAAAATTAGAAACTAAGATAGTGACAATATTAAAGTTCAATGTGACAGATACTAAGGGCAGGGGACAGAAAAGTTGAGAGCAACTGCTAATGCCTGTTACCTGGTCAGGAGACTGTCCCATGGAAGCTTCATGACTGTGCGCTGTTCATTTTTCTCTAAGATGCAGTCACATAGGATGGGATCCAACTTTACGAGGCTAAAGAGAAAAAAGAGGTAATAAAGAAACCCCAGACCCAAGGGCAAACTCAGAATTCATCTCTTGTATGAATGGTCATCCAGGATACAAATCAATTATGGGACCACAGTCCACCAGGCAACATACCTTATGGATACTTTCCTAGGAAGAGAAGCAGGTAGCAGAAGGGAAAGTGGGATGGGATAAATCTAAAGACCAGAATTCTTAGGTTAGCATTGCTAACTATGTGACTACAGCTTTCTGGGGCTTACCTTCACAGTCGGCTAATCAGGAAGAAAGACAGGAAGAGGCAGGGATTTTGAAAATGAGGGCATTAAATGAGGGTACCAACATTTTTGATCATAATGATGTCTTTTTAAAGAAAACAGAACAACTGATTGAACTCTCTCCATCTGGGAGTTTACCATCTGTACCCAGTTATCAAGGAAACCATACCATGATGGGTACACACATTAGACAGAAGGAAGCAGCTCTACCCCACAGTAGCAGAGTAGGGTGACTACAGTTAACAACAATGTATTGTATATTTCAAAATAGCTAGGAGAGAGGACTTGAAATGTTCCCAACACACAGAAATGATAAACGATATACCAGAGGTGATGGTTACCCACAATGACTAGATCATTACTCATTTTACATGTATAACAAAATATCACGTGCCCCATAAAAGTATCATGTATCAATTTAAAGAAAATACCAAAAAGCCATGATGACCTCAGCAATTTTTTTTTTTTTTAATCGTTGGGGATTCATTGAGGGTACAAGAAACCAGGTTGCATTGATTGCATTTGTTAGGTAAAGTCCCTCTTACGATCGTGTCTTGCCCCTAAAAGGTGTGGCACATACCAATTCAGTCAATATTTTTTAAGTCTACATTTATTCCCCACAAAAGTCCCTTGAATATCCCTAGTGAAGGTTAAGTGATGTAATTACTATACAACTATAGTCTATAGTTGATGTTTACAGCTTATATGGGTCTGAATACCCCAGACATTAACTCTACAAGGTTACCAGCCCATGGTTTGAAAACCAACGATCTTGATTATTTTTGAGATGCTGTGACTTTCTTCCATACTTCATCCCAGACATCCTCCCCAAACGTATCTATGTCTGCTAAAGGTGGGTACCCAATAAGGCAGGGCTAGTTCTGCTCCTCGTCCACTCACTTTTTGTTGTTTCCATCAACCAGGTCGTTTTTCTTGGCATAGTTAATGACGATGGTTCGGACCTCGCTGCCCTCCAGAATGCTCCCCTTCCTAGGTGAGGAGTGACCAGGGGGTTAGTTCATGCTGCACCAGGACACAAACGGCAACACTCAGACTCAGTCCCTGCTGAGCAGGGAGCTCTCCTCAGCTTTTCACTTTCTTTTCTTCCCTTTGCCTGACTGAGATAAGCATGACTGTGTGAAGAATAATCACGGGTAAAGGGAGAGACCTCCTCTCTCGATCATTTAGTCCAGTGAAATTTCCCCAGGGGAAGAGGTATGAAGCTGGATTTGGGAGAAAGGGAGAATGAGGCAGAGCAGGTTTGCCAGTCACAGAAGAGCACTACTCAGGTTGAGAAGGACTGGAGGCCAGAACACCAGGCAGGCGGAGAAGGGCTGCTCTCCAAAAACTCACTTGTGGCCAGACTCCTGGAAGAGCAGGGTCATGCTGGCTGGGACACAGTAGAGGGATTTTATATCTGGAGGGTGATAGGGCTGTTCCCTGCTACCCTCCTGGATAGTCTGAGAGGTCGGGGAGGGCTCGGGCATGACGAAAGATGTGATCCTAAACCCAGCAGAAGGAAAGAAAAGAACACATTTTATACTAGTGTCTTGGCAGTCCCCAGTCTGTAGCCCAGGTGCCCTGAGGCCAGCTAGACTCTAGTGACCAGGCCCCCTGCACTCACCTTGGGTGTCTCCAGTCCACAGCCACAATGCTCTCCACCCCTTTGCTCAGCTCCTTCACCTGTATAATCTGCTCCTGCTGCATTTGCTGCAGGAACTTAGAGAGCTAAGGGAGAGAGGGCCAGTGGTAGGGGACTTCATGATTCCACACACATACTGCGCACCTAGGATATGCCAGACCAAGACAGGCAGGAACTGTGCCCTCATCAAACTAGGAACTGGGAGGCCCCCACCCTGCGGGCCTGGGAGCCAGAAGCTGCTAGCCACTAACTGGGGAGACTCGCAGAACTCAAATCAGACGTAAAGGGGCCAAAGGTGGGGGGTGGGGGTAACACCAACAGCCACAGCTCAGAGAGAGTTTCTTTTCCCCCATATACCTGAAATCTAAACACTTAATTCTTTACTTGGAGCCCTGTACACAGGGCTTCCCCGGTGTCATGTGCGGCTCATGTCACGTGTGCCCCTACACAACTCTGTGCGGGCATGCAGAGAAAATGCCTGCTTACCTTTTTGTAGCTTGACTTCTTTATGTCCAATTGTCGTCCTTCAGGGCTGATGGCAGATGGAAAAGGCAAGTCAAGCTGACGAGCAGTAGCAGCGGACCTGCCTGACACTGAGAGGATCGCCTTTTTCCTCAGCCTCCTCCCCCACACCCCCCGCAACCACAGAGGGATACAGACTGTGGGCCGCTAAGTCAGTGCCGTCTGCACAACTTCCCAGACAGATGATTTCTATCGCTTTCTATCCATGTGGTCTAACGTGGTAGCCACTAGCCACGTGTCGCTACTAAGCACGTGAAAGGAGACTAATATGACCCAGGAACTGAATTTTTAATTTTATTTACCTCTAATTAATTTAAATTTAAAATAGCCACATGTGGCTGGTGGCTACTATATTGCATACAGCTTTAGATCCTCTCAGATTAGACAACCTTCTGTGGCCTCAAAAGTGCCCCTTCAAGGTGAACCCTTCCAACGCCAAGCTGACCCTGCAGGCAGACAGGCCTATAGCAGGGTTTAGCAAATAAGATGTAGTCACATTAGGGCTACAATAGCAGAGGGGAATAGCTACAATAGAGATGGTATGGACTGCTGTGCAGAAAACATTTACTACCTGGACCTACACAGAAAGTTCGCTGGCCCTTGCTCTACAGTAATTAGTTTTGACAGGAAGGTTCCTGATTAAAAACTATAAATTTTTTCCTCTCCCCAGAACTTATATCTTCTCTCAAAATGTGACATGCAAGAGCAGTGGGATTCCTAGGAAGCCCCTCTAAAGCCCGCTCCAGTTTAAGAAGTTCTGTCCTACAGAATATTCTATGACCCCTTTGCCAGCTACTTGTAACCCTGAAAGGTCAGACAGTATCCCACCACATACTCTGGACGCACACTTGTAATACGATCCCTTAAAGAAGCTGGTGTGTAAATGGGAAGTGATTACATTGAAAACTACTGTTTTAAAGATCAGAGCAAGATTCTCAAAAAGAAAGAAGTTCAATCTCCAGGTAAAAATAAACAAGCAAACCTCTTGATAGGATAGTCTTTATCGAGTACTTATTATGTGTCAGGCTACTTAATCTTTACAGCAACCCTGTGATTAAGGCTCAAAGAAGCCCAATAACTAGTTGAAATCTCCCTTGCTCAGACACTCCAGTTCAGCCCAGATGGCTCTGTCTTAAAAGTCCAGGTTCCACCCTCATGTAACACCACCTCCCTAGAGGCTCCTGGTCTCAATGGGGTAAGGGTTCACAACTATTCTTCCTCCTAATAAAATAATCTGGACCACCTACTTGTCAGAAGCCTGAGGGGGTTGAATGATCCGAGAAAAGCCTCCTGACAGAGAGGGCGCCTCTGGGACACTTCCTGAGTGGACATGCTGCCGATTCATCACAGACAGCCTAGTACCACCACAGCAGAGGCAGTGTTCAGAGAGTCTTGGCAATGTTAACCTTCCATTTCCTCAGCATCCTTTCACTAGCTAAATTTAAGGTTTTTTTCTTTTCTTTTTCTTTTGTTTTTTGTTTTGTTTTGAGACAGAGTCTCCCTCTGTTGTCCTGAGTAGAGTGCCATAGCATCACAGCTCACAGCAACCTCAAACTCCTGGAATCTAGCAATCCTCTTGCCTCAGCATCTTCAATAACTGTGACTCCAGGCCCCCCTCCCCCAACATGTCCTGGCTATTTTTAGATATGGAGTCTCATGTTGGCTCAGGCTGGTCTGGAACTCCTGAGCTCAGGCAATCCACCTGCCTCTGCCTCCCAGAGCTAGGATTACAGGCATGAGACACTGAACCTAGGACCTAATTCACTTTCCAGATCAGTCTTCCATACCATGACCCTCAACTGGCCTCCTAGCAGCCCTGTCCTGTCCTACTGCCAAGAAAGAAGAGACCCGGTCCCCAGCCTTTTGCCTTCCATACCAGCAGGAGAACATGTGGCTGCCGAGGAACGTGCTGGTCAGCAAAGGGAGGTCAGCCTTTTTGACTCGGCACTTCAAAGCATGCAAGAAACATCGCTGTAATAATTCATCCATTTGCTCTGTAAGAAAAAGACAAGAACAACATCCTTCCTGAGGGATACAGAATGCTAGGGAACAACTCCCTCGCTCTATCCCCACCTTACCCCCGTGCCTCTGAAAAGGAGCCCATTTCCAGGTACTAAAGTTCCCAGACTCTTTTGAGCACTGGGAGGGGTTGACCCCAGAGAAGGAGTCGAGCCACTAAGACCCACCAAGCTAGGAACATTCACAAAGACAGTCAGAGCCAGATGATACCCCAAAGAGTGACTTTCAATAGGTGTGCCATGACAATTTTCAAAGATCATTAATTAAATTATTTTCAGGAGAAGCTCAAAGCATAGTAAGTATATTTTCTTAACTTTTTTTTTGATCAATATCATTTAAATGTGCTGAGAAAATTTAACTATAGGCTCAAGTGTGCCGTAAAGAACAAAGGCTAAAAAACACTAAAAAACAGAGCCCTAGAGGGCTCTGCAGCTGGAAACAGTCCAAACGCCAGGGCAGACTGGCACCGGGGAGACATGACCCATGCAGAAAGGACATCAAGACGTCAAAGGGCTATGCACCGCCCTCACAGAAATAAGGGCTTTCCTTCCTCTCTCGGAGCTTCAGGGCTACTGTCCTCAGAAGTGGGGTGGAGCACACTGGGCTCCTAAATTGAGAGGGGGGGAGATGGGCCCTTCTACCCCCAGAGTTCTACCTTGAAGGGTTTTGCTGTCTGTGGAGCCATGATTCAGGCCTCCAGTACTGGTGTCTTCTGAGGCTTCTGAGAGGGGCCTCTCCCCACACACCTGATGGACCTCCCCATTCGCCTCCTCCTCTCCCTCCAGGGTCAGGTGCCCCATGTCTTCCTGCAGGGTGGGATTCACCTGGATAGACCCCTTCTCTTCACTGAGATCTGTGGGATCCTGGGCCCGTGGAGCGATGGAAGGTGGAGAGGACTTGTCTCCAGACCGCCTGGAAAAATCTCAAGTCAGAAACACCAAGCGATAGCCACAACACTCTCCAACCCTAGTCAGGAGAGAGCAAGAGCTGACAGGCAGGAATGTCCAGGACAGAGCAGAGAGCCTGTGCTCTTGTCTCAACCCTATTTTCAATTCTGGGCCTAGAAAACCCATGCCTCCATTTCCTCAATTCTTAAATGGGGACAGTAAGTTTTGCCTTCCCAAAAGAATAACAGACATCCCAAGACAAAGAAAGATTAAAGAAAAATCAGCTTAAGGCCCCCAAAATGTTCCCTTTGTTTGAGTTAATAATGAAATCATTTTGAATAAAATAACATTAAGATCAAAAATGTATCTGCAGTACCAGTTCGGTGAAATACAAACCCAGAGCTCCATGGCACATAAAAAAACTGGTGCAGGACTGCAGCTTCAGTGGCTTCTGTGGTAAATCAAATGCAACCTAACTTGCAAAGTAGAGATTACCACAGTTTTATGCCCCTGGGCCATAGGAAGACAGGGGAAAAAAGCAAGGCCACCTAACAGAGGATGTGGAGAGGTAAAAAGCTTGATCTTGGACATGAATATGGAGGTCATACTAAGTTATAACTAATAGCTGTAGTAAGCTTTATTAGTACCTTTAACAGTAATGCCAAAGTGTATGTTTAGGTTATTCTGATCAGGTAAATAATATAAAGGCAGTTACCGATAAAACAACTTAGACCATATGACTGTGACTGCTATTGCCTGGACTGACAGAAGAAGTAGCTAGGAAACATCAGTCATCAGCTCTCAAATATCTGCTATTTTTTTAGGCCAATGAGATTGTGCTTGGCCAATATCTATCAAATGAATAACCCTAAGAGTGGGCTAGAAAATAGAAGGATGAATCTATACTGATAGGTCACAACACATGGCTAAAAGACCAGGTACTTGGCTTTTGAAGAAAGCACTATGAACTATTTTCATAGTAAAATAGTAAAATGACAAGCAAATAACCAGATAATGAATTGGTATCTGGTTCAAGAAAGCTACTGCTACAGAAAGTGTTATTTCCAATAATGAGGAGTCTGAAACATGAAATTTGAATAACATGAATTTAGGCAGGTTATCATCCTGCTGCCTAAGGCTGTACCTGCTTCGATTAGGATTCAGAAGTCCTCACCACAGGGCCAGACGATGCCTAAAATGTGCACGGTAGATAAGGCCAGACTGACCAGAGCTATAAAAAATTGAACATCACCATACTCAAGGGCAGAGTAGACAAGTCCTAAGGTCTTCTTTCAAGTCTAGGATTCTATTAATTCACATACTACCACCACCCCCAAATAATCACAGTTCTCTCTAATTTCTTGTTCAAAAAGGGAAAAGAGTTATTTTCTCTAAATCTGGCAAGGAAATGAAAGTCTGGGGTTAGCAACTTGCCCAAGGACAAGGCTGGGACCAACACTCTCACTTCTGAATCTCAGGCCCCCATGCTCTCTCCACCTATCAATGGAAAAAACACTGTACCCACCACAAATGGTCCTGGTAAGTGTGGAGCACAGAGAAGCCCCTTCCCTTCAGGCCTGAAGTCAGCATCTCAGCTGTGGACATGGTAGCAACTCCAATTGCTACTGGGGCTCTAAGAAGGAAGCCAGAGAAAGGGTCAGAGAAAGTCTACTAGAGAGTACATGTTAGGGCCATCTTTCCACACGGGTGGTAAAAGCACCAGTTACCAATCTGAAGATCCTGTTCTATCATGACACTACCCCAGTCCGGTCCCAGTTTTCTTTAGACTACCTACAGATATTATTTTCAAAAATCTCCTAACCAAACATTATCCTTCTGTAGAAGTGATTCCTCTCCTGATGTTATCACTGCCTTTGTTTTATTACTATTATGAATTAAACCCAGGCAGGACAGGGAAGGGTATTTATAGTTCCCTTTCTTTAATTCCAAAAACCTAAGTTATTTATCTCCTCTACCTTAAAGAAGACATAGCCATCCTATAAGGAAGGTCAGAGGGGAAGCAATTCATATGCCATAAATGAGGTTGAGGGAGGCCATAGGGGAGAGTGAAGAGATAAATAGTGAAGCCAGCCAGAGAGGTTGCCTCTGAGTGGGCTCCTTATAACCGGGCTTGCTCCGTGTAACTACACATCTAAGAAATGGGTACTTCCAGGACATCAGAAACCATCACATCATAGGAACTACAGAAACTCCCGAAGCCCAAACGAGAAATCTCTATCATCCAGAGATGACAGTACTCAAGCATTGGTCACACACTACCTGTGGGATAGGTGACCAGCTGGGTAACAGTGGCCAAGTACACAGGACTGGCAAGGTAGCCAGGATTCCAGGGAGAAGACTCAAAGGCAGGGTTCCCAACACTTGAACTTAAAATTCTTTTTACTAAACCCGGTGGCTCTATTTACCACATAGAAAGTCCCTGGGTTATGAACAAGATAGATTCTATAATTTGTTCTTAAGTTGAATTTGTATGTAAGTTGAAACAGGTACATTGACCTATGACTTATACCCTCCATTTGTAAGTGCAAGTCGTACCTCAGTGCCTCAGGGACTGCCTGTACCGATAGGTCAGTTCCTGCCACAGCAATTTTGAATATGGCTTCTTTCTCATTTCTTTCTTTCTTTCTTTTTTGTTGTTGTTCTACATTCTGGAGTTATTCTTTTCTATTTCTTAAAAGAGGGTTTCTTTCCTTCCACCTCTAAAAAAGGTTTTTTCCTTCCATTCCAGTCTTGAATGTGACTTATATTTTTAACAATCCCCTGCTCCTCCTGCCGCCCATACACTTAACCTGTGCCACAAATCATACCCAACTATACTCTGAAAGCTAAATTGAGTAGAGCCAAATACCCATTTACACAGTTTCTTCCTATCCCGGATAGAATACTGGGGGAAAAATAATGATGCCACCATTCTTTTCAACTGTAATTTTGTCACAGGGAAATAAGATTCTAGGTGCTTCGGTTGCAAACGGTTCCGGGAAAATAGAAGAATGTAAGTAGCAAAAATAAGATCTTTAAAGACTGACCCCTCCTATGCCTACAATCTCTCTCTCCTTCTCTCTCAAAGAAGCAATGATTAAAATAATGAGATGTCATTTTTCATTCACTAGGAAGACACAAATGAAAAAGATCCACCACATCCAGTCTTGGTAAGAGGTAGGGAAACAGGTTCCATAGATGCTGTCGGTAGGAGTACTGATACAGCCTTTTTGTAAAGAAACAGAAACACACACAATTTTCAATCTACCAGTTTTGCATTTTAGTATTCCCTCTAGAAAAATATTGGCACTGGTGTCCCCAGTGGCATCAGTAACACATTGCTATAGAGACAAATTGGAGGCAACCTCAGTGTCCTCCAGGACAGGAATTCTTCCATTACTACACAGCAAATATAGAAATTCAGCGGATCTGTGTATGCTAACATGAAAAATGTCCATACTATATTAAGTGAAAAAATGATACAAATGTAACTTGGTTTGTTTGTATTTTTAAATACACATACCCAAACCATATAGTATTTTTATACACATATGTATATATGCATTCAAGAAGAGTAATGAGTGGCTAGGTGTGGTGGCTGATGCCTGTAATCATAACACTCTAGGAGGTTAAGATAGGTGGATTGCTTGAGTTTACAAGTTTGAGACCGGCCTGAGCAAAAGCAAGACCCTGTCTCTACTAAAAATAGAAAACTCAGCCAGAGGCCAGGCACGGTGGCTCACTCTAGCACTCTGGAAGCCAAGGCAGACGGAACTCTTGAGCTCAGGAGTTTAAGACCAGCCTGAACGAGAGTGAGACCCTATCTCTAAAAATAGCCAGGCACTGTGATAGGTGTCTGTAGTCCCAACTACTTAGGGCTGAGGTAAGAGGATCACTTGAACCCAAGATTTTGAGGTTGCTGTGAACTATGATGCCACAACACTCTACCGAACATGATGAAGTAAGATCTGTCTCAAAAAACAAAAACAAACAAACAAACAAACAAAACCAAAAAAAGAAAGAAAACTTAGCCAGGCATTGTGGTAGGTCCCTGTAGTCTCAGCTACTTAGGAGGCTGAGGATCCCTTGAGACCAGGAGTTTGAGGTTGTTGTGAAACTCTCTCCAAAAAAAAAATTAAAGGGCAATGAGGATACACATCAAAATGATATGGTTACTTCTGAGAGAAAAGGATTGTGGTGCAAGGGGGATTTTCATTTTTTTAAAGTTGTTTACACAATGACTTCCTAATTTGTTTTTTTTTTTTCAAAAAAAGAAGTGGGTGATATGTGAACAACTCTATAAATACCAAAAATAACAAATATACATTTTTTTTTTTTTAGAGACAGAGTCTCACTTTATCGCCCTTGGTAGAGTGCTGTGGCGTCACACAGCTCACAGCAACCTCCAATTCCTGGGCTTAGGCAATTCTCTTGCCTCAGCCTCCCGAGTAGCTGGGACTATAGGCGCCCGCCACAACGCCCAGCTATATTTTTTGTTGCAATATGGCTGGGACCGGGTTTGGACCGGGTTTGAACCCGCCACCCTCAGTATATGGGGCCAGCGCCCTACCCACTGAGCCACAGGCACTGCCCGAAACATACATTTTTAAGAGATGAATTTTATGGTATATAAACTGTATCTCAATAAAGCTATTAAAGTAATTAAAATATGAGGCTGATGATGTGGGTACTAGGGGAAAGTTACGAAGGTGATGAAAGACAGGGAAAAATCAAATACATGTTACAGAGAGACCAAGAAGACATGACAACTAAATGCAGTGTGGTATCCTAGTCTGGATCCTCGAACCAAAAAAAAGACAATAATGGAAAATACAAATAAAGTCTGTAGTTTAGTTTGCAGTATTGTACCAATGTTAATTCTTTAGTTGTTATAACCATATTGTGATTCTGTAAGATATTACTATCAGAAGAAGCTGGGGTAAAGACTAAATCAGAACTCTCCTATCTTTGCAACTCTCCTATAAAATAAAATTATTATTTTTTTAATTAAAAGAAAGCAACAGCAGCATGTATATTCAGACCAGATGCATGTGTCCTCCCAAGAGGTTCAGACTCACTGATATTCCCCAATGGCCCATTCCCTGCTGCTTCTTTCAAGAAAGTCTTTTTTTTTTTCTTTCTGTTATTTTCTTTTTTTTTCTTTTTTTAGACAGGGTCTTACTCTGTCACCCAGTCTAGACTTCAGTGGCATAACCATAGTTCATTGCAACCTCTAACTCTTGGACTTAAGGGATCCTCCTGCCTCAGCCTCCTGAGTAGCTAGAAATACAAGCATGTACCATCATGCCAGCTAATTTTTTAAATTTTTTATGGGGAATGGGGCCTCATTATGTTGCCCAGGCTGGGCTTGAACTCCTGGCCTGAAGTGATCCTCCTGCCTTAGCTCCCCAAAGTGCTAAGATTACATGTGTGAACCACACTATGCTCAACCAGAAGAACCTATTTTTAATTCAATCCTTTGTCTGTATGCTTTGGAAGTTATCATTCCCCTCCAACCTCCTTTTTTCCTAAGTTTCCCCCCACCCCCCAAAAGACACAGCTGCCTGGCACAGTACCTGTTCCCCACCAAGGCAATGGCACAGAGGTCCCCTTTCTGTACCTGTGGCAGACCAGCAGGGGGTACAAATAGTCCTGGCAGCATCAAATCTGTAGCAAACAAAACAAAAGCATCCATCTAATTCTATATTTCGCTTCACCTTTTATTTACCCACCTGACAAAGAAACATATATTATTCGTAATAAAAATGAAAAATCACAATTTAAGTTATCAGACCTTTTCCCTTTAGGGGACTAGTGGTCAAACTGAGGCTCCAGACTGGGTGTTCTACACCACAATCTTGTCCTGATTTCCTAAATTCAGCTTATTGACTTGAAGTATATAGTAAAGGGCAATTCGCAAAGTACTTTCGTATAATTCATCTTATTTAAGCGCTACAATAGGATCAGAGAGGCCCACAGGGCTCATGGAATCAGTCAAGTGAGAGATGTAACACACACAGGGGGAAAATTCCATTTTTCAACCACATGAACACACAAAATGGGTAAATATATTAAGTCAGTAGGCCCTTATTAAGTAGATTTCAGTCAATAGCCAGAATATAGAAAAATCCTCTTACCTGCTCCCCCTACCAGTTTTTCGAGTACCAGAGGCCATGTTGTAAAGGTTGGTAGAAGATCAGGATAGGACCACAGCGTGTATACTGTACCAAAAGAGACCCAGAAAACACTCACTACCAAAAAGTTAATTCCCGAGGGAATTGGAAAAGCCTAACACTATGGTCATTTTAATTAGAGTACAGAAAAGAAACTCAACTCAAAGCTAGAAAGAAGGCTGTAAGGGAATTCCCAAAGAGGTTTATTTTAGCAAAACCTAAAAAACCGAGTGTCACTTGAGACTTGGAGGCATCTGGATTGCAGCAGTAAAAAGTGACCACAGCGGATAAAAGTAGGGGCACAGGAGCAGTAAGATTTCCAATTATGGATTCAGAAGCAAGTAACATAAGAAGAGCAAGCCAGACTGTAAGAAATTGTGAGACTTTCCCATGTTTATCATATTTATTTTCCCTCTTTCAAAGTGATTAGCAATAAAACCTTAGGTCAAAAAGGGTCTGTGTTTGTCTCCAGGTATAGCAGGGAAATGGAGGTAGGGGCAGGAGCAGCCAAAGGAGATTACATTGCACTGCTGCAGCTAATCCTAAAGGATAAGAAGCCCCAAGTGACAAAGTATGTGTCAACAGCTGTGGAAAAGAGAAAAGGAGACTGAGTCCCTGAGATTTGTGACAAAGAGAAAGTAAAGAATACTAGAGTGCCCATAGAGCCTAAATGAATCCTTGTGAGACATCTGACTCAAATACATCATTAAGACAGATGGGTATGTAACTTAATGAAACCTGTTTCTCTCCTCCTGCAGTATCTCTCTTCAAAATCTTAGAAAGATCTCGTTATAAATCATTTTAAGAAACATTTTTTAGCTGGGCATGATGGCTCACGCCTGTAAGCCTAGCACTCTGGGAGGCTGAGGCAGGTGGATTGATTGAGCTCAGAAGTTTAAGATCCGCCTTAGCAAGAGCAAGAACCTGTCTCTAAAATAGCTAGATGTTGTGGCAGGCACGTGTAGTCCTAGCTACTCAGGAGACTGAGGCAAGAGGACTGCTTGAGCCCAAGAGTTTGAGGTTGCTGTTAGCTATGACACCACAACACTCAATCTCAGGGCCAAAGACTCTGTTTTTTTTTTTTTTTTTTGACAGAGCCTCAAGCTGTCCCCCTGGGTAGAGTGCCGTGGCATTACAGCTCACAGCAACCTCCAACTCCTGGGCTCAAGCGAGTCTCCTGCCTCCGCCTCCCAAGTAGCTGGGACCACAGGCGCCCGCCACAATGCCCGGCCATTTTTTGGTTGCAGCCGTCATTGTCGTCTGGCGGGTCCAGGCTGGGGATTCGAACCCGCCACCTTAGGTGTACGTGGCTGGCGCCTTAGCCGGTTGAGCTACAGGTGCCGAGCCCAAAGACTCTGTTTAAAAAAAAAATTTTTTTTACACGACCTGAAATTCCATCCTTTTCAAGATTTCTGCTCTATCCCTAAATAGACCACTGTAAACTCCTCAGCCATTTTTCCTTCATTTCAGAATTTTCCTGTGCAACTACACTTTCTTTCTGTGTTTACCCATTTTTCTCCCTCCTACAGAGGTTTCTGGTTCTGAAAGACCCACATTGAGGAACATCAAGTCCACAAAGATCCTTAGGGATAGTACTGAGAGATTTTGTGCTTGTTTTATGGAAGGCAAGTTAATGGAAGAAGATGAGAGAAGCAGATTTTAGGTAGGGACTATAGTAATGGCCATCTCTATCCTGTTGCCATACCTGTTGGATACAGATTTTTCTCCAGTTCAAATAAGATGGGGTTACCACCACTCATGTACACGGTCACTGCATCTCCTTTGTGAGCATACAACTTCAGAATGTTGAGTTCTTCCTTTCCAGGTACTAACTCAGAAACCTGATCAGTTCCAAGGGTGGGGAAAGCAGCTGTCACATCAGCTCGAAGCTTTCTCCTGCAGAAAGTACACCAGCACCATGAATGCTGCCTGAATGGACATTAGTAAATATCAAGAACTCAGAAGGACTCACTACAAAATCATGAGGGCCAAGGAAACAGAATTTCTGGTTTATGACACCCTATTCTCATAAACTCTTTCAGAATATCCTATTCTCTTTCTCATCTAATGTCTCATCTATTAGACGTTTCTATTTTATGGATAGCAAAACTGAGGCCCAGTGAGCAATCCAAGTTTTTCTGACACAGAAAACTTAGCTCTGCCTTCCTGATTCCGTTCCCCTTCTCAGACCCACTTGTTTCTCATATACGCTTGGCAAATCTGTCAACTTATTAAATAACTATACTTTAACATCAAGAATGACAACTATAGAACACTGGTTCCAAAATTCCCAAGGCAGCATCTGCACAGATACAGTTCTTACATGTGCCACTTCGGCTTCCAGCTGTCTCTCCTGCCAGAAGTTATCGCTAAACATTTTTTTCTTGAACACTTTTAATTCTTGATGACTCATGTGATCTCTCCTAAGGGGCTCTAAGCTCTCTGAAAGGCGGTAACCCTATATTCTTTTCATTTTTGCAACATCAACACCTCAGTCTGCAGTCACCAAACGCTGCCTTAATTACGTTTTCTTATAAATTCATTAAAATATGCAAAAGAAAGCCTGGTTCCCTCTCCATCCTCACCCTCAAAATATGTCTGGGACTCCCACTTTTCCTCCTGGGGAAAAGCTAGACTCCTCGGCCCCCTCCCTAGGTTGGCTGACCCAGTCCAGCGAAGACTGGGGGCCAGCCTGGCCCAAGAGATGTCTGGGTGTCCGAGTGAACAGAGCAGGCCCCTTTCCTCCCTCACCTGTCCGACCCCTTGATGGCCGTGTTGGACTTGACCCGAAAGGCCTTGGCAAACATGTCTGCTGGGATGGCCCGGGGAAGGCAAGGAGAGCACAGAAGCCAGGGGATGTCAGGAAAGCCAAAGTGCAGCAGCCATCCGGCCCGCAGCCCTGGGGGCAGCCATGCTGGGGCCCGTCGGAGAAAACGGCCCGGCTGGAAACCCGGGCCGCGCAGCTTCTTGTCTGTTGCCGCTACGGAGGCCGCGGCCGCCCCTTGCGGTGATGACGGAAAGTGCAGCAGGGAGGAGCGGGGCGCCCGGGAAACATCTCCCCAGCCCTTTCGCACGGCTGTGCGCCTGCGCGAGCTGCTCGGGCGTGCAAGTGTGTAGGGAACCCGCATGCCCACCCGATTCTGGTGATTTCCTCCCCTTCTTTGTGCGTTAGGTTTTGTCTTGAGTAGAACTTATGCCAGCTCCTGTCCGTTCGGTTGGTTCAACTCTGCAAAATTAATTGAAGTCATGTTGTATTATATACACTTGGAGTTCTCTTGAGTACTTAAAAGCTTTTTAAAGTAAGATCTTTATGTTATACTGTAAGCCAGGGGCATCAGCTAGAATTTACTCTAAGATTTTCTTCCTCTCTCTTTTTTAATTTAGATGGGGTGTTAATAACAGTAACAGGGAATCCCCTATTATCTCAAGATTTGCTCCAGATAGTCACACAGGCAGGGAAGAGAAATTAGTTTTCCCTCGGAGGGACAGATAAGTGTCCTAGAGAGAAAGATGTAAACAACTGGGGCCTCCGTACTTAGTAAATTAAATTTTGCCCATTAAAACTAAAGAGCAGAGTATCTATCCACCAATAAAAAATCCTAATGTCTTGATTCTGTGATACAGTTGCATAAAGGAGAACTCCACATTGGCTGTCCAAACATTAGGCCTTCTGTAGTATCTGCAGTTACGTATTGTGGCCTCAGTGCCAGTCCCAACTCCACCTAAACCTCCATCGGTCTTTTATTTATTTATTTAGAGTCCCACTCTGTTGCCTTGGGGAGTGCTGTGGCATCATAGCTCACAGCAACTTCAAGCTCTTGGGCTCCAGCAATCCTCTTGCCTCAGCCTACTTCTTAAGTACCTCAGCCACATGGCCAATGTCAGAGGCATCCAGAAGAAGACAGCACCGACAGCCTTCTGTGCCCTTGAGCCCATATTTGGCCACTGGAGGATATGATATCTTTGGAGTCTGTTGCAGCACAGCTGTTGAGGACATCTCTGTCCAGAGAGCTGAGGAAAGTTATTCAGATGTCCTAGATAAGAATATATCAGCTTGGCACCGGTAGCACAGTGGATACAGCACCAGCCACATACACCGGGCTGGCCTGGCCAGGGCAGCTAAACAACAATGACAACAGCAACAAAAAATTAGCCTGACGTTGTGGCTGGGGCCTGTAGTCCCAGCTACTTGGGAGACTGAGGCAAGACAATCACTTAAGCCCAAGAGTTTGAGGTTGCTGTGAGCTGTGACAGCACAGCACTCTACCAAGAGCAACATAGTAAGACTCTGTCTAAAAAAAAAAAAAAAAAGAACATATTCATTGTAAGCCTAAAAAATAATTACTGGTTGCAGGTGGGAGCCCAGGATTCTGCCCCACAGTATCCATGCTCCCCCTTGGTAAAGTGTGAGCTCCCTTTCCCCATGTGGGCACAACTCCCCCTTTTCTGCCCGCTTCCTGCCAGCCAACGCTGTTGCAGGTAAAGCTGACTGAACTGAATCCAGCAATCCTGAATCCTTGAGCCTTCTGTTTGCAGCCCCGAAGACATCCTACAGGGTTCCCAGCCTGTTTCCCACTCTTGGGTCAGAGCTGTAGAACTGTAGCAAGGCACAGGTTAATTATACCCAGAAGACTGCCATTTACTGGTGGAAAAAATCATTTTCCCTAATTACAATTGGTAGTAGCATGTCTATAAATTGAGTTTAGAGATTCCCTGGTCTCCTGGGGAAGATTAAGATTCTTTAATCTTCCCTTATTTTCTCCTTTGCATGAGTATTTACTTAATTCACTGGAATGGAGAAAATTTATTTAATTCAGTGAAACTTCACTGGACACTTACTTGATCAGGCTCTGTTGTCATTAAGACAACAGACTGAATTAGACTTCAAGCACCACAGTGCTATTTATGAGCTCTCCCTCTCTCTCTCTCTCTCTCTCTTTTTTTTTTTTTCTGAGACAGGGTTTTGCTCTGTCACCTCAGGTAGAGTGCAGTGGTATTATCTTAGCTCACTGGACTCTTAGCTCAAATTCCTGGACTCAAGCGATTCCCCACCTCAGCCTCCCAAATAGCTGGGACTACAGGTGAGTGCCACAACACCAGGCTAATTTTTCTATGCTTAGTCGAGATGGGGTCTTGCTCTTGCTCAAGCTGGTCTCTAACTCCTGAGCTCAAGTGATCCTCCTGCCTCAGCCTTGAAAATGCTAGGATTGGCTCGGTGCCTGTGGCTCAAGCGGCTAAGGCGCCAGCCACATACACCTAAGGTGGCAGGTTCGAGTCCAGCCCGGACCCACCAAACAACAACGATGGCTGCAACCAAAAAAAAAAAA